>NC_136782.1:6406421-6449406 GCF_947034865.1 Barbatula barbatula
CCACCATAATTTGCTAATAAATTCTTTAAAAATCAGATTTGTGATTTGCTGGATTTTTTATATACTCATGGTTGAAGTGTACCTATGATGAAAGTGACAGGCCTCTCTCATCTTTTTAATTGGGAGAACTTGCACAATTGGTAGCTGACTAAATACTTTTTTGCCCCACTGTGAAAAAAGTTCACACAATGGAAGTCAATGGGGTCTTATGTTGTATTGACCTGACATTCTACAAAATATCATCTTTTGTGTTTCTGCAGAGGAAAGAAAGTCAAACAGGTTTGAAATGACATGAGGGTGAGTGAACTTCACCTTTAAAGGACCATTGGTGAACGTTTAGCGGCATCTAGTGGTGAGGTTGTGAATTGTGACCAACAGCTCACTCCACACCCTCCCATTTGAAGCATTACGGAGGCTGACACAGCACTAAGATGTCGCCACGTTTCGCTTCTTTGCCGAAGGAGATAACATATTTAGGAAATGCGCTCTGTAAAGCAGTTTGTCCGTTTAGAGCTACTGGAAATTCCATGTAAGAGAAAAAGCTCATACCGAGGTAATAAAAACATAACACTTCATTATGTAAGCTCTTTATAAAAAAGTTGTATCTAATATTGACATGGTTTCTAGGTTAGAAGCGTACAAGCACATTTACCTCACACTGAGACTATTCACGTCCATGTAATTCAGGTCTCAAGGATTACTTAAATTATAGGGAGGTAAGGCGTATAATAGCAGGACTTAAACTACATATTACATATCACGTAGCAATGTTTAGGCATGGCACGAACTCCAACACAGCACCAACAGAAACATGACAATAAACGCTTACGTAAATCATCCAATGAAATCTGAAAAATCTCTAGAAATGGCAATCCATGCTTTCATCACTACGACACTAGATTCTTGCAACTCACTTTATTTTGATATCTCAAAATCTCTACCCTCCGGTCTGCAAATGGTTCAAAATGCCGCAGCTCGATTTCTGAAAGGTTGCAAAAAATTACCTTTTCTAAGAGATCTTAATTGGTTACCTCTTGAATCTAGAATTTAAAATGACTCCTTTCCCTTATCTCCCCTCTCGCATTTTACGATCAGAAGACCCCAGAACACGGTAAAGGGCCGTGGTGATAGAGCATTTTCGGTAGCAGGTCCCATTTTATGGAATAATCACCCATACTATATCCGAACCCCCCCTCTCTGACAGCTTTTAATTCAAACCTTAAAACATTTATTTATAAAAGGGCTTTTTTATTTATTGTAACATCCTAACCTGCCTTTGATGTTTTTTCTGTATTTATTGTGGTCTTTTTATATATAATATATTCTGTTGTACAGCACCTTGGTTCAGCTTTACTGCAGTTTTCAAACGTGCTATAGAAATAAACTGAACTGATTTGGTTACACACGAGCGGTTTTGCAAGGTTCAGCAAATCATACCCAGGCACATGATTTGTGCTCACACAAGCCTGACTCACTTCCTGGAATACATTTCTGAAGCATTCATACAACTTTACCGTACACCGGAGGGCACACATGACCACAATATTTGTCACAACAACACTCGGCAACATGCCCACAAGCTCCATCCAAACCGCTTGCGGGTTCATTATCCGATAAACATCCCAGTGAATTTTACAAGACAAATAGCAAGGGAATTTATTTTTATAAAGGCTTACTCCATTCAGAGATCAGACTTGGTTCAGAGCGATATTCAGATATTCATCTACAGCAGGG
Source organism: Barbatula barbatula (assembly GCF_947034865.1). Taxonomy (NCBI): domain Eukaryota; kingdom Metazoa; phylum Chordata; class Actinopteri; order Cypriniformes; family Nemacheilidae; genus Barbatula; species Barbatula barbatula. Next base: position 6,408,156 of record NC_136782.1, read on the forward strand.
GTTGGCAACCTTTGTGACCAAAACAGCCATTTTGGGCCCTTTTCCACCAAATACAATTTGCCTGTAGCCACAAAATATGTAACACAGGTTATGCATCTGACCCAGTTGCACCACTAGGTGGCAATACAGTGCGATTTCTATTGTATTTAGAGTTGAGTAATATATACATTTTGGAGAATAGCAGTGTTGCACGCAATGTTTTAGTTAGACTTCACCTTTTTCTGCGAACTTTTGTTTTGGCTGTTTGATGAACAGCCGTGACTTGCGATCCGATCGACCAAAACGCATCTTAATACCAGACATAAAGAGGGCCTTATAAAGATGGCAGGGAGCTCGAGAGACCCCTGATCTACAGAATGTAAAAACAGAGGCCCTGTTGCGCTTGTTAAAGGTACAGCTTGTACTTTGGAGTATCTATTGACTGAAGACATGATTATGTATATTATATTGCATTTCTGAGGTGTATAAAGTCCTTACACAACGAAGCATTTTGTTTCTATTATCTTAGAAATAACTTTCGATCTACATACACCCCCTTCAACATGTTGTTTTTGCAGTAGCCCTTAACAGAAAAGTGCATTTCGTAAATATGCAATTACACCACTAGATGCTGCTAAAATATTCACATTGCTCCTTTAAAACAGAAGGCTTTATTTTACCAGACCAAATGTGAATGTTCGGAGAGAGACTTCACTTGAGCGTGAACTGAAAGTGAAGTACTTACCGTTGGAGCTCTCTTTTTCGGGGGCAGCGGAAGAGGAGGGTTCGACATCTTTCGCGCCAGAACTGATCCAATAGTACTGATTTCCTTATCAAACATGGTCTTTACGAAATTTACGTGGACCATCGTCAGATGAGGACTCTCATTGGCCAACAAACAATCCCTGATGTACTGCACACACACAAAAACATGGACACGCTGTAGTATAGAAAAGATGCCGACTTTAACCTAGTCTAGCTCCGTTTATGCATATCTGAACTATATATACAAATCTTTTAAAGTATTCGTCCTTTATGTTGTGAATTTTTTCCTTGCATCAGCATTAGTATTAGTATGAACATGGCTTAGAAATAAAATAACAATAAGTGTAATTTACCATTTAACCAAGTCTTCCCCCCTTTTTTAAGGGAGACCTAGAGCTTTGTGACAAAATGTTAAATCTCTTTCTCATTTGCACGTCGCTTTGAAGAAAAGTGTCTGCTTGAACAAATAAATGCAAATACGTCATATTCTGCCCATAACAAAAGATCACAGTATCACAGACAAACACCACTGTACTGAATTACTAATATATTTACATCGCCACAGTACGAAAGTATACCGTACCGTGATATTAGCATGAACAGTAGTAATGCATTTCTGACGTAGTGTGTCTGCATGAATGTGCTTTCGCATGCATGTATAACTTTCTTTTAAAACCGACAATTCCAGATTACTTGGCGAATTTATCCGTACGTGAATTTAAATCGAATTACGTAAAAATTTACATTTCCCACAAAAACGTATCACCCAACCATTATTAACCGCGTAAATCAAGCAGACTGGTGTTATACACTTACATTTTTGTGTATATTCAACCAAAAAAAGTTTCCTGGAACAAGCCGAGGCAAACAAGGCATGCATGTGTGTTTAATGGACTGAAGTTGATCATAACCCTCACCTGACCGGTTTCTGACTCGCTGAAGGAACAATTGTGTTTACTAAAAACACACACAACATAAAACAACCGTGCATGCTTTGTTTGATCTTCGAACATGACTTACCAGTCAGACCTTTGCATTTGAACGCCGGAGTTGTTGTCATCATCATATAACAATCTCTTTCTTCATGTTGAAAATGTTTCTGAACTACACTAAAGTTCATTGCGGTAAATTAGATGCATGTCTGTACGAATGCATATACAACACATCTAACCAATGCTCTTACATTTAATCTACGTATCGAATCAATTGTTTTACTATTAATAGTGGGGTTTGTAACTGTACATTTTAGGTCATTAAATGCAATTCAAAATATTTTTACAGGCACAGCCATGCATTCAACTTTCTGTGGTACATTCGTAACAATGGCAAACTTCTGAAAACACAGTTTGACTTTTACAAGCCCTTTCAGCCATTGTATCTTACTTTGCACTGATTGAGAGGGTGATCATCGAACAGGAACTCCAGTTTGGCGCTGACACGCAACACATAATCGCTCCGGGCGCCAATGTCTTCCTCTGGGCCGTGAGTGGTCTGCCATTTCTTAAGAGCTTGATCCATTAGTTCAGTTACTGTGCAATTCAATGACACTTTCAAACTGGCCGTGTCCTACAGAGAGAGAGAGAGAGAGAGAGAGAGGAGGCTAGATGATAGACAATTTAATGTTGTAATTTATGCATGTTGTTTGAAGAAATGCAAAACTTTAAGGTTTTGGATTATTTAAATCAGTTATGAGTATTTATGGGTTCCTTGTTAACAAAACAGTTATAGCAGCAATGGCACATTTGCAGACATGCTGTTATGTGCTATTAATATACGAACCGTTGTGATTTGGTGATAGGCAAGAACAATATTAAATGTGACTCTAGACAACAAAACCAGTCTTTAATGGTCAATTTTTACATAATCTGAAAACTGAATAAATAATCTTTCCATTGATGTATGGTTTGTTAGGATATACAATATCTGGCCGAGACACAACTGTTTAAACTCTGAAATCTAAAGGTGCAAAAACAAGAAGTTGTCCATCAGAGGTGCTGGAGCAGGCCGTAGCTAAGAAGAGACGGGTTTGTTTTACGCTCGCTCTTTAATGGCTTACCGCTGTAATGATGTCTGTGGAAAGAAGATGAACACGAAAGCTTTACATAGATACCAAACTTGAGTGGATAACTCTCACAGAGACCGGCAGCAGCGAGTGAAGTTCGTGGCTGTATTTGCTCCCGTTTCTATTAGCGATTTTGCTGCATCCACTCACAAAAATAAAGTGTTGATATATTTACAAAGTATCTTCATGGAACATCATCTTTAATATCCCAATGACATGAAAAAACTATCATTTTGACTAACACAATGTTTTTTAGGCTTTTGCTACAAATACACCAGTGCTTCCCAAGTTTTGTGGTCCAGGGTCACACATATGCTGTGGGAGAAATCATTTAAAAATACTTTAGTTTTTAAAGTGCTGATGCTTAAAATAACACTACTTAAAGCTTTGGTTTTTGTGTAAATCTGCTTGCCTGTGTTTGCATTATTCCAGACCAGAATATGTGAGAAGTGCAGAAGTTCCTTTCACGAGTGAAAGAAGGGTGAGCCAAGGAGTTTCGTGGTTTTGTTGGCAAAACAAATACTTTTTGTAACATGTAAGACTTTGAATTAGTATTGTACTTAAAGGCATAATTAGATTTTTTAGAACTGATAAGACCAGTCCACACCTGACCAGAGTTTTAGTTTTCGACTGATTTTTATTAGTAGTTTTATTATTACGACTTATTTTTAATATCGCCGTTTCGGTTTCATTTATTATTATTTCTGTTTTTATTGATTTCTGATAAATAATTTAAGTGCTAAAATTAATAATTTAATAATACTCATTTGATTTATATAATGTTAATTGCTATGGCAATTTTTACCATCACTATTTACGTTTCATTTATATATTTTTAAAGCAATCGCAAGGATCATTAGGTACATTCAGAAAAACTCGTCCAACTAGTGTCGGAGAACATTGCTCACCACATCACACATCCCATTCTATTATGTGGAATTGCTTTCTTCATTATTCACCTGTGACTGCTCGTAATGCATGGTGATTTTGATCCCGCCTTCATGCTTGTCAATCAAATTGTCAGGCCCCGTCTCCAGCTGTGGGGAGTAACAGCTACGGAGCCATTCCCCCCAGGGCATCATCTGCACACGCTGCATTTTCTCCTCACTGATTCGTTTCATTTTGGTGCGGAAGTCCTTCACCTCCTGGTCCTGTAGGGCGTCCAGCTCATGAAGACCTGTGCCACGTGGCATAATATTGTGTGACTTTCAACATCAATAAAATCCACTTCATACACAGCATCTGAATTCACAACCTGAATGATCTCAACCATGTGGTTTCGGCTCTATATATAACAGACATTACACACTACCAAAAAATGTTGTATGAAGAAAAAACTAATGTGCGATTAGTTAATGTGTTCGTTTCACTTGTGTGTTATGATGCGAGACGGAGCTCTAAGGAACAGGTTTCCTGATAACACACATGATGGCATTTAAAATGCATTAAATATTCATCTGATCCTCTCAACTACGAGAGTCTGCTGCTATCTCATCTGTGTGTGTGTGTGTGTGTCCGTGTCCTTTACGGGCTGTGCCTGACATCCTATCATGGGACAAATTTGAAACGTTCTGTACAAATAGCATCACGTACAAATCATCCTTGTGGAGTCTCACACACTAGCAGAACACAAGAACTATACATGCAGCCTCACGTGTAGCTTTTGGATGAACTAAACTATCAACTTAGATGATGACATGTCTGTTAAATAATTTTATTAAACGACTCATTTGAATGAATTTTTATAACATGCATGACATAATATTTACAAATGATTAAACCAAATTGCCTGTTCGTGGCGTTTTATGTCGTGTCTTACTTTAAAACCAAAAGTAAACGGCTTTTCATCGTGGAAAAATTAGCTAATAAAATATTTCAAATTCACATTTTATGTTCAGGTTTTTTTCTCATGTGGCAAGTAGCCTTATAATAAGCAGGATAATGTACAAGCAGCCGGCTGTTGTCGTAGAAATGAGCCCCGACAGTGTGACCAGCACCCGACGCAAACCTGTACATTATCCCTTACATCATCTATATTCATATTTTCATCAATCGCTTTCCCTTTCATCTACATCGTGTTTTTTGTTCCAATGTTTTCTGTAAAGCTGCCTTACACACAGTGAAAATACAAACTATGAATTTAAAATAACATCAAGTCGGATTCATTTGGAACCCTGTCGCATTTGCGTTTAAAAGAAGATCCGCTCACGAAACACATCACACCCCAGTATGTCAGCGTGTGTGTTTTACCTTTCCCGATCAGCACTCCGATTTTCGAGTCTAAAAGGCGTTCTGCGCGTCCACAGTTGCGTGTGATGAGTTTGAGGACGGGCAGGAAAGGCCGCACGTCGCATAGCCGCCTGCTCTCGTCCTCCAGCTCCTCGTGTACAGCTGCCTGATTCACACACTCGAACATGTGACCCTCCATCTCTCCCAGCAGTGAGAAGAAAGGGTACGTCTGCGCCTCCTTCCATAACAGCTGCATTCAAACACAACAGCACGTCAAATAAACGTGTATCACTACTAGTTCAGATTAAAAAGAAATGCGTAAACTGAAAACTTCTTCAAGGAGTTCTTTTAAAACATACATCTTTTTTTACAAATGAAGTGTTTAACTCTAAAAGGAGTCATTTTGTGCGAACACACACCAGTTTGATGTGTTGAATGGTGCTCTCCCGAGGGACCTCCATCTGAATGTAGACTCCTGTGGGCAACAGGAAGTCCACCATCACCTGGTCGTCTCCATCTAGCCCTGACTCCGCCCACAAGTCCAGCTGATCTGTCTTGGCGGGAGGCATGGCAAAGAGCACACTGGAGCCAAACCATGGGAACCTTAACAGATTGAAAACACAAATTAAAGGGATAGTTCACCCAAAAATCATTTACTCACCAAATCTGTATAAATGTCTGTGTATTAAGTGTACGTAAAAGCAATATTAATAGCGGAACAATCATTTTTTTCTCAAAATAGTGTTCTCAGCGTGACGTGTCATTAAATATGTGTCAAGTCATTTTGAGACATGCAAGAACCGATGAGATTTCTAGTTACTGATTCGTCGCCATATTTAGATTTACGTTTTGAGTTTACATTTCCCTAAATAAGCTCAATATAAAAATTTCCTTGCGTTTCACTCTAGAGAAGACATTTATTGACACACTGGATTACTTATATGATAGTTTTATGTGATTTTTGACTATATAGCGGTTCCATAGTATGCTTGCGCCTGGCCACGACATTCCGGTCTGTGTTTGTATATAATTTAAAAAGCATTTATTTTAATATTTTAATGCATATTAAAGGGACAGTTCACCCAAAAATGAATCTGTCATCATTTGGACCCGAAGAGTTGCTCAAAATCAGTGTAAACTGTTTGCTTTACTGTATTCTTCAAAATATGTAATTTTATGATCAACAGAACAAAGAAATTGTCCTACTACTGTAGTGAATAGTAGCCAGGAACTTTTTGGTTACTGGCATTATTTATCACCACGAAGAAATGTATACGGATTTGGAGCAACTTGAGGGTGAGGAAATGATGATTGAATTGTCATTTTTGGGTGAACTGTTCCTTTAATCGTATTAAATTAAATTACAACTACTCAACAATTGTTGATTCTTTGCGGATGTCTTAAATTTGGGCCACATATCACATCTAAAAGAAGATCAAAATCACATTGAAACTAAAATGAATTGTTTTGTTGAACTGAAGAAAGCAGGTCACATATATGGTTTCATCTTAACTAGGTTGCTGCTGGAAGAGGTGTTGGTGAGACCGGAGGGGGATGCTCACCCTGTGGTCTGTGTGGTTCCTAACGCCCCGGTATAGTGATGGGAACACTATACTGTCAAAAAGCACCGTTGTTAAACCGTGGAAACTGCACATTGGTGGTGGTTGAGGAGATACCCCCTTCATTGTAAGGTGCTTTGAGTGCCCAGAAAAGTGCTATATAAATGTAACAAATTAATGTTATTATTATTATAAATTATTAACAAACTAATGTTACAGATGTGCATGCGCACTTTTGAGACCCTAACTGAACTTCCGGTACACATTCACAATCAATGGAGTCCCTGTAGATTATTTCTGATAACAATCAAAAGAAACCGAGAAGAACCGTTACTTTGCTAAACTTGTCCCTCCAATATTTTGAATTTCGACTGTGCTAACAATCTCAACCACTAGATGTCAATGTACAACACGCTTTCTTTAAATGCATCAAAACCTCAGAACCCATTCAACAAATTGATTATTTAACAACATTTTATGCAGTAAAATAAAAATTTATATTAACATAAATTAAGTAAAATACAAATAGTTATGTTTTTAGACACTGACTTCCAGAAATATTTTTGTATTATTAGGAATAGCGTATTAATCAGTAAGTGAAACAAAATATAAAAAATGTGTTAAGATAAAAATCAAACCTCCCCCTCGATCGTGACCCTGAGGTGTTTACGTCACATTAGCAACCGCATTAGGTAAGGTGCAGCAAGTCAATGTTAAATATTCCTCTTATTGTGCACACAGATTATTTTTCCTTAAGTTTAGGCTATTTTTATTTGTCGAAATGAAACGTTGGTTAATATCGACCAAAAACAAAGGCAGGGAGGCCAGCGGAGGAGGGCGGAGATGCGCTGCAGTCAGAAAGGCCTGTACGAAAAGAGGCCTGCGTTTAAATAAAGAGGACATCCATCAGCACTCAAATCACTTTGGTGAAATTTGACCATCTGTCGTAATAGTTCTTCATTAACAAAGTAAAATAATAAGTAAGAAACTATAAAGTCATATGGTAGACAGTCTTCTTTTGTCTTGTCATTATTTGTGTGTTTGGATAGACCTTACTAGCACATGCGCACGCAATGTTTGTCTACTTTAGACACCTCTATGGATAGTGGGGGTCTCGAGTCGCTGGCACTGTTATTTTAGGGGTCGCAGGATAAGTACTTTAGGGACCCCTGAATTATGTAGCCATTTTCATTTTTGGACAAACTAGCCTACTTCTTTAAACTGTGCACCTTTACACGTATCCCCAACAGGGGGCGTTCTCGGGGCAATGTACAAATGTCTTTCCCTGAACACAAACGCACCCTTGCATTCGCTTCGACTTTTTCAGAGCCTGTATTTCCCCTTAACAGCACAACAATGAGTCATTAAACCTACTGACACTTACTGAATCTCTTAACTGCAACTCAACCCCTCACAGGTGTGAGTGACATCATCAGGCAGTGACCAGACAGATGCAGAGACTCAGTCACACAATGTCAATGTTTTCAGACAGGAGGGAGATGTGGTTGGACAGCTCGCTTCCATGCACAGAAATGCCAAGTTAGACAAATAAATAATGGCCACGTTAGGGAACGGAGGATGCGGTTTCTAATTTTGTAACCCAGATTGGTCACACACACCAAACACGCTTTTGTTTAGCCGGAGACGCAAAAACCTGCAGCAACAGAAAAGAGTTCTAGTCAATGTGGCCGTAAGTGCACTTTCTCTGCGGCGTGGCTCATCCATTACAGCTCATATCCAGAGCTCCTAATGACTCTCTGTGAAGTGCTTCCGGAAACACAACCTTCACGTCCACCACAGCTCAATATTACTGACGTTCTCAAACCTCTGACCTCTTTCTGCAGATGCTATCGCTTATTAAAGGAGGAGAAAATTCTGTCATCATTTACTCGCCCTCTTGTCATTTCAAACCTGTGTGATTCTCTTTCTTCTGCAGAACTCAAAAGAAGATAGTTTGAAAAATGTTGGTAACAGAACAGCACAGCCCCCCAAATCCTCGCTCTATGTAACCAATGCAAACAAAAGATGGCTGTTAAAAACATTCTTCCAAATATCTTCTTCAGTGCTCTGCGGAAGAAAGTCTTACAGGTTTGAAATGTCAAGAGGCTGAGTACATGGCATTTCATTTAGAATGTGAACTAAGAGCCACTGTAAGAAGTTTAGGAGGTCTACGGTGGTTTTACCCTAAAGAGAACAGGACCATGTGGAGAAACAAGCCGTGTTTTCGCAGGCAAAACGTATATCCTGGGACACTGTTGGTGTTCGTGTACCACGTGTTTTCTGAAACGCAAGCACAACGCTCAAATGCGTACGTAACAGCGATTACTATTGCAAACAGTAAGAATGGAAACGGGGCTCGCACGAACCAGCCCAGGTTAGATCACATCAGAAGTCATTGTTTAATTCCTGTGTCAGAGAGAATTGAGACTGCAGCACACACTGGCATCTACTGTAAGAGCCACTGACAGGACGTTCTCTCTTCTTCTCCGTGCATCCAGATCACAACAGGTCTGTAATTGTGGTTCGGATTTAGTGATGCAGACTATAGGGATGCCGAAAAAGAAACGTTAACAGCAAGATATTTTCAAGTCAATTTCAACCCTTCTGCCACTTGTGATTATAGCTAATTTAAAGCTTTGCTATAACATGACTATATTGTATTGCAATACGCAGTGTTTAAATATTAACATTAAACCAACGCTAGTCTGTAGATTTGTAAATGAAATTATTTAATAACAGACTTCAATTGATGTTAAATGTAAAAGGGTTACAAAGTGAATGTTTCTAATTCTAAATGATACAACTAACAGTTTCCAAATGTATATGATATTACCCGAGATAGGAAAGAAAAGAGAAAGTTTAGAAGAAGAGCTCCCAGAAAGGAGCTTCCAGGGAGGAGAAAAGAAAAGGCCCAGAGCTTATCTTACATTTCCTATTCATCCTTTCTTTGACCATGTGACTAAACTTAACATGATGCATTGACATTGACCTTTAACCCCCCCACTGTACTGGACCCACAACAAACAAACACCTCGGGCAATAGCTGTTGATCACTATCTCAGCACCCCAGTGATCTTTAGAAGGGCAAATGGTGCCTTTTGGGAAGAAAAGGGGGGTTGTGACACAGCAATACATTCCTGTAATTGTTTCCAACCCTACACTTCCTTTCTCTCTCACTCTCTCTCAAAAATAGCATGACTAATAAATGACCCTATGACTGTCAGAGAGTTTACACACCACCCCACGTCCTAAAATTCTGTTGAATGTGCAAATAAAGCGGGTCAGAGATAGAAACACAACAAAGACTGTGTGACCGTATATGCAGCATAGTCCTGACGCCAACATTCCCGGGCAGAGACGTGGGCAGCACTAAACCAGGACAGTTTCCGGATTGTGACGCCACGTCAATTGTGCCATTTAATCTGTTTGGACCGATTAACACAAACCATAATCCTGCACGCTCTGACTTCAACTACAAAAATGTCAAATTACTAGTTACATTCCCCCCATTCAGATTCTTGCGGATGACAAAAGATTCTTCTCCAGCTTTTCACATCTCTTGTCTTTTCTATGCAGATTTTCCACGGTCTTATGCCTTATGCCTTTAGGAAATGGGCTTCTCGACCTCAGTTTGTTCCAAACCAGTATACATTTCTCTATTGCTCTACTGAACACAAAGATATTTGGAAAAATGTGAGTAAGCAAACAAATCTTGTGCCCCATTTACTGCCATAGTAGGGAAAATACATAGTATGGGAGGCAATGGGGGAAGAGATCTTTTTGCTTACTGACGTTCTTCCAAATATCTTCCTTTGTGTTCAGTAGAACAATAGAGAAATGTATACAGGTTTGGAACAACCTGAGGATGAGTAAATGATGACAGATCCCTTTAAAATTAAATGTTTGTACTGTTACCCATCTACAGTCTCTCTAAAAGTTTTTTTGTGTTTTTAGTAAGCAAATCATCACATGCATAACAGAATTGTCACATGCTTAACAGTTCATTTTCCTCAAAAAATGAGCACATGAAAATTTGAATAAACTATTTTGTGGTCTCCTGTAGTGTTGTAGTACTCGAGACCGGTCTCAACACCTTTTTTTGATGGTCTTGGTCTTGTCTCAGTCTCGACTGTCTTTGGTCTCGGACTCCGTGGCCTCAGGATTTCAAGACCACAACTGTGGGAATTACACTAAACTGCTGGTGCAATGTTAACATAAAGCATTCACCACTTGTTCCTTATTTGATTCTTCTGTTACTTTTCTTACTCTCACTGCTGGTAAGAGAAGAATGGGGGATTGTCTTACAGAAATCTGTCAAGAAAATGAATAGGCTACACACAAAGTCCCACAATATCCGAGATGTGATTGCAAAAAGGTACTTGTATGAGATCTTGTTTATTTATTTTATAACCTCTGATGTGATATTGATTTTGTATGATTATACATTAAACCTTGAGTTAATAAGTGACTTAAGTTTTAGACACAATCAAACACAAGTTTTTGTTCTATTTTGGCTAATCCCAAACAAATCAGTACGTTTGTGCATTTCAGCTATTTGGCTGTTTATTAAAATCTGAATCTTTTGTTTTGTTGAAGGTCACAGACTTTAATATATGTTGGGTATTTATTTTTTATGTTTAGTTGTTGGAATTTTTAACTGCACAAAATTGTTAAAATGTTACAGTAGGTCGGTGATAAAACATGGAACATAAAACATCCTAAACATACATTTCTGCACAATAAATAACCAAAAGTTACTTCTATTATTATTTTATTAAGACTTTTTAGTGTTTTGTGGCTCTTTTGAATTAATTTTGGGAGTGCTGGTCTTCATCTGGACTAGGTCTCGTCCTGCTTTGACCTTGTCTTGGTCTCGGCCCCTCAAAGTCTTGGTCTTGTCATGGTCTCCTTCATGGTTACCCTCTGGTCTCGGTTTTGGTGGTATCGACTACAACACTAGTCTCCTGTATGAGGAGCCATCCCACGTCCATTTGTTGAGTATTGTAGCTTCTGGTTTGTACATTTTAATCCACAGAAATCCACAAAGTATGTCTTCATTTTTGTCCCATCCATAACACATCAATTTGTCCCTCTTTTAATATAAAACACTTGTGTATAGACTGATATTTGTCTGATGTCTGGAGTTATTATTGTTTGGTAAAATAAGGATGAAGCATTTACAGTTTACCTAAATATACCGTAGACATACCCGCTTGAAAAGGTGCCTTTTTTGTCTAAATGGTTCCATAAAGATCCTTTAAAGTGGGCATGAAATTAAAAATGATCATTCTACCTGTTTTACACAGTGGTGAAGTATTTATTATAAATCATTTATCAGTGCACATCATTTGTTTTTCATTTCGTTCGCACTTGCAATCTTTGATGCAAAACGCTACCCTCTCAAAACCACCTTTTTTCACTTCTGATCACGATGAAAGACGCGAGGGCGGGGCTTGCAATGACTGACATATTGCAAACTGGTGATCAGAACTTTCACCTTTTAACGATCTAATACGTTGTCGGTGAATTAAATCAAGTCCCGCCCTATATGTTCTCTCATTTCAGACGTTGTTTCACTCCCCGATAGGGAAAAAAAGACAATCACTACTTCGGTTTCAGGCAGACTTTAACATCCGATGAACCTTTCGGTTTAACAAAAGGTTCTTTGTGGTGAAAAAAGGTTTTTCAGATTATAAAAAGGTAAGAAAGAGATGGTTCTTTAAAGAACCTTTGACTGAATGATTCTTTATGGAACCAAAAAGGATTCTTCTATTGCATCCCTGTGCAGAAACCTTTTAAAGCGCCTTTATTTAAAGCCATGCATTTAACCCTTGTGCGGTGTTCAGCTCTTTGGAAGCTATTTTCGTTGGTTTTATTTATATTCATTCAAGATAAACATGTTATCCTCCATACAAAAAACAAAAACAAATAGCAAATTCTCTCATATTGGGGTAATGTAAATTATTAACCAATGGTAAGTGGGGTAAAGATAACATCTTTAAACTAGTTTTGCATATGTGTTTTGTCGTGTCAAAAGCATGATGACCAGGTTAAAAAAGCACTTACTATATCTTCCATAAATAAGCATTTGGCTTTAGCTTGTGTATTTATTTAGCTCATACTACACACTTATATGAACTACGTTCATTGTTAACTCTGACAGTACAGCTTAAGAGTAGAAATGCCTTTTTAACCAGACTTTCCAGCGCAAACAATGACTGCCACTTGGCTCTTGATCATATGCTTGCAAACGAACATTACCCTTATTAAAAGTCTGCTATGTTTGAAGAGATCGAGGTCCTGAATGTAAGCAACACAATGCAGTTGAAACGGTCGGGTAAGTTGCGTTGCTGCTCTGTTGAAATTGTTATTTCATCATGTGAAGAGCTGGAAATCCAACAGAACATCAGTTATGCGACACTTCCTCTTTAGATTTCAGAGGCAGTGTGATGCATGGGGAACATAAAACCAGCTATGTTGTGAAAGTGAAAATGAATTGCTTATTCAAGAGAAAGAGGGAGAGAGAGAGAAGAAAGATGTTTCCATGATGGGACAAAAGACCTTTGTACCAGAAAAGCTCAGTGGGTACGCAGAGACACACGTGCTGGGTTCAACAGAGGTCACAGACTTTTCGCAGCAACATCTCCGATTAAAAACTGAAAACACATCGTATACGGTCTCTCGCTAGGCAAACAGGAGAAACCACAAATGCAAATTTCTAATCTCTAATCTGATTCTACGAAGCAGGATCTGTTAGAAATAATTTTTCAACATCACGCTGCCATCCCATCACCTCCACCCGTCATTTAAGCCGACAGAGAAACAGCCAGAGTCACATTACTCCAAAGACGCTTCATAGAGCGCACAAGCAAAACAAAACGTACCAACACACACGCAAATATCTACACACACTATTGCCAAGGAGACCAGAGTGGATTTTACAAGGAATTTGCATATTACAAAATATCACTTCCTTTTTATAAATCCACTACTTGGTTGCCAAATGAAACTTGAAACGGATAGCTCACCAACAAATGCCATCCTGTATTCACCCTCATGTCATTCTAAAACCTGTATGACTTGCTTTCTGCAGAACACAAGATGATATTTTGACAACATTGAACCCCATTGACATCCATCGTATAAACTTCATTTAGTTAAATATCTTATTTTGTGTACCAGGAAGAGTCACAAACAGGTTTTAAAGAAACAGTTCACCCAAAAATGAAAATTCTGTCATCATTTACTCACCTTCAAGTTTTCTTTGTTCTGATGAACACCGAGAAAGATATTTGGAAGAATGCTTATAACCAGACCGATTTTGCCCATTGACTCCCATAGTAGGAAAAACTACCGTTGTACACAAAAGACATGTTGAAGATGTAGCACACCAAACAGTTCTGGGGCATTTTTGACTACCACTGTATATTTTCATACTGTGGGAGTCAATGGGGAAAAAAATGGGTCTGGTTATGAGCATTCTTCCAAATATCTTTCCCTGTGTTCATCAGAACAAAGAAATGTATACAGATTTGGAAGAACTTGAAGGTGAGCAAATGATGACAGAATTTTCATTTTTGCTGAACTATCCCTTTAATACACAAATGTTTTTGCTTTTGTTGGAACATTGTTGCTTTTCTCCTTCCAGATCAGGTTTTTATCTTCACCGCTCATGTGAGTTGTCAAGGACTACTGCCTCTCTTTTCGTACGGCCTCTCCAAAACAAGCATTTGATATTTTAGCGTTTGGTTCGGTGACCTACTAGCCAGAACCTTAACATTATTGTGACAGGATCCTCCTCTCCCCTATGTGCTCATCACTGCATAAACGTTCTTGGAAACATCAGCTGTATGTTGCAACGAACTGTGCACTTTCTCTTAATTTCCTCAACATTGAGTCAGTGGCGGGGAGGTTTTTGGGCTGCATTCTGCATGGTTGCCTATAGTCAGATGCTGTCAGCTGTTTTGACCGAGAAAGAGAACTCAGAATGACTGTTTAGATGGTGTATGAGCACACGAAAGCAAATCGACATCGCCGCTTTTGCCTGTCGCTGCACTTTCACACATTTAGTGAAGATAAATCATAAATAAAGAGACATTGATGCTCTCCCAATTGAGCTCTAGGAACTCCATTTTCATGCTTTTCTCGGAGACACAAAGGTCATGGTTGGACACACTCACTTGAAATAGCTTGTAATGCACCGTAATTCACGTTGGATAAAAGCATGCGCAAAAATGTTATGGAAATAAAAACACTCACCTGCTTTATCTTAGAGTCTCTTATTTCCCCGTTGGCTCCATGATGGCTGGAGGTGGATGCTGCATCTGACAGAGGGAGACAGATGAGTATATGTGAAATGAAGAACGTCTGATCTGAAGGACTGAATGTTTGTTTCCATATCAGCTCAGATCTCAAGGAGCGTTATTCTGCAATAAAATATATAACCTGGCTCTTCTTCACAGAGGTGCAATCGTTTCATGGCACCGAGATCAATGCAGCGGGTGACATATGACATTGACAACACAGACTTTAAAACTATTTTAAACAAATGTTCCCGTGCTATCCTAGACTGGTTTTGTGATCCAGTGTCACATTTGACAGCCAACTACACATGATGTAAACCAAATATAAACACATTTTTGCTTTTTATTGTGTAGATAACATATACATATTAGAATAACATATTACCCCTCATGATGTTTAATATTTGTATACTGGAGGTTAAACACATTACAGATACCACACATTAACATGTTCTCCTAACAACAAAGTACCACAGTGTCACAAAGACGTGGTTATTATTGGACATAATACTACGTTAATCTTTAAAGTTCTTTGGAATACCATGTCAATACCATTGCATTTGAATATGGAAATCATGCAGTACCACAAAGATAAAACCACCATCGAACAGCTCGAGATGCACCACCAATGCTTTTTCTTAAATTCTGGATGATGTCATCAAAAAACCGACTACACATTAGGGCTGTTAAATAATAAATCGCATTCACAATAAAAGTTTGTGTTTTTATAATACGTGTCTGTGTACTGTGCATATTTTGTATTTACACTTTAGCCCTTTTCACACAGAGATCCTTGAAAATACACAGAAAGCGTGTCCAGGATTTTGTCCCGGGATGGTTCGATTTTGTTCCTTTACACTGCCAGTGATTTTCTGAAATCTGTGCTTGCGTTCACACACATCTCCTTAAGATACGTGACGTAATATACTGCGATGTAATGTTGTGCGCATTTAGTTTTTTCTCGTGAAAATAGGGTTGATCACGGTGAAGGATATTTCCTCACAGTTTTTATAGGTGGCTAAATAGCTTCCATTCACAAAAATAAAGTCTTTATATATTTATGGTAGTAACTTACAAAATAACTTCAAAACACATTTACTTAATATCCTTATGATTTTTGGCATAAAAGAAAAATCTATCATTTTGATCAGTGAATCCTTACTGACCTCTATTATTGTGGTGTTGGGGGAACAGAATGGTTGGTCTGTTATTACAGAAGGTCGGTTGGTCTGTTTTTAGCAAAATACAACACGCATTTTCCCCCATTGGCTCCAAGAAAACAATGCAAGCAAGACTAGCACAATGCACAAAGCGGCCTAGCATTGACGTATGCATATACGCTCACTGGAGTCTGCTGTGATCACCACTGCTTACGCACTCAATTCACACACAGCATACTCATCACAGTGCGCAACAAAAAGAGGCAAACAGCCATTACAACCTGCTGCCACCCTGAGATATTCCTTTTCATTTCCTCATCAGCACTGCCCCTCGCTCTCACACTGGAATGTCAGGAGTCTCTCTTGCCAAAACATCACAAACATTTGCACGCGCGCGCACGTCGCACACAGACAGACTAAACTCTGGCCTGTGGTCAACCTTTGTCGGGACAGAAACTTCATGAAGCATTCGTCAAAGTGGATCCGAGAATGATTGGAAAGGACTGTGTAAGAAGTCTATCACAAAATCATATTTGCACAACAAAGTCCTTTATTTCTTTATTTTATGCGTGTGTGTTTCGTGTCAGATAATCAAATATGAGTGTAGAGAGTTTGTAAGGATGGGGGTGACCTGTCCCTTTAAGTCCCTTAATACTTTGTCAATCAGATCCTTGAACTAAATTATTTATAGAATTATTGATATTGTGTTAATACTACACACATGACAAGTGATCTAAGTGATAGTTCACCCAAAAATGAAAGTTCTGTCATCATTTCGAACCTATATGTCTTTCTTTCGCAGAACACAAAAGAAGATACTCTTAAGAACGTTTTAAACCGAACAGTGGTGACACCCATTGACTACTATTGTATGGACACGATATAAATGCAAATGAATTGTTGCCGTCACTGTTCGGTCAACAACTTCTTAAACATCTTATGTGTTTTGCGGAAGAAAGAAAGACATACAGGTTTGAAATGACAAGAGGGTGAGTAAATGATGACTGAATTGTTATTTCTAGCGTTGCTAGCGCCCATTACCACAGGTTCACAACACATATCCTGGGCTGAAACATGCCACACAAATTTTAAAGCCACGTTAACAATATGAAAAACTGAGAAAGCGTAACGTTAACGTTTCCGTGTACAGACAGCCAAAACGCACATTATATTTTGCGTTTTTACAACCTTCAAAAGAACTACTTAAAACACAGCTCTTCTGTGATGAATTTTTCGTATCAGTTTTTTTCGTATACGATTTTTTTTCCGTTTTCATTGTTCTAAAAATCCGTCACGCACAGGAACCTTGCACACAGAATCCGTTGCGTATCAATGAATCCGTTGTGGAAAAAAAAGATCACAAAACAACACAGCCTGACCCTGCTTAAGTTCTGCATCTCTCAGTTTATCCCTTGCTTCTCTTTCAGTATTGACAGTACCGCACTAGGTCATATGGCTGGGTATCGATTATGATTTTCCGATTCGATTCCGATTCACAAGCTCTCGATTTGATTCACGATTCGAGTCAATGATTATAGAATTAATACAAATCCTACATATATTAAAAAAAGATCAATAAATATCAGATTACAATGGTGCTCTACAAGAGCCACAAATCTGCATATTAAACTTAAACCCACTTAAACAGATCAGGATCGGGTTATTCTACATGTAAGATACAGTATAACAAACAAAATTAGCTGTAATCATATGAACCGCTGCGTTTTATGTGAAGGTGATGTTAAATTCGACGACACCTCAGCATCCACCATGTTAAAAAAGAAATGAATGAACGATATGCTCCTTGTTGTAACATCCACCTGTTCTAAAAAGAAAAGTGACATCTAGTGGATAGTAGTAGCAATAACATGCACGTTCATGAATGTTCAGTGCTTGCGGAAATATGGAAGAAAAATCGACCACATTTAAAAAAACTATTAATGGTTAACTCCACAGGGTAAGACTGAAAAGCAAATCAAAAAATGTTTAACACCTTTATCAATCCGACTGAGGTCGATACGATTGAATCTGCGATCGGATGGAAAGGGGTGGTGTAGACCGAAAGCAATCCGATCAGGTATGTAAACGCTTGAATCAGAGTATTCTCAATTGGATTAAAATTACCTTGTGCACATGCGCAGTGCTGCGTGTCTTATACATCTTATGTTTACGTGAAAAAACAAAACTCTTGCTGTGTGCTCTAGCGCAGTTTTGTTCGGAATACATTTCATGTACAGGTAAACAAGTTTTTCAATCGTATTGCAACATTGAGGGGACATGTAAACAGCACTGAATTGATCTGCAATCAGATTGAATCCATTCCGATTGACAAAACTTGGTCCATGTAAACATAGCCATTTAGCAGTGAGGTTGCGAATTGCAACCAACGGCTCGCTCCAACCTTCCCCTTTCGAAGCACTACACCGGCTCTCACAGCACAAAGATGTCGCCACGTTTTTGCTGAAGGAGATAACATATTTACGAAATCTGCTCTGTATAGCGGTTTGTCCATTTAGGGCTACCGTAGAAAGAACATGATGAACTCCATATACTGTAAGGGGACCCACAGTGTATGTTGATAGAAATAGCTCATTCGAAGATAATAAAAACATAACGCTTCATTATGCAAGCTCTTTATACACCTCTGAAAACATAGTTATCTAAACTATATTGCATTTCTGTTAATAGAAAATTTTAACACTGGTCCTTTAAATGGATAGATAGAATTTCCATTTTTGAGTAAACTGTCATCAGTTGTTCTGTTGAACACAAAGGAAAATATTTGGAAGAACGTTAGCAACTGAGATTTCTGGGGTAGTCAAAAGTGCCCCAGAACAGAATGTTTTCCAAATTTCGTCTTTGTGTTTAACAAAACAAAAAAAGTAAACAATAATTTCTCCTATTATGATAATCAATGGTGCCCCAGAAATATCAGTTGCAAAAATTCTTTGCGTACAACCAAACAAAGAAATTTATAAAGGTTTGGAACAGCTTGAGGATATGCAATTCATAAGTTTTCATTTAGGGTGGACCATCTCTTGAATACACTCAATACATCGCTGCCCAGGATAGGAATTTGTCTTCCCGCGATATAAACAATAAATCCTAGTTGATGCCGTATTTCTGCTTGAGACCCATTCAAAGCTCATATGTGGAATGAAAACAGACGTGAAGCTGAGGATGAGTCTTCACTAAAAGAGGAGCTCTGCCTCTTGTGCAGGCTGGCACTGTAGATGCGTCCCAGACTATGTTTAGTCTCACTTTCGTTTCATTTACTTCGTTACTTATATATTCGTTTCAATTATTATTTGTGAAGTATCAATAGTATCTACCAACCGGCCTTCTTCTGTCATATTCGTCTTCTTCACCATGTGTTACTTAACACACAACAGCTGTGGGTGGTCGTGTATATTCATCATGTCACCGTTTTGAAAAAGGCATTCTGCATCTTTTTTCGACTGGGATGTTAAGAGAGGTATGCCGGAATTTCCACTAGATGACGTCTCTTTATAACTATAAATTGAGATTCCAGAACGGGACCTTATATACAGTTCAAATAAACTATGAATGTCGTCTTTTCTGTAAGTCGCACTTACTTTTTACAAAAAATACTGACATTTTAATGTTGTAGAAACAAATGTTATTTGAATTTCGGTTTTAGTTTTTCTTTTAGTTTACAAACGAAATTATGAAACCATTATCAAGTGAGTGTGAGCTCAGAAGAAAACTAAGGCTTAAAAACAATGACTATGATCAAACATGGTCCCAATTATGTATTTTTTCATTTGTAAAAGAAACAAGACTCCTCCTGTGGCCCGTTTACATTATTAAACGGTCAGATGATGTTGGATTTGCGTCACAGGGGTGTCATCCAGCTAAAACTGAGGTCACAAACAGGAACATGGTTTTGCTTCGAATAATGACACTTAAACATGCGTCACAAGCATCTATCATTTACAGGAACTAAAGACTTAGACACTTCTGTAATTATGCTCATAAAGAGTGAGAAAACAACATTGATGTGATGAAGTTGTGATTATGATGTGGTACATCAACCTTCATGTGACACGCGTCACCACAAGCCTAAAATTCACAGAGCAGCTGCCGCAGACAGACATTGTGTCGGTCATAGCTCATTACAGCGCTGCCAACCAAACATACACGCTGCATCCACTCCAGTGCATTTGCTTCAGAAAACACTTGTTAAAACCTTTAAATTTACAGTCTATTGTGTAGTTGCCCTTTAAGCAAGGAGCTGCAACGGTGCGCCCAGACTAAAAAGATGTTAATCAGTTACCTACTGAGACCTGACTGAACAAAGGTCCAGTTTTAGCTGTGGGTGGAGCAAACGTACGACTCTCGCTTTTCCTGTATGTTGAAGCTCTATGATACGTGTCTAGATATGCAAGTGTTGACAGCTGGACAGCACAGACTTCAGAAACTCAATTCGTGGCACACTCACACCTCCGAGCGTAAGAGCGCAAATGAGAGAGCAGCCGTTTCTGCAACATATCCTCCAACCCACACGACATGCGAATTTCGTTTGTCCATTCCTCAAATACCACAAACGCAAGCATTTACTAAATTAGCGCCTCTCCCGGCTACCCGCAAAACTATCACCTAGCGTGATCATAAAATGTACATTTTGGGGTATTATTTAGCAATAATAGCATGTCTTGTGGTTTGAAATTCATTATACATTTTTTAGCATTTTGAGCAAGTAACGTAACACGTTAATTTATTAAATGACAATGATTTATATGAGGAACAGACGCGAAAGCAATTATGATCTGCTGTCTTACGGTTTCTGTTGTGTTTCCCGATTTTCAAATCGTCTGTCTCGTGACAGACAGCGTCATTGCGTCAGTGTTGAGTGTGAAATGCTATTGGCTCTCATAACCGAAAACGTCAATTCTAATGTTCAGGTTTGTTTAAAGATGTGTTTTGTTCAAGCGTTTTTGTAATGAAACAGGATGTTCTTGTGGAACAATGTTAAACGTAAAACTATTTATGCAAGATAAAAAAATAACAATAATAAATCTACACATTAGCTCTGCTTTACATATAATTTTTTGATTCCCAGTGAATAATTTCCAGTCAACACTCCTATGAACACTCATGTTTTGTAGACTTGATCTAGCTTCGGGTAAAATGTCCTTATATCCTGCCAGTAAATAATACCCTGATAGCCCACTCCATCTGGCTCATGTCTATTTGACATCCTGCAACACGTGTCGGAGACGTCTGTTATTCCTCTTCTAAAGATCCATAGATCTGGAAAACATCTGCAGTGTAAAACATCTGCCAAACATCTAAGAAAGAGCAGATCTAAATCATGAACATCTTGCAGACATATTCTAGATGTCTATACGACGTCTGACAGCAGAGATCTCGGAGACACTTTGCAGATGAGCAAA
Source organism: Barbatula barbatula (assembly GCF_947034865.1). Taxonomy (NCBI): domain Eukaryota; kingdom Metazoa; phylum Chordata; class Actinopteri; order Cypriniformes; family Nemacheilidae; genus Barbatula; species Barbatula barbatula. Next base: position 6,429,630 of record NC_136782.1, read on the forward strand.
CTTTGTATTGCAGATGTAAATGCATACGTCAAATAGACATAAGTATGTGTTCTTTCAGGGTAATGGATAACAATTTCGGATTTATTATTATTCACACTGGAAATGAAATACCATGTTATTGCCCAGCTACACTTATTCGATTATGTTTTGCCAGACCATTATCTGTTCATTTGTGGACATTTCTGTTAACAGTGTGGGACTCTGGTTATATACTGAAGAATCGGTAAGAGCAGTATGGAAGTGTGCCATTTCAAACACAGCCAATTAATACCACTCCCTCGCTCCATCCCTCTATCCTGGATTCTCCAAGCTGAATTCCACAGCGTGTCCTGACATGAACACCAGGAAGTGGAGAATTCCAAGTGTGGGCATGTTTATCACTCACGGCGGCTCTCGCAAGCATGCAGGTGTGTGGACAGGTGTTGAATATGCATGTGCATTGCAATCAAGTCTAGTCGAGTACGCTGTTCGGTCGTATGCAAGTGGTAACTCTAAAAAACCCATATGATCTGAAATCATACTATGGTGGTGAGGCCTAGCGTAAACTGTTAATCATTCATCCCACGACTGAGACGCACGCAGGTGTCCTAGACTCACTGCCTGTCAAAATTGATCAACTGAAGGACAAGCACAGAGAAAAACATTTAACCGTGAATGGATGATTTCGCTCACTAACCTCCCTTAGCTTGAACCACACCTAACCTGTTTGAGACACATACTTAACAGTCTTCCTCATCTATCACAGATATTTATCAAGGACAATGGCATCTACATTAACCACTTCCACTTTTAAGCAAAACAACAATCTAGTTTTGCATTTTCTGGTTGCATGCCCATGCAGATGTCGCTTCCAGGATACGAGGGTGTCACAGATCTACATTTACATTTTGCCAGACACTTTTATACAAAGCAACTGACAACGGTAAGTAAAAGAATGATTCATTCATGTTAGGAAGGAAAAGATGGTTACAAATGGTTGCCAGGGTGTTGCTATGGAGTGGCTATGATGTTCATATTACAGGTGGTGGCTTATTGGTCCAATCAAAAGAGGCAACTCTCGTCAGAGCCGACTGTGGTGCCATTGCCAACTAGTGGTCCTTTCCCTGTTCCCTCCCCCTTTTTCACACTTCACTCCTGTCCTTTCTTAAGGTGTATCGAAATAAATGCAAAAACAAATAGGCCGCTCTCCGGTCACGATAAGGGAAATCATTTTTTTTATGATTTTTTTTCTTTATTAGGCAGAAGATGAACAGCAGGGCAGATTAATTCATGTACCATACTGTTAAAGCGTACCTCCGCCAAAAAATGAAAAATTCTGTGAGCAATCACTCACCCGTCAACCCTAGGACCTACATTTATCTCCAGAACGGCAATTACGATAGTTTTGAAGAGGTCCGGATGCTTTCTAACTCCTCCATAGACCGCAACGTAACCAAATTTCAATGTGCTGAAAGTTAGTAAAAACAAAAACGTTGTTGAAACAGCCGTCACTCCAGTGGTTCAGGCTTTAATTCTATAAAGTGACGAGGATATGTTGACTATGACTATATTCACTTTTTACTATATTCACTTCACGACTTCCGTGTTAGTTTCGAACGAATTGGCGTTCTGGATATAAACGGAGGTCCTGGGGTCGACAAACGATTTTCGGGTGAGTCATTCAAGACAGGATTTTTATTTCTGGATGGAAGATTCCTCTAATACTAGTTCATAGAAACTTCAGTACAGTTATAACCAAATGCCTATTTGTGATTGTAATGTGATCGTTTTATCTACAATTTTTGATATTTGTGTTTTGAAAATGTTTTGGCTTGTCGTTTTCAACTCTTTTCTACATAAAAATACTCTTTTGACTTAGGCTAGTTCAATTCACTTTGAACCTGAAGAGTGCCTGCCCGAAGGGACAGCTTCCTTCTCCTGAACGACATTCATAATACACAAAGAGTGTAGGAAACATCAAAGTTGAATAAGAAAAACCTTCTTCCATTAGTATGCTCGAAAACTATATTTCAGAAGGATACGTAGCTCTTCCATAAATAATAGTTCAGCAGGCGCTACTAGTACGCATTTGTTTTTGTCTCAATTTCAGAGGAAAACAATTTCCTGTGTCTCTAACACAAACACACACACACACACACAGTGTTCTCACATGACTGAGAGAATCAGCCCATTTATGGCCCCCTGTCACCACTGTGACCTCTGTGTGTGCGTGCATTGGTTTGTGTGTGCGCGTGCATGTGTGAGAGATTCCACAGTATTTTTGTCCCCGGACTGATGACATAACTGTCTACAACCAAAGTCTCTCTGAAGCTCTTGTCACAAGGCCAAACAATCTCGAAACACACCAAAAAAACACATGCTCTATAACACACACACAATCCACTCCATTTCAATTCCATAACCTAAAAGAAATGTGTGCAGTCAGGATAAGCTATCCTGTGCATATTCAGAAAGATGACTAATGTCCTTGCACTACAGAAACTCACACATAGATGCGGGGTGCATGTGAATCAGGTCGATTGACAGATGGGAATGTAGTAGTGGCTTCCTCTTCCTGTTGTCTCTTTTCGTTATGAATGAAAAATAGAAAAGACCCTTTTCAAAGCTTTATGAGGTTGGAGAGAGAAACACACAAACAAGTCTAGCCTTTTGTTGGTTGTACCTGACGACACGCATACTTTCTGTTTACCTAAAAGAACAACGGCTTGAATGTGAAGTTTCAGGGTGGGCAGGTGTGCCAACCTTCATAACTTCTGTCTATACGAGTCCGACTTGTTACGCCATTTCATCCATCCACGATACATAAACCCCACTGCCTCAAAGTTATGATATCGACTTGAAACAGTACGAAATAAATCAATGGCATCGGTCAATCCGCAACTTATAGACACATATCGTGTCACAGTAGGCTACGTTGTGTTTTTCAGACAGCACGTTATGTAAGTTACAACAGAAACACTTCACTGTTCCCAACTGAAAGATGAAAGACAAGTTGCGTTTAAGTTTTATTAAAGTTGAGCGACAGTTTTCCGTTTGCAAACACGGAGGATCGACGCAGACACAATCGATTAAATGCAACGAACGCACGCGCTTCAAACCGTGATAATATTGTGAAATAAAGCTGCGATCGAGCTCTCACCTTAAAAGCCGACAAATCCAACCGGGAGAGTGTCGGACGCCTGTTTGACGGGAGATTTCACAAAGTTGGGCGTGCTTTATACTCCCGACAAAACAGCAGTCGGGTTCAATCGGTCTAAAGTAAAGCCTGTATCCCAGCGCAGTCTTCCACGCGGTCCGGTGCAGGTGAACAGAACCAGTGCTCTTCTTCCTGCTTCTTTGGCAGGGTGCGTGAAACAGGCGATCACTCGGGGCACCCTCCCTTTCCTTCTACACGTAACCGCTATTTTGCCTACGGTTCACAGACAACCCGAGTCGTGATTTCACCCGGAAGCAAACATCTACGCCCAACACCTAAAGTGCGCGCAGGACTTTTTAATGTTGCGTCAAGTTCAGCACGCAAACAAGGCCCGATGTGCTGCGTGGCTGTCACGCAACTTACGCGATACGATAAGGATGTTTGACGCTTTCTCTTTGAACTTGAGCAGTCGCGTGTGAATGGGCTAGTTTATAAGTTTGTCGACTCGGTTGTTTGTTCGCGCATTTATTAAGTCTAGAGAGAACTGTTTCGCCCACGATTCATGATTTATTTCCTTACAGGTTTTCTTTCAGAGATTGTAGATTTGCTGACCTCTAGTGGATTTGCATCTTGTGTGCACACGTGTTTTTGTTGAGTCAAGGTTACAGGGGCAACATAAGATGCAGTCTTAGCAGTTTCAGGTGCTTTGATGATCACTCGTAAAGGATAACAGACAGTGATTCATGAAATAATTCTCATCTATTCTGAGAGATGAGACCAAGATTTGTCTTTGAAATATTGCATTGCTTTGCAAGCAGGATCAACTCAAAACAAACAATCATCGGTCTGCAGATAGTGGAACACACATGCACTACATATTCTTACATTAGTTTGTAAAGCACAAATTTGCAAAAGCAAACTTGCCCTTTTTAACATTCAACAACCTTTAAGGGACAGTTCACCCAAAAATGGAAATTCTGCCATCATTTATTCACGCTCGTGTAATTTCACACCTGTATAAATTACTGTGTTCTTATGAACACAGAGAAAGATATACAGAAGAATGTTAGTAACTTTCAGTTCAGGGATATCATTGACTACCATAGTAGGAAAAATGAAATGGTAGTCATCGGTGCCCCAGAACCTTTTTCCCCTAAATTCTTCAAAATATCTAATTTTGTGTTCAGCAGAACAAACGAATATACAGTATGGTTTGTCTTACTATGGTAGTGGATGATGTCCCAGAACTGAAAATTGCTAACTTCCAAATATCTCCCTTTGTGTTCAACAGAACAAATAAATGTATACAGGTTTGAGTAAATGATGGCAGATTGTTCACCCCTAGACTTTATTGGGGTTCGTAACATTATTAAAAATCTATTTTCAATTGAAATTGCTCTTAACCAAATGTTAGGGCCGTCATGATTTACATTTTGTGTCATTGTTTTACAGTAACACAGCCATTACTTTCCCAATCTTTTCGATGTTTTTATTCTACTACATATAATTTAAATAGGAAAAAAGCACCGTTTTGAAAATCTTAAAATCTGCATTCTGAGACTGGACCAATGGACCATAAGTTCAAAAGATGTATAGTTTTTTGTTGTGTCTCAATTTTTCCAGGCTGACATAGCATTGATGTGTGCCTCCATCTTTGAACATAGCCTTTTTCCAGATTGTATAGCCCATCAGAAGTGAAAACGTATTCAGTGTTTGGAAGGCCAAAGTTCCTGCTGGTATAACAATAAACAGCATCCTTGCACTGGGAATATTCGATCCATGTATGATGGGAATACCACAAGGCCTGGAAGTTACTTTATCTGTCCCCCATGGCAGTCCTTGGAAAAACAGCAAGCGTTGGCTGGAATGGACCTTCTGATCGAGACCTGGAGATGTCTAAAAGAAAACCAAATATATTAATTTGTTTTTCTTTATGGACAAATATATGAATTTTCAATTATGCTATACAATAACAAAGTATTGAGATGAACTTTTGTTAGTGACCAAATACTTGTTTTCCACCATAATTTGCAAATAAATTCTTTAAAAATCAGACAATGTGATTTTCTGGATTTTTTTTCTCATTCTGTCTCTCATAGTTTAAGTGACCTATGATGAAAATTACAGGCCTCTCTCATCTTTTTAAGTGGGAGAACTTGCACAGTTGGTGGCTGACTAAATACTTTTTTGCCCCACTGTATTTGTAATTTGTGAGTGTCTGAATGTAAGTCAAAACCAATTTTTTTTTAAGAAGATTCTTGAAATGTTATCATTTAATGCAAACAGATACAAACAGTAACACTGCAGTAACTTGTGGATTGTGGTTGGCATCCTGTAACCTACCTTGATATTCACTTTGCAGAGCACACTCTGGGGATCTACTCCACCATCACTGTCACTATCTGAATTGGCAGGTTGATCATCTTTTGGTAAAGACAGAAAAGTTACAATAGTTAGCATGTCAGATTTTAAGCTAATTCACTAGAAAAGATGTTGGCAAAGCGGTGGTGGGTGGGTGCCCAGACCACTACGCAAGACGTACATGCACCAAACTTGGTAGACACATGTAACTCCCCGGATCATGAAGAAAAGCCTCTTGGAGCATATCTCTAAACCGAACAGGAAGTCAGTTATTTTAACTTGTCTGTGTAATTTTTCAATATTTAGAAATTTCAAGCTGTCTTACTTTGACGAACTCCTCCCAGAGTTTTTATCCGATCAACATCATATTCGTGTCATTCTCATCTTAAGGCCTCTGCGACGCTAAATTGCGGAGATCGTGACCCTGGCGGCCTCCCAAAATTTGGCGTTTCGCCACGAACAGGAAGTTGATGTAACCCAGACATTCAATGTCCTACAGGCCACAGACCTAACACATTTGTTCAAAGTCCTGGCCTGAATACATCTACATGGAAATATTCAGATACAGTTATAGCGCCACCAGCTGGCAACAGGAAATATGACACGTATAAAAAAAAACATTTTTTCTTTTTTATTCAATATATATAAAACTATGTCACGAAACATCTGATATTCTGATTGTCAAATATATGTGTATGAATGTGTTTTGTTGTTTAAACACTTTTATAATGATTGTGTTAGTTGAGCTAACAGTTATGCGGGCGCTGCAATGTTTACCGCCATTCAGGGGGATCAGTTGTACAGTTTATAATTTATTAATAAATCATCACCAACTACATTAAATATAATCAGTTCATTTAAAGCTAATAACTTAATAGAGTTCAACATCAACAACCACATGAGCTGAGCCATGTAGGCCCTACCTGGCTTGCCTGTCTACTCTGTGTAGCGTAATAAGATGAATGGGGAAAGCTGGCAGTGGACCAAACCACTGTTAGGCAGGGGAGGGGAAACTCAACAGTTTCTTAACTTAAAACGCGTTCATTGCGTTTGTATTTTTTCTGTTTACACAATTATTTTAGGTATACATAAATATATATTTTTCACCACAGACAGTGAGATAAAAAAAAGTTTTTTGGGGGATTTACGCCCATGGGTATAGGCTAAACTTGGAAGAAAGACAAACTTGGGATACTTTCCTTACAGATCCTGGTGATAATCTTTTTAATAAAATGGAAACATTAACCACAACACAGTGATCATGGTAGACTAATTCCCTATCACAAAGACTGACCAAATGGCTTGATGGTAACCTTGTCGATTTGTCTGTCTGTCTTTCATTCTCTGTTTGCCTGTCTCTCACTCGCCGCTGTACATCCTTGGCCAACCTGAACACCCATGGGATGATGGTCATGCATGAATTCTCCATCATCTTCAAGCTGGAGCTGCAGGACTACACTGCTGCCCTCGTACTTTACTGGAACGGTTTTGCCATTGTGAATGTCATGAGGAAAAGAGTCTGCCTGCGCAGGAAATCGATGCACTCTATAGCCTGGCAGCGAGCCGCGTAGAGCAACATGCAGCAGTGAGCAGTGCACGCCAGCTTTGCAGCATAGAGGCAAGCGACGTTTGCCAGTCTGGCAGCACGGCTGTAAGCAACACACCCCAGCTTGGTAGTGCAGCGGGGAGGGACACACCCCAGACTGGCAATGGTGAGAGTAATGCACCCTAGCCTTTCATGTTGTGTGTGTGCTCGTGTTCACTTATATCTATTTTGTTTTGTAGTTGCAAACAGGGGAACAAGACAATGAAGAGGAAGACCATTGCCACAGCAGTCCAAATGTAGTGCTAGTGTACCAAACCTAGACCCAACCAACTTCTCCAGAACTGTCTGCCAGTGAACACTTCTGGTCTGGCTACCATCCTCAGAGGGCCATTGGTCCTGCAACTGTATAACCACATCATGGGGATCGGAGGTCCAGCAGTTAGAGAGGATGTGTGAAATAACTAAAGACAATTCTGCTGTATCATGAGCTGAAGGTTCCATAAGCAATCTGAAGGCTGTGCTACATTGAGCATTTACCATTATAGTTAGAACCACATTGTAACCAGCTTTAATGATAAAATAATTTCCTTTTTATACTTAACTTATATTTATTTCTTTATTTTATATCACACTTGGACCTCATTTGTGTTCATTCAAATCTCTATTTCTGTCTATTTTTATGAACTGGGACTGAATACTCTGTAACACCATTATTTATGACAATCATGGAAAATGAAACTGGATTCTGACTGGAATCTTTCTATTTTCATACAGTTTAAACATCTCATGGTGTTATTGTCGTCATTCTTTCTGAATTTGAGTCATTTCTGTTGTTTCACATTTCACAGTTTTATGGAATGATAATAAAACATCTTTGATCCTAAAGTAACCTCGGTGATCGTTCTGTGTTGGCCACACTACCAGCTTAAAGATCTTAAAAAGCTGTTTATTTTATCCCCATGAAAATTTGTCACGTTATTTATTTACAATAATGACTGTAACTCTACCGTGGCCTACCAGGGTTAGCATTACCAACTTGCATACATTATGAACAGGTCAAATTTGCCATGTGACATCTTTATATTACCCAAAATAAATGTGTGTAGTGAAATTACAGCCGACACATTCACAGACTCTGTTGCACCCGCTAGAAATCATATTTTTCTGATCTTTGGCTCCGTCTCCTGGCAACACACAACCAGCTAGAGATCTCAAAGTTTGTTAACATTCCCTGCATCAAAATATGTGCAACATGCTTACATTTCATCCATTATCTGGCGTGATGCTTATTGAGCCTTTCAATGGTACATTACAAGGATGTCTTTGGTCTCAGACTTGATACAGCATGTGAGGTCAGTGAAAGTGAATTGTATTCTGCAAATCACACCTTTATGCATCAAGTCAACTCAAAATAGGAATGTTTAAGTGTTTCTTGAATGATTTAATGATATTTAAGTGTCAAAGGTCACAGCCGTTGGGTGCCGAAACTGTGTATTTCCGTGCATCTCTGTGGCCTCACACTTGCCATAGCAAGTGAAATATGTAAAAATGTATGTATTTCAGCACAATACACATCAACATATGAAATCAACCCAAAATATGGATGTTTTAGTAGGTTATGAATGATTTAAGTTATGTACATACCAGAAACGGTATTTATCCAAGGATCTCTGCTGCCACAGGTCAAATGTGTTAAACTGGACATATTTCAGGACAACACACAGTGTATCAAGTAAACTATTTAAGAAGAGAATATTAAACTATTAGAAACATTTGTGACATTGCAGTTATTTCAGCACAATACACATCAATGTATCAAGACACCTGAAAAAATAGACGTGTTAGTAGTGTTTTAATGATTTGTGAATATAATAATACACATTTACACAAACGCCACTGTAATATTGATGTTTTCATGGTCTGCGTCTGCTTTAACTGGAAGGTTCTCCAATACACTTGAGACACAAAGGACACTATACAGAGCAGCACAACACAAGGCATTACATTTCAGATATTCATCATAATAACACAAAACATTAGAACAAACCGATTTATAAAAGAAGCTCCAAGTTCAATTAAATTTCAAATTCTAAAGCAAGCTTTTCATGTTTAAGTAGCAGCGTCAGAAAATAACTTTGGATGGATAAACAATAAAATGCAAATAAAAAAACCTGCAATAAGTGGGCATGGAAGACGTCTTTCTTCCGATCTGATTACAGAGAACATGGGCGTACTCAAAACTCAATTGAATTTCAACATAAATAGTCCAGGTGCTACAATGATCTTCTCGCCAATCTATGCATTTCTTTAACAAAGACTTGGAGAACATGACAAGACACTTGAAAGTCGGTCATCTTACATCAGAGTCACTATGGTATTCCTCCGAATCACTTTCAAAGTTCACTTCTGTTCCAGTCAGAACTTGTATGTAACAGTTCTTTGTGTGCTTTCGTATTCTGTTGATGGCTTGTGTGTTCTTCATGATTAAACTCTGTAGACCTTGGATTCCCTCTTTACTCAGGCCCCACATCTCATCTTATACGGGGAAAAAACAACTTCATTACAGACTTTCAGAAACATATAATGCATGTCAAGTATAACTTAAGTACATACTTGATGTCCTACTTCAAAGCTGGGATAACATCTCCTTCAGGGTGTCTGCACGGGTGCAAAGAGATGTCCAATGTTTTTCCATCTCAGCAATGACAATCTTCTTCTCCTCCTCAAGTCTCCTTACTGCCATCAGCATGTCAAATGCCTTAGATCTACAGAGTCTGTAATACATAAATCAGTTGATTTTAAGATTAGTTGTTTTCCCAGATAAAAAAAAATTTAAATACTTTGATTATCTGGGCGAACATCGATGAAAGATTTTGTGCTACTATGAGACTTATTTCACATCGTCAATGGACTTATGTATATACCACCGCGTGAAAGCTACCATGGCCAAATAATGTCATCCGAAAGAATGGTGTCCAAGTCCAGGTTTTCTGCATTAGAAACCATGGCGTTATATTGATCCACCACAGAATTTAAAAGTTTATTTTCCTCCCTGATCTCTCTGCGTATCCGGGCACGACCTTTGCCGACATCATTGTCTTTATAAAGACGTTGTGACCTCCTTTTAATACTGGTCACCAACTCCTCAATTCGTCTGTTCACAGCAGCAACACCAGCATCATTCGGGGATGTTGTTGCTGATAGGAAGAGAAGTAGGAAATTGGCTTTTTTATTCCATGAAAAAGTATTATTTCTGGCCTATGGGCCTGTGAGCCTAAACAATCTTTTCTGTAACCGAGTGGCTACCCTACTGGATATCAGGTTCAAGGCTACGTGCATTTGCAACAAACAATTAAAAGTTTGACAAAACTAGACAGATAAATAATTTGATCTTTGTTTCCCACCAGGTGACACATTATTGAAACATAATTCGATGACAGAATTTTTTTTGCATTAAGCAGTATATCAAACTGCATTTTAAACCTTCTGCCCACTCATTGACATCAATGATCCGGACCTCCAGTTGATCATCTATGACTGCCATTTCAGTTTTCATGGCCTACATGTTATGCATCTCTCTTTGCAGGGCAATTGTGGCCTTCAAACACAAACAACAAATAAGCAGCGAGAGACAAGAGTAATGCCTAGAGCTCTGTGTTAATAAGGAATGTAAAGTTATCTTCACTATCAGAAAACCACATACAGCACTCATTCAATATACTGTACATATTTCCGCAAATACAGGGACTATACTATGCGACAATTTCATGGAAAGTGGACTTTTGTCACTTTCACAATGTCAGTAAAATGTTATGGTATCTGTATGATAATGACTATACCAAGGATTGTGTAAACTATTCTAACAATACTATGCTTGCTCATGTTCTGTCACATCCATAACCTGGAATTGTCCCTGTATGGTATACAATGATGTGTGTCCAGGTCCATATACTGTATATACACACACTGAAATATATATAAGCCAAATACAAAAAATCACTACATCTAAATGTTTAGTGTGACGCCACTATATTTTATAATACACATATGTTGCATAAGTGATTACTGGTGTCTTTACCTTTTGATTTGATACATTCTAAATCTGCTTTGCTTGATATGTTCAGAGTCAGCATGAACCTCATCCTTGTCATCAGGATCAAAATGTACTGTAGTTTGAACACTTCTCATAGAATTGTTAAGATGCTATGAGAGAGCTTGTTAAGAAAATCACACAAAGAAGAACACCGACAAACGGCAAGTTCTAGGCCCTCCTCATCGACTTTGCTGGAGGACTTCTGTGATGTTTCTCGTGATGCTGACCACTGTCCTCCACATACATCTCTTCCTTTCCTTCTCTCTTCTTGTTCGCTCCTTCGTTTTGGACTTCTTCCTATATAACTTCCTCGAGCAGAAACCAGTTTGTGGCGTCTCTTCGGAGACCGACTTTCCCCCACTGGGAAAGTCTGTACATTACTAATCAGAGACTGTAAAATATGTATATTTAATCACAGCTATTATATGTATTTTACTTTGAGCTAAACTAATTCCATGACTGGAACTGATGTTTTAAATAACTCAGTTCATGGAGTTGATCTTGATAGATCTGGTGGAGAATTTTATTTGGTGAGCTAAGCTGATCATTATTTTAACACTTGAATCTTTAGTGCTTACGGTTTCCATCAACAGAGACCCCAAGCATGTTCGGGGTGCATGCCGGGCAGTTAAAGTGGTCTTCCCGGATGACTTTGTCCATTTCAAATCGGACAGCCTCCCACTCCAAAAAGCTTTTTCTGAAGCTGTCTGCTATGACCTTCCAGTCTGTTTCAAAAGAGTAAAGTAAAAGAGAAACAGTTTTGAACATCAACGATGGCTGAGAGAAATCGGATCAAGAGTAATAATCACAGAACTAGACACATGTGAGGGGCAGAGACAGGAACACATGGCGGGGATAAACAAAAGAGAACATGGAGCACAAGACCAGGAAGTAGACAAACAGGAAGTAAAACAAGGAGCATACATGATGGATAGTGGAACAGGACGAGACAGTATATGACATCACAATCAGAAGAGGGAATCAGAAGTGGTTCATGTCAGATGGGTGTATTTTAGAAATTGATGGATTATGATACACAAGCAAATAATCCACATATTATCTTTATCTATTATAGTTTTTGGGGGGATGGCCCGCAATAGTTTTGCATGTATTTAATTGCTGTGACAATTTGGCTCTTGAGGTTGTCTTGATACAGTGTTGCAGTTTTGTCAGACACTCATTATGACAGAGGCAAAGAAAAGTTGAATAATTGAAACAAATTCTATATTATCTTTCCAGCTCAACAGGTTACCTATCCATACATCCATACACATTGAGAGAGGTAGAAAGGTTTGGCTGGGAGGTAAATATACTTTTTTTCATTCAATAGCACAGTGAAGAGTGACAGAAAGTGAGAGGGTAGATATGAGGCGGGATCAGGGAACAGCTGAGGGTCAAATTCGGCAGTCACTTGAACGGAAGTGTCGCCTATCCCCAAAGTTCTCCTCACCATTCATTGTAACCCCAGCAATGGGTTTTCCAGTGATGACACTTAAGCTCTGAGGACAGCTACATATTCATCAGCGACAAATCATTAATATATTTATTCTTACATTTATAGTCAACTAATCTAAAATCATTAATAGATACATTTGGTAAGGTTGGTGAGGGTCTTACACACAGAAAATTAAAGGTACAGTAATGTACCTAAAAAAGTACAAATGCTTTGTCGCTCCAGCTGTACCCTAGTAGGGTACAAAAATGTACCTTTGACGTTGGTACATTTTTGTACCTTCTTGTTTGTACCTCTAAAGGAATATTTATGTACCCATAGCGACATAAATGTCCCTTATTTAAAGATGATCCATTAAATATAAAAAATTGCACCAAAACATTACTGTTACTAATCACAAGGCAACAAACCCCATTTCATAATTTTATTGTTTTTGTGTGATGTAAAGTGAACACTTGTTAAAAATGTATGAATTCAGGCATTTAATTTCCATGAGTGTTCAAACTGGAAGCATCATGCATTATAAGTAATTATTTAACAAGTTTTAAAGTAACATGCAAATGTAACGTGTAGTACAACAGAGATTCAGAACAGTCAAAAAATTCTATTGCGTAAGCGTAATATCTTGTTAGGTGAGATTTTCCCATGCCAAGGTTTAGAACATTTGGTAGAACAGTGGTGAAGCACTCTCTAAAGCGATGATAGAAGCTGCTCGTCGAAGGATGAATTCAGTCAACCTCATCAAACAACTGTAGAAAACACATTAAAACATTAACATTTATTACAAGGCTTGTTGGAATGCTTGATTCTGATTGGCCGATCGCAACATTTGAAGGTTTGTTATTTCGCTTTGCGCCGGGTCCTGATCACACTGTCGGGGCTAATTTCTACGATAACAACCGGCTGCCTGTACATTATCACTGACATAACATATCATATCACTAAAAGTAATTGAACTTCATTGAATGCTGTTAGTTCTGTATGCTGTAGCCTTTATGGAATATACTTCATTAACTTTCAGAATTTTTTTTTTCAGTGACAACAACTGAAATGACTTCAATGTCACAATAAGCACAATTATTGGATTGCTCCTATATAGTATTGTTTTCACTGTACTTACTCCAGCAGGCAACCTTAAGTATGGGTATTTTCTGAGTGCATCCTCCATGGGCATCCCTTCCATGATTTCACACCGTCTCCATGAGACTGTTCGGGCCATGAGGTCTTTAATAGCCGATATATCAGGATAATTCTTGTGACATTCACTTTGTAGCACATTCACATGGGCCGCCACAGATGTTAAATCCTCCCCAACACAAATGTCCTTTGTTAGAATGACAGGCAGATAATGGTTAGATGGTGACAAATAATGACAGAGCCAAGCATACTAATTGTACAACTTGCAAGAACAAAATTTGCCCATGTTTTACTCACACTTAAGTCAAAGAACGACTCCACATGGCTCTGTTGTCTTAAAGATCTAGAAGGTTGGAATAACAATCACAACAGGTAGTCTCCTGTGAGCTGGTTCACCACTGCAATAAAAGAGCATCAGTGTTAGCAGACCACCACAATATATATGCAATACATGTGATAAGATTTAAGCTCCAAGTCTTACTTCACAATACATGGAAAAAAATACAGAACCACACACCATTAAAATAAATAGACGAACACTATTATGAAAGTTAATGTTGACTCATTATTCCCTGCTGAAAAAAACGATTTAATCCCTCCCAAATAATACAACACTACAATAGAAAATGTAATCTATTTAAAGGTTGTATTGATTTTTAATGGAATCTATAATAGTGTCTTCTGGTGTGTGATGGATGTTATGGGTGGAATGTTAAATCCTATTTGAATTATGCTCAAAACACACAGAAAGAAGTTGTATTTAAAAAGATCACGTTTAAAATGGTATTTTATTGGAAGCGATTATAATTTAGATGACGGTTTCTATAGGATTTTATTTTTTAGCAGGGTTTTTAAACACATTAACTGCAACAGCCTCTTAAACAAATAATATTTCACTTACCTTGTGGAATGAGGTTGGAGCTCTGCCGTAGATTCTGCGACTACTGGTACTGGCTCTAATATAACAATGGTCTGAGCCTCCTTGTATTGGCGAACAAACTGTTGAAATTTGATTTGCCATTTGAATGAGCCATCAAAAAGGTATCCAACATGGCCTCAGTGAGCCCAGAGTCAACACTTTCTCCGTCTACATCATTTTCTAGGAAAAACGGGCACAATTACAATGCAGTACTAGGCCAACCATGTAACTAAGACACACACACACACACACACACACACACACACACACACACACACACACACACCACACACACGTTGGGATAAGGAAAATGGCGAATTTTGATTCAACTATAAAGTATAAACACAGTGTACATCAGACGCGAGCAGCACGGCAAAAGAAAATGGACTTAAAAGTCTTTCGTCGCTTCACAGGGTGTAACGTTAATATTAGCTAATCCATTAACGTTACAAACACAACGCAGGTGTCTATCATATGGAATCTAACGTTTCAAAGCGAAGCAAAAACCTGCCAAATAAGCTGGCTACGTAAAAACTCACAGACATTTCTAAGCTATTTCACAATGAATACAAATAATAAATGTAATGTAACTTACGGTACAGAGTTAATTGTCAGAAACCATAACATAATAAACTTCTGATATTGCCGGGGTAAATTACATTATTTGATGTTAAATCAAGTTTTGAACATTTAATTAAAAATAATATGCCAAGTATAATAAGTTTTAGTATACTAAAGTGTACTTACAATCAGACTAATGATCAGTATACTTTAAATATGTTGATGATTAGTTAACTTAAAGAGTGCTATTTTGGGAATACTCATTTTGTACTTAATATATTTAAGTTGAATTTTAATTGTGATAAAGCACAATTTCAAGTGCATTTAGTGTACTTTCATGTGCTAAAGCGGAACAACTTCAAGTATGTTTAGCATATTATTTTATAATCAAATTAATTATGTGCTTTATTTGTGAAACAAAAGTCTGTTAAAAGTACATTAAAAATGCATTATGAGTTTGTTTCAAATGTGCAATCAATATACCATGGATATGTTTATTTTGCAGTAATAATATACTGTATGATTGTTATATTTAAATACTAAAAATTTCACAATGTAATAAAAAACAACAGCTTATTGCCTAGCTATAGTATGTTGTACAATATACTTACAAACATTAAATTGTGTAATTGTCATGAAACTGCTCCGAGACTTAGGGTGAGATCCAGATGCAGCTTTATTAGAAGGGTAATCCAAAGGCGTAATCCAAATAACGGGCAAGGGTCATACACAGGTAGGCAGTTCAAACAAACAAAACAGGCAGGGACCAGAGGCAAAAGCGTAAACGGGAAGCAAGGCAGGAAATACAAAAACCAGAAAACCATAAACCAGGAAAACGCTCAGAAATGCAGTATTGAACAAACAAGACTTCGCCGTCAGTGAATAAGTGCACATGGTATATATAGAGTGAATGTGAATGATATGCAGGTGTGTGTGAAATCAGTGCTGATGAGTCCGGGTAGTGAGTTATGGGAAATGTAGTTTGTGAGTGCATTATAAGTTTGATGTGGTGCCCTCTGGTGGTTTTCAAGGGCACTCCAGCTGGTGACCGTTACATAGCCCCCCCTTTAAGGAGCGGATTCCAGACGCTCCTAACACTGTCCAGGAGGGAGGAGGAGCGGAGGCGGATCCGGGGGCGGGATGGAGGGCCAGGACCGTGGAGCGGAAGAGAACCCGGAGACTGAGGCTGAGCAGGCGACCAGGGCGGAGCAGGCTGAGCAGGCGACCAGGGCGGAGCAGGCTGAGCAGGCGGCCAGGGCGGAGCAGGCTGTGCAGGCAGCCAGGGCGGAGCAGGCTGTGCAGGCGGCCAGGGCGGAGCAGGCTGTGCAGGAGGCCAGGGCGGAGCAGGCTGTGCAGGAGGCCGGGGCTGAGACGTCCCTTCAAGGAGACCAGGCCGACTTGTCGGTTCAGGGGTATAACGCGGGTCCGACGGTTCAGGAACCGGCACAGGCGTGGATTCGGCCATCTTGTCCCAAGACACAGGCGTGGATTCGGACATCTTGTCCCAAGACACAGGCGTGGAGGAGGCCGTCTTGTCCGAAGACACAGGCGTGGAGGCGGCCATCTTGTCCGAAGACACAGGCGTGGATTCGGCCATCTTGTCCCAAGACACAGGCGTGGAGGAGGCCGTCTTGTCCGAAGACACAGGCGTGGAGACGGCCATCTTGTCCGAAGACACAGGCGTGGAGAAGGCCATCTTGGGATGAGGCTCAGATATGGCAGACGTGACGTGAACAGTCTCTGGCTCCGGCTGGGCAGACGGGGCTTGACTTGACTCTGGAAGATCGACTCGGGCTTGACTTGACTCTGGAAGATCGACTCGGACTGGAGTTGACTCTGGAAGATCGACTCGGGCTTGACTTGACTCTGGAAGATCGACTCGGACTGGAGTTGACTCTGGAAGATCGACTCGGACTGGAGTTGACTCTGGAAGATCGACTCGGACTGGAGTTGACTCTGGAAGATCGACTCGGACTGGAGTTGACTCTGGAAGATCGACTCGGACTGGAGTTGACTCTGGAAGATCGACTCGGACTGGAGTTGACTCTGGAAGATCGACTCGGACTGGAGTTGACTCTGGAAGATCGACTCGGACTGGAGTTGACTCTGGAAGATCGACTCGGACTGGAGTTGACTCTGGAAGATCGACTCGGACTGGAGTTGACTCTGGAAGATCGACTCGGACTGGAGTTGACTCTGGAAGATCGACTCGGACTGGAGTTGACTCTGGCAGATCGACTCGGACTGGAGTTGACTCTGGCAGATCGTCTCGGACTGGAGTTGACTCTGGCAGATCGACTCGGACTGGAGTTGACTCTGGCAGATCGACTCGGACTGGAGTTGACTCTGGCAGATCGACTCGGACTGGAGTTGACTCTGGCAGATCGACTCGGACTGGAGTTGACTCTGGCAGATCGACTCGGACTGGAGTTGACTCTGGCAGATCGACTCGGACTGGAGTTGGCTCTGGCAGATCGACTCGGACTGGAGTTGACTCTGGCAGATCGACTCGGACTGGAGTTGACTCTGGCAGATCGACTCTTGCTGCCCTTTCATGCAGGGGCTCTGGGTTGGCGACCATCTCGTGCAGTGTCTCTGGGCTGGTAGCCATCTCGTGCAGTGGCGCTGGGCTGGCGGCCATCTCCTGCAGTGGCTCTGAGCTGGCGGCCATCTCGTGCAGTGGCGCTGGGCTGGCGGCCATCTCCTGCAGTGGCTCTGGGCTGGCGGCCATCTCGTGCAGTGGCTCTGGGCTGGCGGCCATCTCGTGCAGTGGCGCTGGGCTGGCGGCCATCTCGTGCCGTGGCTCTGGGCTGGCGGGCATCTCGTGCAGTGGCGCAGGGCTGGGGGGTGCTGTGGGATTGTGGAACCCCTCATCCACAAAGCCCACAGTAAAGGACGAGCCGCTTAGCTGAAGGGCGAGGTCAATATACTGAGCTAAAGTCCATTGAGGAGTGTTGTCAGGCATGAGGTACTCTAGCATGTCCTCAAGCCCATAGCGGAACATGTCCTTCATTACCGCCTCCTTCTCGTCCACCCCATGGCAGAGCTCACAAAACTCCGTAACATATTCCTCTATCGGGCGGTTACCTTGGCTGAGGCGGAAGAGACGGATGACAGGGTCCATGGTGTGTGTTGCTGCTGGATCTTGGATGGCGAAGTCTTCTGTCATGAAACTGCTCCGAGACTTAGGGTGAGATCCAGATGCAGCTTTATTAGAAGGGTAATCCAAAGGCGTAATCCAAATAACGGGCAAGGGTCATACACAGGTAGGCAGTTCAAACAAACAAAACAGGCAGGGACCAGAGGCAAAAGCGTAAACGGGAAGCAAGGGCACTCCAGCTGGTGACCGTTACATAGCCCCCCCTTTAAGGTAATATGTTATAAGTATACTAGGCTAAACTACCTAGGGGGCTTGATGGAGGGTACCTTAAAGCTGTTGTGATGTCCATTATAAATAAATAAGATCATTAATGAAAGGACATATTTTATTTACACATTCAAAAAACGTATTTAAACTTACAGTGGTTTCAGCAAAAAAACTTGAATGATCTAACAACTCGAAAAAACAGTACGAATTTACTTAACTTAATAACACTGAAAAACTTCAAACCAATGACCACATCAACCCTCTAAACATAAACATGTTCAGAAATACATATTTAAACATTATGATCTTTTTTCTGGGTAAACTGCTTGTTATTGCACTTGCGTCTGATAGCTGCTCACACTTCAGAAGCAGTTGTCTGTGGAAACTCCAGTAGAACAGCATCTGTTAACAGAATAGACAATAGATAGCTGAACAGTATAGCATTTTCTGTCATAAACATGAACGACACAAAGAGTTTAACATACATTTACATACATATACTGATGTATAGCACTTTCCCACTGCTGAGACAAATGTTTCTAAGAACCGCTATGAAAGATTAAAAGTATGCAACCATTTTGAATTAGAAAGGCAATGAGTGACATGTTAGCAAGTTCATTTCAAAGAGCTCCATTACCAGCTCCGCAGTGGAAAAAGATGACATATCAAGCAGTTTCTACGTCAGTGAAGGTGGTAACAAAGGGTAACGCAGATATGACACCATTGACAGGCGACTGCACAGCCCTGTGTCACTGTTTAGAATGGCGATTTTCTCACGATTTACAAGTAGTTGGAAACAATTTAGATATTGTAAGTACTCAACAGAACAAAATATTGAAAATGCCCTGTAGTTTTTTGATATCTTGATGTAGAATTGTTACAAAACTGCACCCCTAATATGTGTGTTAATCAAAACTAATAAAATTGGACACATTGAAACCAACTATACATTGTTCCACTTATAAGGTAAGTTCATTTTTGGTCAACCTCTACATGTTACAAACCTGTTGACATTTATTTGTTATGCTGAACACAAATAAAGTTATTTTATTGAATGTAAGCAACTACCACATTTTGACCTTCATTGACTTCCATAGTAGTTTTAGAAAATGTCCCTTTCTACTAGGGAAATCAATGTAGACCCAAATACATGGTACTTGCTAACATTCAATAAAATAACTTTATTTGTGTTCAGCATAAAATA
>NC_136782.1:6449606-6930606 GCF_947034865.1 Barbatula barbatula
CCCTTTTTTTATTCCAGTCCAGCCCTGCCTGTAATACAAGCCTAAACACCTACCACGAAGGGATGCCATGATTTGATCCATCTGGTGAACCGTTTGCTGACCAGTGCTATTATTCACCATCTGCTAAAACAAACAATGAAAGCATATTGTAACATATTGTAATTTTCTCTATTAAAGTCAAATCACATCCAAATCACATCCTTCATCCATGTCCATTGCTCTAAAATGTAAAAAGTAAAATAAGAAATCTGTTAAAAGCAATAGAAAGGAATGTGTGTTTGGCGAAAATAGCCAAAAAAAAACGTATAATTTACAACGTCAGGTTGATGTTGACTCCATATCATGGTGGCATCCTCAGAACTGGAGTGGTGATCTGAACATGGTGCGCTCCCTATGTTTGTGGCATCATCTGAATATGTGTGATGATCAGGAGTGGGTGGCTGAGGCCTGGCAGCCTTTAAAGTCTTTCTTTGCTTTACCTGGAGAAAACATTAATGAAGGAAAAGTTAGACAATGGTTAGGAATGTAATAAAAATTGGGGTTTGCAATATACTAATATAGTTGATAAAAAACAGTATAATATGACAGCAGTTCATATTTGAACTTAACTACTTAGCTACTCAAGACTAATTCCTGAAAACATTTGTAGCTTTGTTGCTCAAACTACACTGGTTTCGCAACATAGTTAATCCCATCACATAGATTGTGAAGAAATAATGTCCAATAATTTAATAATTCCCGATTGAATAAATGTCAGATAACTGTCATATATGTGTTCTCTGATGTTACGTTTTATTTACACAGTTTAATTTAATTTTTGAAAAATTGTTTCAGGGAAAGACAAGAATTGTTGAACTATGCTAGCAATGATGGAACATGCGACAAAATATGGCTAACAATGCTTTTGGTAAGCGCACCCCTGTTCTCAATAAGTCAATAACCAGCACATATAAAGATGATGCTATTTTTTATGCCCCATTCTTTTTAACTTAAGTTCTGCATATAAAGCACACTAAAAACTAAAGGAAAACTTCATCCCTTACACAGTGAAGATGTTGTGGAAATTCATCCTCAGAACTGGTGTAGTGATCTTGTGTGTCTTGGACCCTTTTTTGGGAAGGGACATCTTTAAATTTTCTAACATCTGGTTTCTGGATGTTTCTTTGATCTTGGTTGACTTTGCCTGAAGACAATGTACAATTAAACAAAATGAGCAATTACATCCTCACAATGTCTATATGGTAAGGATCCCATAATAACTATGTAGTCAATAATACACTAATTGCATGAGAACTTACTACTCAATATAGTTTTGATAGCTTATCACAGAGTGTTAAGTCTTGTGCAAAAGAAAATTGCAATCGGTGCATCTTTATTAAAGACCTTACTTTTGTATGATAGCGTATAAGCAAGCAGTAAGCTTTGTTTTTAAACACATAATGTTAAAACTGCATATGTAAAAACTATGCAAATTCAACTTTAACTCACAAGCCTGGCTTTTTTTGCCAACACCACATTGGTCTCTAACATTTTCTTTTTTCTTGTTTTTTCAGCCATCCTTTCTTCCTTGGTCCTTATATCTTTCCCCAAAATGAATAAATTCTTTTTGGTGACAAGGTCTTTAAATGAATCTGATGTAATGGGAGAAACAGAGAAGTTTAGCCTACAACAGCATGCAAACCATAATAGTATTTCAGTGTTGGGAAGATATCATGAAACTGTGCTTAAGATACATTTAAGCTACACATCAACCAAAGCTACCTAGAATCAGTAGGTACCTACACTACAGTACAAGTTACAATAAAAAGCACGCCATTAACATAGACACCATGCACTTTCAGTGAATTGCATGTTCATCAAAATGGAATGTAGCTTTTTGGTAACTAATTGACGAAAAAATATCAATTAAGTGATTGAAAACCTTAGACATACGTTTGCTCAGTTTTTCAAACTTGTTTGACATTACGCAGGCGCACTGAATCTAATCCCGGAATGTTTTTTGACTTATCTGTTATTATAACGACTATATATACGCTACGTTACAAACACGTGACGCTAACAAGGTAAAATATACATATTTCCCCAAAACATTGATATTTTCTTATCGGGTCTGTGATTGCTTATTACAATGCAATCAAACGACACCATTAAGCCAAACAATAGTAGTGCAAACGGAAAATAAATGTAAACTCACCTCCAAATAGCAGAACTTTAGCTGCTACTGTCTTCCCCGGCTCTTTTCGAGTTGGCCATTTTATTTCGAGCCAGTCATGATCGCTTTCAAGGTCAGGCTGCGAAGTCACTTGATTAAACTGGTCCAAATTTCCAACAATAAGCGATGTACTTTCCAATTGTAGTGTTTTGTTAAACAAGTAATAAATAGCGAACTGCAACGACATCGTGATGGCACTTTTATTCACCTGCAGAACGCTGGGGGCGAGTAACTGCCTGGGGCCGCATACACCAAACGTGCACCGTCAGACGTCAGCAGCTCTGATTGGCTGCAGTGAGCTCCAAATCTTATGCACAGAATTTAGCGCCAAATTCTAATTCAGTCTAAGTCAGAGTTGTAAACAGAACACATTGAAATCATCATGTCATCAAAAAGAAAGCTGAAGAGACATTTGAATTCCAATGATACTCAAACAGAGACCCCAAGAACAACAAAATACAGAAAACTTCGACAAAATCAGGTACACAAAAATCATAATTAATAATTAAAAAACGGTTTTACAGTTATTTGAAGTAAGTTCAATTGTACTGTATATTAGTCACTTTGTTAAAATCTTATAACAGTTCTATAGTATTTTATAGAGTTAAATCTTGTAAAAAAATTAATAAAAGCTATTTAAATATAAGAACTTTTTACAATTAAATAAGTATAAAGTATACAGATTTTCTTATATTTTGTATATGATGTGTGCCTTTTCTTTTCTGATACATATTTCATATAAATATCAATTTGCAGGATATGAACAAGATGTTTTATTTCATATAAAAAACACGATACAGTAGATGGGTTATTGCCCTAGCTATAGGATTGGGCCAATCTGATGGTAAACAACTTGGTTAATGTAATTTCATGTATTTTTTTAATAAAGTAACAAATTATTATTTTTGTATGATAAGTATTAATTAGACTCAAGGCTATGTCATATAATGTAACTTTCAGGTCAAAAATAACATTTTGCCCAGGCAAAAGTTGCATGGTGTTTCTTAAATGTGTGCTCAAGCACACTGAAATTTAAATATTATTTTTAAATATTTACATTTGTCCTATTTAAATACTGCTTTTTTGTTGTTAGATGCCACTGCTGTTTTATAACTGAAACTGCACTTTTTTTCCATACATTTGTTTCAGATTCCTAATGCAAATACTTGCAAAGAAATGGAAAGAAGCCAGCAAGACTGTAACAAAAATAAGCAGGGATAGAAAGAAAAAAGGACAGAACATAAAAGCAAAGACGCTGATGGAGATGAAGATGAGGACAGAGAGGAAGATGATGAAAATGAACAGGAGGACAGATGGCAAGATGATGGAAATGAACATGAGGACAGAGAGGAAGATGATGAAGATGAACATGATCACAGAGAGGAAAATTATGAAGATGAACAGGAGTACAGAGAGAAAGATGATGAAGATGAACATGAGGACAGAGAGGAAAATGATGAAGATGAACAGGAGTACAGAGAGGAAGATGATGAAGATGAACATGAGTACAGAGAGGAAGATGATGAAGATAAACAAGAGGACAAAGAGGAAGATGATGGAAATGAACAGGAGGACAGATGGTAAGATGATGGAAATGAACATGAGGACAGAGAGGAAGATGATGAAGATGAACATGATGATAGAGAGGAAAATGATGAAGATGAACAGGAGTACAGAGAGGAAGATGATGAAGATGAACATGAGTACAGAGAGGAAGATGATGAAGATGAACAGGAGTACAGAGAGGAAGATGATGAAGATGAACATGAGTACAGAGAGGAAGATGATGAAGATAAACAAGAGGACAAAGAGGAAGATGATGGAAATGAACAGGAGGACAGATGGTAAGATGATGGAAATGAACATGAGGACAGAGAGGAAGATGATGAAGATGAACATGATGATAGAGAGGAAAATTATGAAGATGAACAGGAGTACAGAGAGAAAGATGATGAAGATGAACATGAGGACAGAGAGGAAAATGATGACGATGAACAGGAGTACAGAGAGGAAGATGATGAAGATGAACATGAGTACAGAGAGGAAGATGATGAAGATAAACATGATGATAGAGAGGAAAATTATGAAGATGAACAGGAGTACAGAGAGAAAGATGATGAAGATGAACATGAGGACAGAGAGGAAAATGATGACGATGAACAGGAGTACAGAGAGGAAGATGATGAAGATGAACATGAGTACAGAGAGGAAGATGATGAAGATAGTGGAGTGGAGGAGTTTAAGTATCGCTGGGTCTTGTTCACGAGTGAGGGAAGGATGTAACGGGAGATTGACAGACGGATCGGTGCAGCTTCTGCAGTAATGCGGTCGATGTACCGGTCCGTCGTGGTGAAGAAAGAGCTGAGCCGCAAGGCGAAGCTCTCAATTTACCGGTCAATCTACGTTCCTACTCTCACCTATGGTCATGAGCTTTGGGTCATGACCGAAAGGACAAGATCCCGGATACAGGCGGCTGAAATGAGCTTCCTCCGCAGGGTGGCTGGGCGATCCCTTAGAGATAGGGTGAGAAGCTCGGTCACCCGGTAGGAGCTCGGAGTAGAGCCGCTGCTCCTCCACATCGAGAGGGGTCAGCTGAGGTGGCTTGGGCATCTGTTACGGATGCCTACTGGACGCCTTCCCCGGAAGGTGCTCCGGGCCCGTCCGATCGGGAGGAGACCCCGGGGAAGACCTAAGACACGCTGGTGGGACTATGTCTCCCGGCTGGCCTGGGAACGCCTCGGTGTCCCCCCGGAAGAGCTGGAGGAAGTGTCTAGGGTGAGGGATGTCCGGGCATCTCTGCTTAGACTGCTGCCCCCGCGACACGGCCCCGGATAAGCGGAAGAAAATGAATGAATGAATGAATGAACAAGCTTACAGAGAGGAAGATGATGAAAATGAACATGAGGACAGACATGAAGATGATGAAGGTGAACATGAGGACAGAGAGGAACATGATGGTGAACAACAGAGAGTCGGAGAGGAGAAAAACCAAGATCGAAATAAAGACTCAAACCTATTGAAGGTACTGTGTAATTACAGATCTGTGCATTCTGCTTGTTCATGGTGACAGTAAAAATTTTAATAACCCATCTTTTACCATTAATTAACAAAGCTAACAGGAATCACAATTTTTAATCCCATGTTTAATTCAGCATTTACTAATACATATCTAAAAGGAAACGTATCTGTCAACATAAGCTAATGACCTGAACAAATTATGTTCTGTTTAATATTGCTGTAGGTGTAAATATGGTACATTTTCTCTTTTATAGAAACATCAAGATAACGATCCTGTATACCCTGGTGCTCCTCTCACAAAGGGACAGAGTCTACTCCTACTCATGTCATATGTACTGAGGCACAATTTGACAGGTGTCTCTTTTGGGTGTCAGGATCTTCTAACATTGTTTAATGAACATTTCCCTGGTTTAGTGCCAGCAACCTCATACCTTTTTCATAAAGCCTATGGACAGTTTGGCCAGTATGTGCCCCACTTCTGTTGCATCAACTGTGAAAACTACATGGGACCCACTGGGATAGCACCAAAAAACTGTTCTTCTTGTAATGCTGAATTTGACATTGAGAACAACCTAAGAGTTGGGTCTTACTTTCTTGTTCTTAGCCTATCAGCACAAATAGTGGACATTTTGGAAAATAATGAAATACATTTAGATAGAAAGGAATCAATTCCTGGCATTCTTTCTGATATTCGGTGTGGGGTAGAATATCGAAAAATCCAGCAAAGTGGACAACTGGGGGCGGATGACCTTTCAATCTTGTGGAATTGTGATGGAATTCCAGTTTTCAAAAGTAATAATGTTCAGATATGGCCAATCCAGTGTCAAATTATAGAACTGTCTCCAAAAGATCATCAAGCAAATATATGCGTTCCATGCTTATGGCTTGGTAAAAGCAAGCCAAATATGATAACATTTTTAACTGCTTTTGTTGCCCAGCTCAAAGAACTAGAACAGGTTGGTATTACATGGAGGGACTCTGAAAACACAGAGCACATAAGCAAAATTCATTCACTCCTCTGCTCAGCAGATTCAGTTCCCCTCCTGAAAAATACTAAACAGTTTAATGGAAAATACGCGTGTGACTTCTGCCTCCACTATGGTGGTGGCCCATATGGATGGGAAACCCCAGAACCACCTTTAAGGACAGAGACAGATCATTTCCGCCATGCAATGCTGGCAACCCCTGAGAAACCAATAATGGGTGTGAAAGGCCCATCCCCTCTCATGGAACTTGAGAGTTTTAACATGATCAATGGATTTGTTCCAGACCACCAGCACTGTGTTTGCCTTGGTGTTACTAAACAGATTACATCTCTGTGGTTAGATAGTAAGCACCATAAAGAGGAATGGTACTTGGGCTCCAAGGTCAGTGACATAGACAAGGCCCTGTTGGCCATTAGACCACCTGTGGAGGTCACAAGGGCACCAAGATCAGTTAAGGACAGAAAATTCTGGAAGGCATCTGAATGGAGGTCATTTTTGTTGTTTTATGCTTTGCCTGTTTTGAGTGGCATTTTAAAAAATAAGTACTGGAGTCATCTTTTTTTATTTGTTTTTGCAATCCACACTCTTCTGCAGGATGCAATCAAAGTGACCCATGTGGATAAAGCAGAACAAGCTCTTCGAAAGTTTGTACGTAATTTTGAGAAACTTTATGGTGCTAGAAATGTCTCTTTCAATGTACATTTGTTAATGCACATGGCAGCAAGTGTGCACAACTGGGGACCATTGTGGGCAACATCCACATTTCCTTTTGAATCATTCAATGGGACTTTGCTTAATTTTTTTAATGGAACATGTGGGAATTAAGATCAATCGATATAGAAATGGATGAGTAATTTTGTTTTAATCAAATGAATTTTCCCACGTGACATGATTAAAGTTTAATAGATATGTTTTAATCATTTAACCTTTGTTTTAACCATATTCAGTGCTATATAACCATTGAAATTTTGTCTAATTACATGGACACAGAAGGCAATTCAACTTGCAAATAAAAGTTGGTTTCAGAAGATTTCCGGCCAGATGCTCTTGCAGAGAACGGAACGTGGTTAGCAAGAGTCCAACAGGACCTGATTGGTTGCTCAGAGAATTACGACCCGGAGGCGGAGGGGGAGCAGAAGACATTAACATATTCTGTTTTCTGTATATAATGTATGTGTGAAACTTTCTTTGTTGTTGTTGACTGGACTCGTATGGAGACGGCAACAAACCATGGATGTGAAGATCTTTTAAATCTGATGAATAAACTCCATTACTTTTAAAACAGTTTGTTGAACAATTTTTTTTTTGAGCACGCAGGACTAGCAAAGATCTTTGAGTCCTACACACAACACATGTGTCTGATCAAATAGTAAAGAGATTCCTTAGGTGGAGGGGTCTTTCAACAAAAGCACGGACTATAATGGCAAATGCTAATGACAACATAAGAAAACTATTTGACAAACTCCAAGGTAGATCTGGCTTAACAAAAATGTCAAAGGATTTTCCAAATAATGTCAAAGCTTTTGGTTGCCCAAAGAAAGCCAGAACAACTGTGCTGCAGAGGATGGCTATTCAACATTTCACAGGAGACATTGTACATTTAGGTTTATTTTATGACCGTTTCATTTGTAGCAGTGTGATTTATCATTCATATAATAACACCACTCTTAAAAAGAGAAATAATTCTGTTGTACAGTTAAGTGATGGAACATTCTGTGAAATTATGACACTGGTGGCTTACACATCTGTGGATGAGCACTCTTCTGTATCTACTACAAATAGATTCTGTGTTTTAGTTAAGGAGCTTGCCAAGAGTGGAAGACAGGTTTATAGAGATGTTCAGTTAAATATACCCTGTACATTTCTAACTGAAGTGTTTCACAGTAATAATGTATTTGCTGTACATCCTCAGTCATTACAGCGTAAATGTGTAATGGTTAGGTCTAAGGACAAAATGTATGTCAGTCCCCTTCCGAACAATATTGAAAGAGACTAAAATCAGATTCCTGTACAAACATTTACCAGTAAAAAACAGGTAAATGTTAATGACCCCAAACATGTTTCCATAATTCACTGTGTTTTGGCATACCATTTCAATGTTTCTTTTTTTTGTATGTTACAAATAAGTACTGTTATATTGTTTTTAATGACAAAAGTTGGATTCATGTATTTCTGTGTATGGCACTGTGCACAACACAGTATTAGCATTGGCATCTTTCTATGGAAGGATTAATGAATGAAACATAATTCTTTGACAGTATAAGAAAAATAAACATTACTCAACTTGAAACGCCACTACAAAACTAATTTGTGCAAAACATATATTTCATTGAAATTACAGTATATTGTAAAGGCAGGCTTTCAAACATTTGAACACTTTTTGAAAATTAAGATATGAAGTGAGTTTCTAACATAATAACTTTAAAATTGATTTTAAATATACTCAATCTACAAAACATATTCAATAAAGTATTTTTAAAATATGCTGCAAGTGTATTGTGACAACGATAATTTCGAACATACAGTTATAATGTACCTAAAATATATTTTAAAATAAATCTAAAATTAATACATTTATAAAATTTTGTATATTTTTCTAAAATGTGTTTTTTTATATACAAAATTACACTTTTTAAAAGTAAATTTGAAGTTTAATGGTAAAAATTAAGTAAAAGTATCTCATTAATAAGCTTTTAATTTATTTATTTGTCGATCATATACTTTTAATATTCATGCTGAGAAAAATTCCTCAACGGGGTTGAGTAGGGTGAGAGGAACTCCACCAGCATCCTGTTGTGGGCCGCAAACCATTGCCTGATGATGTTGGAGCGATGGAAACTGACATTGTCCCAAACTAACACGTACTTTGGCAGGTCATCTCCAATCTGCCCCCTCTCTTGTTCAGGGATGAGATCCCTGTAGAGAGTGTTTAGGTGTGAAAAGGGGCCGTCTGCAACACAGTGAAGTTGTCTTGCAGTCCTAAGTGGAAAGAATATAGCAATGCAAAACACTAAATTGAGTAAAATAAAATGCCACTGTTTACTTGAAGTATACTTACTGTATATTGTAAAACTAGTGCTTAAATGTCGTGGGGGAATATACTATTCAACAGAGACCCATTATAATGCATTTTGATCAACATGACATAAGCAATTGATAATGTAGGAATCTGCACAGAATTGTGTCATAAACATTTGCATGGATGTACCAAAGCATTTGCAACTTGATCAAAGAAATGAGAAAATGCTTGTTTGATGTGCACAAGTGACACAAGGATGTAAGGATTGAACAAGAAGTTTTGAGAATTTCAAATCGGATCTGAGAAATGTACCAAAATTGACTTAGAAAAAACCAAATTGACTTAGACAAAGCGACTTACAGACGAGGAAACATTGGAAGCAATTATAACAATATAGGCAACAAAATGCATAAGTTAATTAAATCCAGTCCATTAAAGCCTAGCACAGTATACAAATGTGGCAGGTGGTAGGGTGGTTGGAACCAATGACCTTGGAAACATCATCTTCAGACATAGGAGAAAAGGCGGGTGATGGTGGCGTAGAAAATTGGCTGTTGATGGCGGTAGTTTTCTTTACGAAGAACGATGCAAAATCATCAGCCGTTAACTCCGATGAAGGTGTGGGAGCAGGTGGACAGAGGAGAGCAGAGAAGGTTTTTAAGAGTGTGCGAGAGTCAGGAGAGTTGCTGATCTTCGAGTGGTTATAATCAGTTTTTGCAGAGGTGACGTCAACGGAGAAAGTAGAGAGAGAGAGGTCAGTATGGTCTTTTGACTTGTGCCATTTTCTCTCAGCTGACCGGAGGCTGGTGCGATGCTCACGTGGTACATCCGATAACCAGGGGGCAGACAGGGATGCACGGGCTGGTCCAGATGTAAGAGGGCATATGTTGTCCAAGCAGGATGTAAGCGTGGAACACAGAGTGTCTGTGGCACTGTTGGTATTCAAAAGAGAGAGCTCCTCAGAGGGGGGGAGTGCAGACAAGACAGCAGAGGAAAAGCAGGAGGGAGGGACCGTAGGTAGCGCCGGAAAGTGACCAGCGGTAAGACATCTGCGTTGTCTGGAGCGGTGAGGTCGGGGGTGACAAAGAAGTGATCAGACGTGTGCAGCGGAGTGACCTGAGAGTGATGAGTGGAGCATTTCTCGAATCATCCTTGTCATTTGCAAAACAGTAAGTGCATTTCTGGTTTTGATTGTTTGATTGCAAGAGACGGCACATGAGTCACGTTTACGCTTTTACTGTTTTTACAATAATTTATTGACAGACAGTGTCATTGTGATGCAGACAGGAAAAGACAGCACTGCATAGCACAAACAAATGTAGAAATCTGAACATAAGACAATCTCCTTAGGGAAAACTGTACATGCAGTGCAGTGGAATTACAGTGCAGTCTTCCTACACCTCCTGACGTTCCTGTCTTTTGGGCAACGGATTCTCATCCACATCACAACAAATATCTTCTCTTGCGATACAGCGTGAAAATCATCTTTCAGAGTGTCTAATCCAGCCTCTGCAGGCATCAGCTGTGATGTCATCACACGTTACATCCATGGCAGCCAGAAGGGTCATCTGTGTATGCGGCTGGCGATCATATACTTTTAATCTTCATCCTGAGAAAAATTCCTCAACGTGGTTGAGTAGGGTGAGAGGAACTCCACCAGCATCCTGTTGTGGGCCGCAAACCATTGTCTGATGATGTTGGAGCGATGGAAACTGACATTGTCCCAAACTAACGTCTCGGTTACGTATGTAACCTCCGTTCCCTGATGGAGGGAACGAGACGTTGTGTCGACAGAATGGGGTTTGACTTGAGAATCTACCTTCTCTGACTGACTTGAACAGGCCAATGAAAATTGGCGAATGAAATTTGCATGCCGGACTCCGCCCCCGGATATCCGGGTATAAAAGGGAGTCGGCGTGCCGCATTCATTCACCTTTTGTGCTGAGGAGCCTGAGGATCTTGCCCCGACTGCTGCAGCGGGCGGCCAGCGTTGTGGCATGAAGGACACAACGTCTCGTTCCCTCCATCAGGGAACGGAGGTTACATACGTAACCGAGACGTTCCCTTTCTGTCGGTCTCTCGACGTTGTGTCGACAGAATGGGGTTCCTCGGAAAACGCCACAGCGCTGTGCCGCGTCACAATTCCTCGCGAAGCGACGCTGACTGGCCTGGGCGTGTCAGACGTGAGCGCTTAGCATGAATTGCAACCTTCCAGCGGAAGGGAAGGAGTCCAGAGCTTTCAAAAAAGATGGGAGCCCCTTCCACCGGCCGTCACGGACGGCGGCCTAATTCTCTTAACAGCGAGAAGCCGCCCGGCACCCCGTAAGGCCACTGGGAAGCGTCATTCCCCCCTGAGGGAACGCACTACGGAGACCACTTCCTACCGCAGGGAGGAGCTTTAGTGGAGATTCACACACGGTCTCACCGGATAGGCCAGGGGGGAGTTGTCGTCAGGAGCATTAGCTCCGAGAACCAAGTCCGGTTGGGCCAGTAAGGCGCAACTAGTAGCACTTGATGCTCCTCTTCCCTGACTTTGCACAAGACGTGTGCAATGAGGCTCACTGGGGGGAAGGCGTACTTCTGCTTGTCCCGCGGCCAGCTGTGCGCCAGGGCATCCGTGCCGAGGGGGCCCTCGGTCAGGGAGTACCAAAGCGGGCAATGGGTGGTGTCCAGGGAGGCGAACAGGTCCACCTGTGCCTGCCCGAACTGCACCCAAATGAGCTGGACTGCGCGGGGGTGGAGCCGCCACTCTCCGCGGGGCGTCGACTGTCGAGAGAGCACATCGGCTGTCTGGTCCAGGTAGCCCGGGATGTGCGTGGCTAACAGAGACTTCGTCACCTGCTGGCTCCACAGGAGGAGGCGTCGGGCGAGTTGCGATAGCTGCCGTGAACGAATACCACCCTCTCGGTTGATATATGCCACGGCAGTTGTGCTGTCCGACCGGACCAGCACGTGGTTGTCCTGCACGAGGGGAAGGAACCTCCTCAGTGCAAGCAGCACCGCCAACAACTCTAGGCGATTGATATGCCAGCGCAGGCGGGGGCCCATCCAGTGACCCGACACTGCGTGCCCGTTGCACACAGCACCCCAACCCTGCAGGGAGGCGTCTGTCGTCACCACGACGCACCTCGAAACCTGCCCAAGAGGGACCCCTGTCCGTAAAAAGGTCATTGAAGACCAAGGGGTTAGGGTGCGCCGGCAGAAGGGCGTGATCGTGACGCGCCTGTTGCCGGTGTGCCACGCACTCCAAGGAACTCTGCTCTGTAGCCAGTGCTGTAGCGGTCTCATGTGCATCAACCCGAGGGGGACCACCCCCGCCGAGGACGCCATGTGTCCCAGGAGCCTCTGAAAAAGTTTCAGCTGGACCGCTGGCTGCTGCCTGAAGTTCCTCAGGCAGGTCAGCACTGACTGGGCACGCTCGGAAGAAAGACGTGCAGACATGGAGACAGAGTCGAGTTCCATGCCGAGGAAGAGGATGCTCTGCACAGGGGAGAGCTTGCTCTTCTCTCGGTTGACCTGTAACCCCAAATGGTCTAGGTGCCGGAGCACCAGGTCCCTGTGTGTACACAACAGATCTCGCGAGTGCGCCAAGATGAGCCAGTCGTCGAGATAGTTGAGTATGCGCACCCCCTGCTCCCTGAGGGGAGTGAGGGCGGCCTCCACGACCTTCGTAAAGACTCGAGGAGACAGGGACAGACCAAATGGGAGGACGCGGTACTGATATGCCTGTCCCTTGAAAGCGAACCGTAGGAACGGCCGGTGACGAGGGAGGATGGACACATGAAAGTACGCGTCCATCAGGTCGATTGCCATGAACCAATCCTGACGCCTGACGGACGTCAGAATGCGCTTCTGCGTTAGCATCCTGAACGGCAGCTTGTGTCGATCGCCCCCTTCGCCAGAAGGGTAGCGACCTCGGCCCGAAGCACGGGAGCATCTACCCCTCCCACTGAGGTGAAGAGGATGCCCCGAAACTTGGGTGGGCGCTTGGCGAACTGAATCGCATAGCCGAGACGGATCGTTCGCTCTAGCCACCGTGCTGGTCTGGGAAGAGCCAACCAGGCTCCCAGGTACCGAGACAGGGGGACCAGAGGTTGGATCTGATTCATTGCCCCCGTGGGGGGTGGTTTGATGGCTGGCAGTACGGCTGCCTCGACACGGGGGGGACCCCGGGGAGGAGAGCGGCTCTGCCGAGGTGCATGTCGGGCGATATCGCGGCATACCGCACCGTCTGACTGAGGGTGCTGGTGGCCACTGAGAGTATACCCAACCGTGTTTCTCGCCGAAACACAACGTGGGGTTGCCGAGCACCGTCCTGCGGAGGGTGAGAGCGGCTGTGAGAAAGACCCAGGGAGAGAGAAAGCTCTTTCTGTGAGAATGTGGGCACCAGGCCCTGAAAGGGGCCCAGCTGGTGTTGTTGGGACGGGGCAGGCACCGTCCCAGTCCGACCCTCTAGCGATGTAGTTGCTTGGGTCGGGCCCGGTGAACTCGATCACCCTGGGTTCACCCCGACAGAACACTTCTGCTTCCGCGGAGGTTGGTGACGGGATGGTGCTCGCCTCTTCGACATCCCTCTCCGGGAGGCCGCCTGTGCAGGGGGCGCCGGAGTCTGAGTCGGAGAGGGGCGGGGCTGCTGGGCGGGACCTCGACGGACGATAGGCGGCCGGGTCGCGGTGGGGCAGGATCGCCTTCGTCTGCTTCTTTACAGTCGAGAACTGAGAAGTCCTCGACCGTATCACCAAACAGCCCACCCTGCGCGAATGGGAGCGTCGAGAAAGCGAACCTTCTCAGCGTCCCGCATCTGCGCAAGGTTCAGCCAAAGGTGTCCCTCCTGGACCACCAGTGTGGACATCGTACGACCCAGGGCTCACGCCGTCACCTTCGTCGCCCGAAGAGCGATGTAAGTGGCAGTGCGGAGCTCCCTGGGTCGGACTTTCCCTCGTGCAACTCCTTCAACGCCTCGGCCTGCCTGCAGACTGGCCATGGCGTGAAGAGCCGAGGCAGCTTGACCCGCCGCGTTGTAAGCCCTCGACACCAGCGATGCCGAAAACCTTACAAGCCTTGGAAGGGAGCCTTGGTCGATCTCTCCAAGTGGCAGCTGTCTGCGGGCACAGGTGTACCGCGACTGCACGTTCCACCTGAGGGATGTCGACATAGCCCTTAGCTGCCCCGTCATCGAGGGAAGTCAGGGCGACCGAGCCAGTCTGACGCGCATGCGCCGAAAAGGGGGCGTTCCAGGTCCGACTGAGCTCCTCATGCAATTCCGGGAAGAATGGTACCGGTGCGGTCCGTGGCTTAGAGTCACGGGCAGCGCCAAGATACCACGTATCCAACCGCGAGCGTTGGGGAAGAAACGGTGCAGTGCACTGCAGCCCAATACTCGCGGCGGCCCGGGAAAGCATGGCTGACATCTCGACGTCCGCTTCATCCTGAGCTCGACCCCCCGGGGGAGGAAGCTCCAAGGAATCGTCGGGGTCGGATGCCAGGAGGTCGCCCTTCGATGCTGCGAGCGACATCTCATCGTGGTCACGCCCCGTGTCCGAGTGCGTGACGGAGGAACAAGGCGGCGCACCGCCTCTTCCGGGACGGTCAGACGAGCGAGGCGGGGCGTGGACGGTCCGCGAGCCGGTGGCTGACGGATTGAGGCTCACGGTAATTCCCCAATCACCCTCGGTGCTCGCCGAAGCGGACGGCAGGGCTGACGCCGCTGCTGCCGCAGAACGGGAAGCACTCGAGGTGGTGGCTGATTCTCGCAAGAACGCAGCCACCCGTGACCGCAACGTCTGAATTGCCATCCGCCCGCAGTGCGGGCAAGATGTATCCACAAACGCTGCCTCAGCGTGCTGGAGTCCCAGACACCTGAGGCAGACATCGTGTCCGTCCCCTTCCTCGATGAGTGCGCCGCACCCACGAGCACAGCGGGACATGCCGCGCTGAAGAAATATTAAGCCCTGAAAAGGGCTCGCTCTTTAGAGAGACGCTTTGGCAGTTGCCGAGACGCCCAGGGGAAGTCATAGGAATCGGGACAGTCCGCTGCACCACGTCGTAAGACCAGCAACACGTAGATAATGTCTGCAGAGTCGTCAGCATCAGGATGCGAAGGCTCCGAAGAACAAAAGGTGAATGAATGCGGCACGCTCCCTTTTATACCCGGATATCCGGGGGCGGAGTCCGGCATGCAAATTTCAATCGCCAATTTTCATTGGCCTGTTCAAGTCAGTCAGAGAAGGTAGGTTCTCAAGTCAAACCCCATTCTGTCGACACAACGTCGAGAGACCGACAGAAAGGGAACACGTACTTTGGCAGGTCATCTCCAATCTGCCCCCTCTCTTGTTCAGGGATGAGATCCCTGTAGAGAGTGTCAAAAGACTGTTTAGGTGTGAAAAGGGGCCGTCTGCAACACAGTGAAGTTGTCTTGCAGTCCTATGTGGAAAGAATATAGCAATGCAAAACACTAAATTGAGTAAAATAAAATGCCACTGTTTACTTAAAGTATACTTACTGTATATTGTAAAACTAGTGCTTAAATGTCGTGGGGATTATACTATTCTACAGAGACCCATTATAATGCATTTTGATCAACATGACATAAGCAATTGATAATGTAGGAATCTGCACAGAATTTTGTCATAATCATTTGCATGGATGTACCAAAGCATTTGCAACTTGTTCAAAGAAATGAGATAATGCTTGTTTGATGTGCACACGTGACACAAGGATGTAAGGATTGAACAAGAAGTTTTTAGAATTTCAAATCGGATCAGAGAAATGTACCAAATTGACTTAGAAAAAACTGTATTTAAAGTGGGGGGGGGGGTACTTTTGGGGCAGTTTTGTTTCACCCAAGTGTCCCATTTCCACCCCTCTCAAACTAATGCATGGATGCATATAGCCAGAAACAATTCATTTGATGCATGCAAAGAAGCAACACTGTGTGTCTCAAGAAGCATTTATTCATGATTACGTAGACATGCTAAAATTTCAAGGCCACACACTACACATTACACATGACATTACACATTTCATAAAATTTACATTTAGTCATTTAGCAGACGTTTTTATCCAAAGCGACTTACAGACGAGGAAACATTGGAAGCAATTATAACAATATAGGCAACAAAATGCATAAGTTAATTAAATCCAGTCCATTAAAGCCTGGCACAGTATACAAAGCTAAGAATAGTGAGGTATGTAAAAAAATGTTTTAAGAAGACAGAAAATAATAAGAGGTTAAAATCAGTCATCTACATTTTGACGGAAGATATGCATTTTCACACACTACACCGGCCTGTAGTGTTCTAGCAGTGTAAGGTTGAGAGTGAGTTTCTTCACTAGCGGTGTGATGCAGGCCTCTTTGAAAGCAGTGGGAAATGTCCCAGTGGTGAGCAAAGAGTTGATGATGCGGGTCAGACCAGGCACAACTGCTGGAGAGATGGCATGGAGGAGATGGGTGGGGATGGGATCCAGTGGGCAGGTGGTAGGGTGGTTGGAACCAATGACCTTGGAAACATCATCTTCAGACATAGGAGAAAAGGCGGGTGATGGTGGCGTAGAAAATTGGCTGTTGATGGCGGTAGTTTTCTTTACGAAGAACGATGCAAAATCATCAGCCGTTAACTCCGATGAAGGTGTGGGAGCAGGCGGACAGAGGAGAGCAGAGAAGGTTTTTAAGAGTGTGCGAGAGTCAGGAGAGTTGCTGATCTTCGAGTGGTTATAATCAGTTTTTGCAGAGGTGACGTCAACGGAGAAAGTAGAGAGAGAGAGGTCAGTATGGTCTTTTGACTTGTGCCATTTTCTCTCAGCTGACCGGAGGCTGGTGCGATGCTCACGTGGTACATCCGATAACCAGGGGGCAGACAGGGATGCACGGGCTGGTCCAGATGTAAGAGGGCATATGTTGTCCAAGCAGGATGTAAGCGTGGAACACAGAGTGTCTGTGGCACTGTTGGTATTCAAAAGAGAGAGCTCCTCAGAGGGGGGGAGTGCAGACAAGACAGCAGAGGAAAAGCAGGAGGGAGGGACCGTAGGTAGCGCCGGAAAGTGACCAGCGGTAAGACATCTGCGTTGTCTGGAGCGGTGAGGTAGGGGGTGACAAAGAAGTGATCAGACGTGTGCAGCGGAGTGACCTGAGAGTGATGAGTGGAGCATTTCTCGAATCATCCTTGTCATTTGCAAAACAGTAAGTGCATTTCTGGTTTTGATTGTTTGATTGCAAGAGACGGCACATGGTTCACGTTAACGCTTTTACTGTTTGTACAATAATTTATTGACAGACAGTGTCATTGTGATGCAGACAGGAAAAGACAGCACTGCATAGCACAAACAAATGTAGAAATCTGAACATAAGACAATCTCCTTAGGGAAAACTGTACATGCAGTGCAGTGGAATTACAGTGCAGTCTTCCTACACCTCCTGACGTTCCTGTCTTTTGGGCAACGGATTCTTATCCACATCACAACAAATATCTTCTCTTGCGATACAGCGTGAAAATCATCTTTCAGAGTGTCTAATCCAGCCTCTGCAGGCATCAGCTGTGATGTCATCACACGTTACATCCATGGCAGCCAGAAGGGTCATCTGTGTATGCGGCTGGCCATCATATAGTTTTAATCTTCATGCTGAGAAAAATTCCTCAACGGGGTTGAGTAGGGTGAGAGGAACTCCACCAGCATCCTGTTGTGGGCCGCAAACCATTGCCTGATGATGTTGGAGCGATGGAAACTGACATTGTCCCAAACTAACACGTACTTTGGCAGGTCATCTCCAATCTGCCCCCTCTCTTGTTCAGGGATGAGATCCCTGTAGAGAGTGTCAAAAGACTGTTTAGGTGTGAAAAGGGGCCGTCTGCAACACAGTGAAGTTGTCTTGCAGTCCTATGTGGAAAGAATATAGCAATGCAAAACACTAAATTGAGTAAAATAAAATGCCACCGTTAACTTAAAGTATACTTACTGTATATTGTAAAACTAGTGCTTAAATGTCGTGGGGATTATACTATTCTACAGAGACCCATTATAATGCATTTTGATCAACATGACATAAGCAATTGATAATGTAGGAATCTGCACAGAATTTTGTCATAATCATTTGCATGGATGTACCAAAGCATTTGCAACTTGTTCAAAGAAATGAGAAAATGCTTGTTTGATGTGCACACGTGACACAAGGATGTAAGGATTGAACAAGAAGTTTTGAGAATTTCAAATCGGATCAGAGAAATGTACCAAATTGACTTAGAAAAAACTGTATTTAAAGTGGGGGGGGTACTTTTGGGGCAGTTTTGTTTTACCCAAGTGTCCCATTTCCACCCCTCTCAAACTAATGCATGGATGCATATAGCCAGAAACAATTCATTTGATGCATGCAAAGAAGCAACACTGTGTGTCTCAAGAAGCATTTATTCATGATTACGTAGACATGCTAAAATTTCAAGGCCACACACTACACATTACACATGACATTACACATTTCATAAAATTTACATTTAGTCATTTAGCAGACGTTTTTATCCAAAGCGACTTACAGACGAGGAAACATTGGAAGCAATTATAACAATATAGGCAACAAAATGCATAAGTTAATTAAATCCAGTCCATTAAAGCCTAGCACAGTATACAAAGCTAAGAATAGTGAGGTAAGTAAAAAAATACTTTTTTAAGAAGACAGAAAATAATAAGAGGTTAAAATCAGTCATCTACATTTTGACGGAAGATATGCATTTTCACACACTACACCGGCCTGTAGTGTTCTAGCAGTGTAAGGTTGAGAGTGAGTTTCTTCAGTAGCGGTGTGATGCAGGCCTCTTTGAAAGCAGTGGGAAATGTCCCAGTGGTGTGCAAAGAGTTGATGATGCGGGTCAGACCATGCACAACTGCTGGAGAGACGGCATGGAGGAGATGGGTGGGGATGGGATCCAGTGGGCAGGTGGTAGGGTGGTTGGAACCAATGACCTTGGAAACATCATCTTCAGACATAGGAGAAAAGGCGGGTGATGGTGGCGTAGAAAATTGGCTGTTGATGGCGGTGGTTTTCTTTACGAAGAACGATGCAAAATCATCAGCCGTTAACTCCGATGAAGGTGTGGGAGCAGGCGGACAGAGGAGAGCAGAGAAGGTTTTTAAGAGTGTGCGAGAGTCAGGAGAGTTGCTGATCTTCGAGTGGTTATAATCAGTTTTTGCAGAGGTGACGTCAACGGAGAAAGTAGAGAGAGAGATGTCAGTATGGTCTTTTGACTTGTGCCATTTTCTCTCAGCTGACCGGAGGCTGGTGCGATGCTCACGTGGTACATCCGATAACCAGGGGGCAGACAGGGATGCACGGGCTGGTCCAGATGCAAGAGGGCATATGTTGTCCAAGCAGGATGTAAGCGTGGAACACAGAGTGTCTGTGGCACTGTTGGTATTCAAAAGTGAGAGCTCCTCAGAGGGGGGAGTGCAGACAAGACAGCAGAGGAAAAGCAGGAGGGAGGGACCGTAGGTACCGCCGGAAAGTGACCAGCGGTAAGACATCTGCGTTGTCTGGAGCGGTGAGGTCGGGGGTGACAAAGAAGTGATCAGACGTGTGCAGCGGAGTGACCTGAGAGTGACGAGTGGAGCATTTCTCGAATCATCATTGTCATTTGCAAAACAGTAAGTGCATTTCTGGTTTTGATTGTTTGATTGCATGAGATGGCACATGATTCACGTTAACGCTTTTACTGTTTGTACAATAATTTATTGACAGACAGTGTCATTGTGATGCAGACAGGAAAAGACAGCACTGCATAGCACAAACAAATGTAGAAATCTGAACATAAGACAATCTCCTTAGGGAAAACTGTACATGCAGTGCAGTGGAATTACAGTGCAGTCTTCCTACACCTCCTGACGTTCCTGTCTTTTGGGCAACGGATTCTCATCCACATCACAACAAATATCTTCTCTTGCGATACAGCGTGAAAATCATCTTTCAGAGTGTCTAATCCAGCCTCTGCAGGCATCAGCTGAGATGTCATCACACGTTACATCCATGGCAGCCAGAAGGGTCATCTGTGTATGCGGCTGGCCATCATATACTTTTAATCTTCATGCTGAGAAAAATTCCTCAACGGGGTTGAGTAGGGTGAGAGGAACTCCACCAGCATCCTGTTGTGGGCCGCAAACCATTGCCTGATGATGTTGGAGCGATGGAAACTGACATTGTCCCAAACTAACACGTACTTTGGCAGGTCATCTCCAATCTGCCCCCTCTCTTGTTCAGGGATGAGATCCCTGTAGAGAGTGTCAAAAGACTGTTTAGGTGTGAAAAGGGGCCGTCTGCAACTCAGTGAAGTTGTCTTGCAGTCCTATGTGGAAAGAATATAGCAATGCAAAACACTAAATTGAGTAAAATAAAATGCCACTGTTTACTTAAA
Organism: Barbatula barbatula; assembly: GCF_947034865.1. Taxonomy (NCBI): domain Eukaryota; kingdom Metazoa; phylum Chordata; class Actinopteri; order Cypriniformes; family Nemacheilidae; genus Barbatula; species Barbatula barbatula. Next base: position 6,470,235 of record NC_136782.1, read on the forward strand.
GTATACTTACTGTATATTGTAAAACTAGAGCTTAAATGTCGTGGGGATTACACTATTCTACAGAGACCCATTATAATGCATTTTGATCAACATGACATAAGCAATTGATAATGTAGGAATCTGCACAGAATTTTGTCATAATCATTTGCATCGATGTACCAAAGCATTTGCAACTTGTTCAAAGAAATGAGAAAATGCTTGTTTGATGTGCACACGTGACACAAGGATGTAAGGATTGAACAAGAAGTTTTGAGAATTTCAAATCGGATCAGAGAAATGTACCAAATTGACTTAGAAAAAACTGTATTTAAAGTGGGGGGGGGGGTACTTTTGGGGCAGTTTTGTTTCACCCAAGTGTCCCATTTCCACCCCTCTCAAACTAATGCATGGATGCATACAGCCAGAAACAATTCATTTGATGCATGCAAAGAAGCAACACTGTGTGTCTCAAGAAGCATTTATTCATGATTACGTAGACATGCTAAAATTTCAAGGCCACACACTACACATTACACATTACACATGACATTACACATTTCATAAAATTTACATTTAGTCATTTAGCAGACGTTTTTATCCAAAGCGACTTACAGACGAGGAAACATTGGAAGCAATTATAACAATATAGGCAACAAAATGCATAAGTTAATTAAATCCAGTCCATTAAAGCCTAGCACAGTATACAAAGCTAAGAATAGTGAGGTAAGTAAAAAATAAATTTTTAAGAAGACAGAAAATAGTAAGAGGTTAAAATCAGTCATCTACATTTTGACGGAAGATATGCATTTTCACACACTACACCGGCCTGTAGTGTTCTAGCAGTGTAAGGTTGAGAGTGAGTTTCTTCAGTAGCGGTGTGATGCAGGCCTCTTTGAAAGCAGTGGGAAATGTCCCAGTGGTGAGCAAAGAGTTGATGATGCGGGTCAGACCAGGCACAACTGCTGGAGAGATGGCATGGAGGAGATGGGTGGGGATGGGATCCAGTGGGCAGGTGGTAGGGTGGTTGGAACCAATGACCTTGGAAACATCATCTTCAGACATAGGAGAAAAGGCGGGTGATGGTGGCGTAGAAAATTGGCTGTTGATGGCGGTAGTTTTCTTTACGAAGAACGATGCAAAATCATCAGCCGTTAACTCCGATGAAGGTGTGGGAGCAGGCGGACAGAGGAGAGCAGAGAAGGTTTTTAAGAGTGTGCGAGAGTCAGGAGAGTTGCTGATCTTCGAGTGGTTATAATCAGTTTTTGCAGAGGTGACGTCAACGGAGAAAGTAGAGAGAGAGAGGTCAGTATGGTCTTTTGACTTGTGCCATTTTCTCTCAGCTGACCGGAGGCTGGTGCGATGCTCACGTGGTACATCCGATAACCAGGGGGCAGACAGGGATGCACGGGCTGGTCCAGATGTAAGAGGGCATATGTTGTCCAAGCAGGATGTAAGCGTGGAACACAGAGTGTCTGTGGCACTGTTGGTATTCAAAAGAGAGAGCTCCTCAGAGGGGGGGAGTGCAGACAAGACAGCAGAGGAAAAGCAGGAGGGAGGGACCGTAGGTAGCGCCGGAAAGTGACCAGCGGTAAGAGATCTGCGTTGTCTGGAGCGGTGAGGTCGGGGGTGACAAAGAAGTGATCAGACGTGTGCAGCGGAGTGACCTGAGAGTGATGAGTGGAGCATTTCTCGAATCATCCTTGTCATTTGCAAAACAGTAAGTGCATTTCTGGTTTTGATTGTTTAATTGCAAGAGACGGCACATGATTCACGTTAACGCTTTTACTGTTTGTACAATAATTTATTGACAGACAGTGTCATTGTGATGCAGACAGGAAAAGACAGCACTGCATAGCACAAACAAATGTAGAAATCTGAACATAAGACAATCTCCTTAGGGAAAACTGTACATGCAGTGCAGTGGAATTACAGTGCAGTCTTCCTACACCTCCTGACGTTCCTGTCTTTTGGGCAAACGGATTCTCATCCACATCACAACAAATATCTTCTCTTGCGATACAGCGTGAAAATCATCTTTCAGAGTGTCTAATCCAGCCTCTGCAGGCATCAGCTGTGATGTCATCACACGTTACATCCATGGCAGCCAGAAGGGTCATCTGTGTATGCGGCTGGCGATCATATACTTTTAATCTTCATGCTGAGAAAAATTCCTCAACGTGGTTGAGTAGGGTGAGAGGAACTCCACCAGCATCCTGTTGTGGGCCGCAAACCATTGCCTGATGATGTTGGAGCGATGGAAACTGACATTGTACCAAACTAACACGTACTTTGGCAGGTCATCTCCAATCTGCCCCCTCTCTTGTTAAGGGATGAGATCCCTGTAGAGAGTGTCAAAAGACTGTTTAGGTGTGAAAAGGGGCCGTCTGCAACACAGTGAAGTTGTCTTGCAGTCCTATGTGGAAAGAATATAGCAATGCAAAACACTAAATTGAGTAAATGAAATGCCACTGTTTACTTAAAGTATACTTACATTATATTGTAAAACTAGTGCTTAAATATCTTGGGGATTATACTATTCTACAGAGACCCATTATAATGCATTTTGATCAACATGAAATAAGCAATTGATAATGTAGGAATCTGCACAGAATTTTGTCATAATCATTTGCATGGATGTACCAAAGCATTTGCAACTTGTTCAAAGAAATGAGAAAATGCTTGTTTGATGTGCACACGTGACACAAGGATGTAAGGATTAAACAAGAAGTTTTGAGAATTTCAAATCGGATCAGAGAAATGTACCAAATTGACTTAGAAAAAACTGTATTTAAAGTGGGGGGGGTACTTTTGGGGCAGTTTTGTTTCACCCAAGTGTCCCATTTCCACCCCTCTCAAACTAATGCATGGATGCATATAGCCAGAAACAATTCATTTGATGCATGCAAAGAAGCAACACTGTGTGTCTCAAGAAGCATTTATTCATGATTACGTAGACATGCTAAAATTTCAAGGCCACACACTACACATTACACATAACATTAGACATTTCATAAAATTTACATTTAGTCATTTAGCAGACGTTTTTATCCAAAGCGACTTACAGACAAGGAAACATTGGAAGCAATTATAACAATATAGGCAACAAAATGCACAAGTTAATTAAATCTAGTCCATTAAAGCCTAGCACAGTATACAAAGCTAAGAATAGTGAGGTAAGTAAAAAAATACTTTTTTAAGAAGACAGAAAATAATAAGAGGTTAAAATCAGTCATCTACATTTTGACGGAAGATATGCATTTTCACACATTACACCGGCCTGTAGTGTTCTAGCAGTGTAAGGTTGAGAGTGAGTTTCTTCACTAGCGGTGTGATGCAGGCCTCTTTGAAAGCAGTGGGAAATGTCCCAGTGGTGAGCAAAGAGTTGATGATGCGGGTCAGACCAGGCACAACTGCTGGAGAGATGGCATGGAGGAGATGGGTGGGGATGGGATCCAGTGGGCAGGTGGTAGGGTGGTTGGAACCAATGACCTTGGAAACATCATCTTCAGACATAGGAGAAAAGGCGGGTGATGGTGGCGTAGAAAATTGGCTGTTGATGGCGGTAGTTTTCTTTACGAAGAACGATGCAAAATCATCAGCCGTTAACTCCGATGAAGGTGTGGGAGCAGGCGGACAGAGGAGAGCAGAGAAGGTTTTTAAGAGTGTGCGAGAGTCAGGAGAGTTGCTGATCTTCGAGTGGTTATAATCAGTTTTTGCAGAGGTGACATCAACGGAGAAAGTAGAGAGAGAGAGGTCAGTATGGTCTTTTGACTTGTGCCATTTTCTCTCAGCTGACCGGAGGCTGGTGCGATGCTCACGTGGTACATCCGATAACCAGGGGGCAGACAGGGATGCACGGGCTGGTCCAGATGTAAGAGGGCATATGTTGTCCAAGCAGGATGTAAGCGTGGAACACAGAGTGTCTGTGGCACTGTTGGTATTCAAAAGAGAGAGCTCCTCAGAGGGGGGGAGTGCAGACAAGACAGCAGAGGAAAAGCAGGAGGGAGGGACCGTAGGTAGCGCCGGAAAGTGATCAGCGGTAAGACATCTGCGTTGTCTGGAGCGGTGAGGTCGGGGGTGACAAAGAAGTGATCAGACGTGTGCAGCGGAGTGACCTGAGAGTGATGAGTGGAGCATTTCTCGAATCATCCTTGTCATTTGCAAAACAGTAAGTGCATTTCTGGTTTTGATTGTTTGATTGCACGAGACGGCACATGATTCACGTTAACGCTTTTACTGTTTGTACAATAATTTATTGACAGACAGTGTCATTGTGATGCAGACAGGAAAAGACAGCACTGCATAGCACAAACAAATGTAGAAATCTGAACATAAGACAATCTCCTTAGGGAAAACTGTACATGCAGTGCAGTGGAATTACAGTGCAGTCTTCCTACACCTCCTGACGTTCCTGTCTTTTGGGCAACGGATTCTCATCCACATCACAACAAATATCTTCTCTTTCGATACAGCGTGAAAATCATCTTTCAGAGTGTCTAATCCAGCCTCTGCAGGCATCAGCTGTGATGTCATCACACGTTACATCCATGGCAGCCAGAAGGGTCATCTGTGTATGCGGCTGGCGATCATATACTTTTAATCTTAATGCTGAGAAAAATTCCTCAACGTGGTTGAGTAGGGTGAGAGGAACTCCACCAGCATCCTGTTGTGGGCCGCAAACCATTGCCTGCTGATGTTGGAGCGATGGAAACTGACATTGTCCCAAACTAACACGTACTTTGGCAGGTCATCTCCAATCTGCCCCCTCTCTTGTTCAGGGATGAGATCCCTGTAGAGAGTGTCAAAAGAATGTTTAGGTGTGAAAAGGGGCCGTCTGCAACACAGTGAAGTTGTCTTGCAGTCCTATGTGGAAAGAATATAGCAATGCAAAACACTAAATTGAGTTAATGAAATGCCACTGTTTACTTAAAGTATACTTACTGTATATTGTAAAACTAGTGCTTAAATATCTTGGGGATTATACTATTCTACAGAGACCCATTATAATGCATTTTGATCAACATGACATAAGCAATTGATAATGTAGGAATCTGCACAGAATTTTGTCATAATCATTTGCATGGATGTACCAAAGCATTTGCAACTTGTTCAAAGAAATGAGAAAATGCTTGTTTGATGTGCACACGTGACACAAGGATGTAAGGATTAAACAAGAAGTTTTGAGAATTTCAAATCGGATCAGAGAAATGTAACAAATTGACTTAGAAAAAACTGTATTTAAAGTGGGGGGGGGTACTTTTGGGGCAGTTTTGTTTCACCCAAGTGTCCCATTTCCACCCCTCTCAAACTAATGCATGGATGCTTATAGCCAGAGACAATTCATTTGATGCATGCAAAGAAGCAACACTGTGTGTCTCAAGAAGCATTTATTCATGATTACGTAGACATGCTAAAATTTCAAGGCCACACACTACACATTACACATAACATTAGACATTTCATAAAATTTACATTTAGTCATTTAGCAGACGTTTTTATCCAAAGCGACTTACAGACGAGGAAACATTGGAAGCAATTATAACAATATAGGCAACAAAATGCATAAGTTAATTAAATCCAGTCCATTAAAGCCTAGCACAGTATACAAAGCTAAGAATAGTGAGGTAAGTAAAAAAATACTTTTTTAAGAAGACAGAAAATAATAAGAGGTTAAAATCAGTCATCTACATTTTGACGGAAGATATGCATTTTCACACACTACACCGGCCTGTAGTGTTCTAGCAGTGTAAGGTTGAGAGTGAGTTTCTTCAGTAGCGGTGTGATGCAGGCCTCTTTGAAAGCAGTGGGAAATGTCCCAGTGGTGAGCAAAGAGTTGATGATGCGGGTCAGACCAGGCACAACTGCTGGAGAGATGGCATGGAGGAGATGGGTGGGGATGGGATCCAGTGGGCAGGTGGTAGGGTGGATGGAACCAATGACCTTGGAAACATCATCTTCAGACATAGGAGAAAAGGCGGGTGATGGTGGCGTAGAAAATTGGCTGTTGATGACGGTAGTTTTCTTTACGAAGAAAGATGCAAAATCATCAGCCGTTAACTCCGATGAAGGTGTGGGAGCAGGCGGACAGAGGACAGCAGAGAAGGTTTTTAAAAGTGTGCGAGAGTCAGGAGAGTTGCTGATCTTCGAGTGTTTATAATCAGTTTTTGCAGAGGTGACGTCAACGGAGAAAGTAGAGAGAGAGAGGTCAGTATGGTCTTTTGACTTGTGCCATTTTCTCTCAGCTGACCGGAGGCTGGTGCGATGCTCACGTGGTACATCCGATAACCAGGGGGCAGACAGGGATGCACGGGCTGGTCCAGATGTAAGAGGGCATATGTTGTCCAAGCAGGATGTAAGCGTGGAACACAGAGTGTCTGTGGCACTGTTGGTATTCAAAAGAGAGAGCTCCTCAGAGGGGGGGAGTGCAGACAAGACAGCAGAGGAAAAGCAGGAGGGAGGGACCGTCGGTAGCGCCGGAAAGTGACCAGAGGTAAGACATCTGCGTTGTCTGGAGCGGTGAGGTCGGGGGTGACAAAGAAGTGATCAGACGTGTGCAGCGGAGTGACCTGAGAGTGATGAGTGGAGCATTTCTCGAATCATCCTTGTCATTTGCAAAACAGTAAGTGCATTTCTGGTTTTGATTGTTTGATTGCAAGAGACGGCACATGATTCACGTTAACGCTTTTACTGTTTGTACAATAATTTATTGACAGACAGTGTCATTGTGATGCAGACAGGAAAAGACAGCACTGCATAGCACAAACAAATGTAGAAATCTGAACATAAGACCTTAGGGAATTCCTTAGGGAAAACTGTACATGCAGTGCAGTGGAATTACAGTGCAGTCTTCCTACACCTCCTGACGTTCCTGTCTTTTGGGCAACGGATTCTCGTCCAAATCACAACAAATATCTTCTCTTGCGATACAGCGTGAAAATCATCTTTCAGAGTGTCTAATCCAGCATCTGCAGGCATCAGCTGTGATGTCATCACACGTTACATCCATGGCAGCCAGAAGGGTCATCTGTGTATGCGGCTGGCCATCATATACTTTTAATCTTCATGCTGAGAAAAATTCCTCAACGGGGTTGAGTAGGGTGAGAGGAACTCCACCAGCATCCTGTTGTGGGCCTCAAACCATTGCCTGATGATGTTGGAGCGATGGAAACCGACATTGTCCCAAACTAACACGTACTTTGGCAGGTCATCTCCAATCTGCCCCCTCTCTTGTTCAGGGATGAGATCCCTGTAGAGAGTGTCAAAAGACTGTTTAGGTGTGAAAAGGGGCCGTCTGCAACACAGTGAAGTTGACTTGCAGTCCTATGTGGAAAGAATATAGCAATGCAAAACACTAAATTGAGTAAAATAAAATGCCACCGTTTACTTAAAGTATACTTACTGTATATTGTAAAACTAGTGCTTAAATGTCCGGGGATTATACTATTCTACAGAGACCCATTATAATGCATTTTGATCAACATGACATAAGCAATTGATAATGTAGGAATCTGCACAGAATTTTGTCATAATCATTTGCATGGATGCACCAAAGCATTTGCAACTTGTTCAAAGAAATGAGAAAATGCTTGTTTGATGTGCACACGTGACACAAGGATGTAAGGATTGAACAAGAAGTTTTGAGAATTTCAAATCGTATCAGAGAAATGTACCAAATTGACTTAGAAAAAACTGTATTTAAAGTGGGGGGGGTACTTTTGGGGCAGTTTTGTTTCACCCAAGTGTCCCATTTCCTGGCATATAGCCAGAAACAATTCATTTGATGCATGGAAAGAAGCAACACTGTGTGTCTCAAGAAGCATTTATTCATGATTACGTAGACATGCTAAAATTTCAAGGCCACACACTACACATTACACATTACACATGACATTACACATTTCATAAAATTTACATTTAGTCATTTCGCAGACGTTTTTATCCAAAGCGACTTACAGACTAGGAAACATTGGAAGCAATTATAACAATATAGGCAACAAAATGCATAAGTTAATTAAATCCAGTCCATTAAAGCCTAGCACAGTATACAAAGCTCAGAATAGTGAGGGAAGTAAAAAAATAATTTTTTAAGAAGACAGAAAATAACAAGAGGTTAAAATCAGTCATCTACATTTTGACGGAAGATATGCATTTTCACAGACTACACCGGCCTGTAGTGTTCTAGCAGTGTAAGGTTGAGAGTGAGTTTCTTCAGTAGCGGTGTGATGCAGGCCTCTTTGAAAGCAGTGGGAAATGTCCCAGTGGTGAGCAAAGAGTCGATGATGCGGGTCAGACCAGGCACAACTGCTGGAGAGATGGCATGGAGGAGATGGGTGGGGATGGGATCCAGTGGGCAGATGGTAGGGTGGTTGGAACCAATGACCTTGGAAACATCATCTTCAGACATAGGAGAAAAGGCGGGTGATGGTGGTGTAGAAAATTGGCTGTTGATGGCGGTAGTTTCCTTTACGAAGAACGATGCAAAATCATCAGCCGTTAACTCCGATGAAGGTGTGGAAGCAGGCGGACAGAGGAGAGCAGAGAAGGTTTTTAAGAGTGTGCGAGAGTCAGGAGAGTTGCTGATCTTCGAGTGGTTATAATCAGTTTTAGCAGAGGTGACGTTAACGGAGAAAGTAGAGAGAAGAGACTGGTAGAGAGAGAGAGGTCAGTATGGTCTTTTGATTTGTGCCATTTTCTCTCAGCTGACCGGAGGCTGGTGCGATGCTCACGTGGTACATCCGATAACCAGGGGGCAGACAGGGATGCACGGGCTGGTCCAGATGTAAGAGGGCATATGTTGTCCAAGCAGGATGTAAGCGTGGAACACAGAGTGTCTGTGGCACTGTTGGTATTCAAAAGAGAGAGCTCCTCAGAGGGGGGGAGTGCAGACAAGACAGCAGAGGAAAAGCAGGAGGGAGGGACCATAGGTAGCGCCGGAAAGTGACCAGCGGTAAGACATCTGCGTTGTCTGGAGCGGTGAGTTCGGGGGTGACAAAGAAGTTATCAGACGTGTGCAGCGGAGTGAACTGAGAGTGATGAGTGGAGCATTTCTCGAATCAGCCTTGTCATTTGCAAAACAGTAAGTGCATTTCTGGTTTTGATTGTTTGATTGCAAGAGACGGCACATGAGTCACGTTTACGCTTTTACTGTTTTTACAATAATTTATTGACAGACAGTGTCATTGTGATGCAGACAGGAAAAGACAGCACTGCATAGCACAAACAAATGTAGAAATCTGAACATAAGACAATCTTCTTTTGGGAAAACTGTACATGCAGTGCAGTGGAATTACAGTGCAGTCTTCCTACACCTCCTGACGTTCCTGTCTTTTGGGCAACGGATTCTCATCCACATCACAACAAATATCTTCTCTTGCGATACAGTGTGAAAATCATCTTTCAGAGTGTCTAATCCAGCCTCTGCAGGCATCAGCTGTGATGTCATCACACGTTACATCCATGGCAGCCAGAAGGGTCATCTGTGTATGCGGCTGGCCATCATATACTTTTAATCTTCATGCTGAGAAAAATTCCTCAACGGGGTTGAGTAGGGTGAGAGGAACTCCACCAGCATCCTGTTGTGGGCCGCAAACCATTGCCTGATGATGTTGGAGCGATGGAAACTGACATTGTCCCAAACTAACACGTACTTTGGCAGGTCATCTCCAATCTGCCCCCTCTCTTGTTCAGGGATGAGATCCCTGTAGAGAGTGTCAAAAGACTGTTTAGGTGTGAAAAGGGGCCGTCTGCAACACAGTGAAGTTGTCTTGCAGTCCTATGTGGAAAGAATATAGCAATGCAAAACACTAAATTGAGTAAAATAAAATGCCACTGTTTACTTAAAGTATACTTACTGTATATTGTAAAACTAGTGCTTAAATGTCGTGGGGATTATACTATTCTACAGAGACCCATTATAATGCATTTTGATCAACATGACATAAGCAATTGATAATGTAGGAATCTGCACAGAATTTTGTCATAATCATTTGCATGGATGTACCAAAGCATTTGCAACTTGTTAAAAGAAATGAGAAAATGCTTGTTTGATGTGCACACGTGACACAAGGATGTAAGGATTGAACAAGAAGTTTTGAGAATTTCAAATCGGATCAGAGAAATGTACCAAATTGACTTAGAAAAAAACTGTATTTAAAGTGGGGGGGGTACTTTTGGGGCAGTTTTGTTTCACCCAAGTGTCCCATTTCCACCCCTCTCAAACTAATGCATGGATGCATATAGCCAGAAACAATTTATTTGATGCATGCAAAGAAGCAACACTGTGTGTCTCAAGAAGCATTTATTCATGATTACGTAGACATGCTAAAATTTCAAGGCCACACACTACACATTACACATAACATTACACATTTCATAAAATTTACATTTAGTCATTTAGCAGACGTTTTTATCCAAAGCGACTTACAGACGAGGAAACATTGGAAGCAATTATAACAATATAGGCAACAAAAGGCATAAGTTAATTAAATCCAGTCCATTAAAGCCTAGCACAGTATACAAAGCTAAGAATAGTGAGGTAAGTAAAAAAATATTTTTTTAAGAAGACAGAAAATAATAAGAGGTTAAAATCAGTCATCTACATTTTGACGGAAGATATGCATTTTCACACACTACACCGGCCTGTAGTGTTCTAGCAGTATAAGGTTGAGAGTGAGTTTCTTCAGTAGCGGTGTGATGCAGGCCTCTTTGAAAGCAGTGGGAAATGTCCCAGTGGTGAGCAAAGAGTTGATGATGCGGGTCAGACCAGGCACAACTGCTGGAGAGATGGCATGGAGGCGATGGGTGGGGATGGGATCCAGTGGGCAGGTGGTAGGGTGGTTGGAACCAATGACCTTGGAAACATCATCTTCAGACATAGGAGAAAAGGCGGGTGATGGTGGCGTAGAAAATTGGCTGTTGATGGCGGTAGTTTTCTTTACGAAGAACGATGTAAAATCATCCTCCATTAACTCCGATGAAGGTGTGGGAGCAGGCGGACAGAGGAGAGCAGAGAAGGTTTTTAAGTGTGTGCGAGAGTCAGGAGAGTTGCTGATCTTCGAGTGGTTATAATCAGTTTTTGCAGAGGTGACGTCAACGGAGAAAGTAGAGAGAAGAGACTGGTAGAGAGAGAGAGGTCAGTATGGTCTTTTGATTTGTGCCATTTTCTCTCAGCTGACCGGAGGCTGGTGCGATGCTCACGTGGTACATCCGATAACCAGGGGGCAGACAGGGATGCACGGGCTGGTCCAGATGTAAGAGGGCATATGTTGTCCAAGCAGGATGTAAGCGTGGAACACAGAGTGTCTGTGGCACTGTTGGTATTCAAAAGAGAGAGCTCCTCAGAGGGGGGGAGTGCAGACAAGACAGCAGAGGAAAAGCAGGAGGGAGGGACCATAGGTAGCGCCGGAAAGTGACCAGCGGTAAGACATCTGCGTTGTCTGGAGCGGTGAGTTCGGGGGTGACAAAGAAGTTATCAGACGTGTGCAGCGGAGTGAACTGAGAGTGATGAGTGAAGCATTTCTCGAATCAGCCTTGTCATTTGCAAAACAGTAAGTGCATTTCTGGTTTTGATTGTTTGATTGCAAGAGACGGCACATGAGTTACGTTTACGCTTTTACTGTTTTTACAATAATTTATTGACAGACAGTGTCATTGTGATGCAGACAGGAAAAGACAGCACTGCATAGCACAAACAAATGTAGAAATCTGAACATAAGACAATCTCCTTTTGGGAAAACTGTACATGCAGTGCAGTGGAATTACAGTGCAGTCTTCCTACACCTCCTGACGTTCCTGTCTTTTGGGCAACGGATTCTCATCCACATCACAACAAATATCTTCTCTTGCGATACAGCGTGAAAATCATCTTTCAGAGTGTCTAATCCAGCCTCTGCAGGCATCAGCTGTGATGTCATCACACGTTACATCCATGGCAGCCAGAAGGGTCATCTGTGTATGCGGCTGGCCATCATATACTTTTAATCTTCATGCTGAGAAAAATTCCTCAACGGGGTTGAGTAGGATGAGAGGAACTCCACCAGCATCCTGTTGTGGGCCGCAAACCATTGCCTGATGATGTTGGAGCGATGGAAACTGACATTGTCCCAAACTAACACGTACTTTGGCAGGTCATCTCCAATCTGCCCCCTCTCTTTTTCAGGGATGAGATCCCTGTAGAGAGTGTCAAAAGACTGTTTAGGTGTGAAAAGGGGCCGTCTGCAACACAGTGAAGTTGTCTTGCAGTCCTATGTTGAAAGAATATAGCAATGCAAAACACTAAATTGAGTCAAATAAAATGCCACTGTTTACTTAAAGTATACTTACTGTATATTGTAAAACTAGTGCTTAAATATCGTGGGGAGTATACTATTCTACAGAGACCCATTATAATGCATTTTGATCAACATGACATAAGCAATTGATAATGTAGGAATCTGCACAGAATTGTGTCATAATCATTTGCATGGATGTACCAAAGCATTTGCAACTTGTTCAAAGAAATGAGAAAATGCTTGTTTGATGTGCACAAGTGACACAAGGATGTAAGGATTGAACAAGAAGTTTTGAGAATTTCAAATCGGATCTGAGAAATGTACCAAATTGACTTAGAAAAAACTGTATTTAAAGTGGGGGGGTACTTTTGGGGCAGTTTTTTTTCACCCAAGTGTCCCATTTCCACCCCTCTCAAACTAATGCATGAATGCATATAGCCAGAAACAATTCATTTGATGCATGCAAAGAAGCAACACTGTGTGTCTCAAGAAGCATTTATTCATGATTACGTAGACATGCTAAAATTTCAAGGCCACACACTACACATTACACATTACACATGACATTACACATTTCATAAAATTTACATTTAGTCATTTAGCAGACGTTTTTATCCGAAGCAACTTACAGACGAGGAAACATTGGAAGCAATTATAACAATATAGGCAACAAAAGGCATAAGTTAATTAAATCCAGTCCATTAAAGCCTAGCACAGTATATAATGCTAAGAATAGTGAGGTAAGTAAAAAATTTTTTTTTTAAGAAGACAGAAAATAATAAGAGGTTAAAATCAGTCATCTACATTTTGACGGAAGATATGCATTTTCACACACTACACCGGCCTGTAGTGTTCTAGCAGTATAAGGTTGAGAGTGAGTTTCTTCAGTAGCGGTGTGATGCAGGCCTCTTTGAAAGCAGTGGGAAATGTCCCAGTGGTGAGCAAAGAGTTGATGATGCGGGTCAGACCAGGCACAACTGCTGGAGAGATGGCATGGAGGAGATGGGTGGGGATGGGATCCAGTGGGCAGGTGGTAGGGTGGTTGGAACCAATGACCTTGGAAACATCATCTTCAGACATAGGAGAAAAGGCGGGTGATGGTGGCGTAGAAAATTGGCTGTTGATGGCGGTAGTTTTCTTTACGAAGAACGATGTAAAATCATCAGCCGTTAACTCCGATGAAGGTGTGGGAGCAGGCGGACAGAGGAGAGCAGAGAAGGTTTTTAAGTGTGTGCGAGAGTCAGGAGAGTTGCTGATCTTCGAGTGGTTATAATCAGTTTTTGCAGAGGTGACGTCAACGGAGAAAGTAGAGAGAAGAGACTGGTAGAGAGAGAGAGGTCAGTATGGTCTTTTGATTTGTGCCATTTTCTCTCAGCTGACCGGAGGCTGGTGCGATGCTCACGTGGTACATCCGATAACCAGGGGGCAGAAAGGGATGCACGGGCTGGTCCAGATGTAAGAGGGCATATGTTGTCCAACCAGGATGTAAGCGTGGAACACAGAGTGTCTGTGGCACTGTTGGTATTCAAAAGAGAGAGCTCCTCAGAGGGGGTGAGTGCAGACAAGACAGCAGAGGAAAACCAGGAGGGAGGGACCATAGGTAGCGCCGGAAAGTGACCAGCGGTAAGACATCTGCGTTGTCTGGAGCGGTGAGTTCGGGGGTGACCAAGAAGTTATCAGACGTGTGCAGCGGAGTGAACTGAGAGTGATGAGTGGAGCATTTCTCGAATCAGCCTTGTCATTTGCAAAACAGTAAGTGCATTTCTGGTTTTGATTGTTTGATTGCAAGAGACGGCACATGAGTCACGTTTACGCTTTTACTGTTTTTACAATAATTTATTGACAGACAGTGTCATTGTGATGCAGACAGGAAAAGACAGCACTGCATAGCACAAACAAATGTAGAAATCTGAACATAAGACAATCTCCTTTTGGGAAAACTGTACATGCAGTGCAGTGGAATTACAGTGCAGTCTTCCTACACCTCCTGACGTTCCTGTCTTTTGGGCAACGGATTCTCATCCACATCACAACAAATATCTTCTCTTGCGATACAGCGTGAAAATCATCTTTCAGAGTGTCTAAACCAGCCTCTGCAGGCATCAGCTGTGATGTCATCACACGTTACATCCATGGCAGCCAGAAGGGTCATCTGTGTATGCGGCTGGCCATCATATACTTTTAATCTTCATGCTGAGAAAAATTCCTCAACGGGGTTGAGTAGGGTGAGAGGAACTCCACCAGCATCCTGTTGTGGGCCGCAAACCATTGCCTGATGATGTTGGAGCGATGGAAACTGACATTGTCCCAAACTAACACGTACTTTGGCAGGTCATCTCCAATCTGCCCCCTCTCTAGTTCAGGGATGAGATCCCTGTAGAGAGTGTCAAAAGACTGTTTAGGTGTGAAAAGGGGCCGTCTGCAACCAGGTGAAGTTGTCTTGCAGTCCTATGTGGAAAGAATATAGCAATGCAAAACACTAAATTGAGTAAAATAAAATGCCACTGTTTACTTAAAGTATACTTACTGTATATTGTAAAACTAGTGCTTAAATGTCGTGGGGATTATACTATTCTACAGAGACCCATTATAATGCATTTTGATCAACATGACATAAGCAATTGATAATGTAGGAATCTGCACAGAATTTTGTCATAATCATTTGCATGGATGTACCAAAGCATTTGCAACTTGTTCAAAGAAATGAGAAAATGCTTGTTTGATGTGCACAAGTGACACAAGGATGTAAGGATTGAACAAGAAGTTTTGAGAATTTCAAATCGGATCAGAGAAATGTACCAAATTGACTTAGAAAAAACGGTATTTAAAGTGGGGGGGGGGGTACTTTTGGGGCAGTTTTGTTTCACCCAAGTGTCCCATTTCCACCGCTCTCAAACTAATGCATGAATGCATATAGCCAGAAACAATTCATTTGATGCATGCAAAGAAGCAACACTGTGTGTCTCAAGAAGCATTTATTCATGATTACGTAGACATGCTAAAATTTCAAGGCCACACACTACACATTACACATTACACATGACATTACACATTTCATAAAATTTACATTTAGTCATTTAGCAGACGTTTTTATCCAAAGCGACTTACAGACGAGGAAACATTGGAAGCAATTATAACAATATAGGCAACAAAATGCATAAGTTAATTAAATCCAGTCCATTAAAGCCTAGCACAGTATACAAAGCTAAGAATAGTGAGGTAAGTAAAAAAATACTTTTTTAAGAAGACAGAAAATAATAAGAGGTTAAAATCAGTCATCTACATTTTGACGGAAGATATGCATTTTCACACACTACACCGGCCTGTAGTGTTCTAGCAGTGTAAGGTTGAGAGTGAGTTTCTTCAGTAGCGGTGTGATGCTGGCCACTTTGAAAGCAGTGGGAAATGTCCCAGTGGTGAGCAAAGAGTTGATGATGCGGGTCAGACCAGGCACAACTGCTGGAGAGATGGCATGGAGGAGATGGGTGGGGATGGGATCCAGTGGGCAGGTGGTAGGGTGGTTGGAACCAATGACCTTGGAAACATCATCTTCAGACATAGGAGAAAAGGCGGGTGATGGTGGCGTAGAAAATTGGCTGTTGATGGCGGTAGTTTTCTTTACGAAGAACGATGCAAAATCATCAGCCGTTAACTCCGATGAAGGTGTGGAAGCAGGCGGACAGAGGAGAGCAGAGAAGGTTTTTAAGAGTGTGCGAGAGTCAGGAGAGTTGCTGATCTTCGAGTGGTTATAATCAGTTTTTGCAGAGGTGACGTCAACGGAGAAAGTAGAGAGAGAGAGGTCAGTATGGTCTTTTGACTTGTGCCATTTTCTCTCAGCTGACCGGAGGCTGGTGCGATGCTCACGTGGTACATCCGATAACCAGGGGGCAGACAGGGATGCACGGGCTGGTCCAGATGTAAGAGGGCATATGTTGTCCAAGCAGGATGTAAGCGTGGAACACAGAGTGTCTGTGGCACTGTTGGTATTCAAAAGAGAGAGCTCCTCAGAGGGGGGGAGTGCAGACAAGACAGCAGAGGAAAAGCAGGAGGGAGGGACCATAGGTAGCGCCGGAAAGTGACCAGCGGTAAGACATCTGCGTTGTCTGGAGCGGTGAGGTCGGGGGTGACAAAGAAGTGATCAGACGTGTGCAGCGGAGTGACCTGAGAGTGATGAGTGGAGCATTTCTCGAATCATCCTTGTCATTTACAAAACAGTAAGTGCATTTCTGGTTTTGATTGTTTGATTGCAAGAGACGGCACATGATTCACGTTAACGCTTTTACTGTTTGTACAATAATTTATTGACAGACAGTGTCATTGTGATGCAGACAGGAAAAGACAGCACTGCATAGCACAAACAAATGTAGAAATCTGAACATAAGACAATCTCCTTAGGGAAAACTGTACATGCAGTGCAGTGGAATTACAGTGCAGTCTTCCTACACCTCCTGACGTTCCTGTCTTTTGGGCAACGGATTCTCATCCACATCACAACAAATATCTTCTCTTGCGATACAGCGTGAAAATCATCTTTCAGAGTGTCTAATCCAGCCTCTGCAGGCATCAGCTGTGATGTCATCACACGTTACATCCATGGCAGCCAGAAGGGTCATCTGTGTATGCGGCTGGCCATCATATACTTTTAATCTTCATGCTGAGAAAAATTCCTCAACGTGGTTGAGTAGGGTGAGAGGAACTCCACCAGCATCCTGTTGTGGGCCGCAAACCATTGCCTGATGATGTTGGAGCGATGGAAACTGACATTGTCCCAAACTAACACGTACTTTGGCAGGTCATCTCCAATCTGCCCCCTCTCTTGTTCAGGGATGAGATCCCTGTAGAGAGTGTCAAAAGACTGTTTAGGTGTGAAAAGGGGCCGTCTGCAACACAGTGAAGTTGTCTTGCAGTCCTATGTGGAAAGAATATAGCAATGCAAAACACTAAATTGAGTAAAATAAAATGCCACTGTTTACTTAAAGTATACTTACTGTATATTGTAAAACTATTGCTTAAATGTCGTGGGGATTATACTATTCTACAGAGTCTGTTGAACATTCGATCAATGTTCTGCGCGTTCAAAATTGGAGAGAGGCCAGTCAAAGTAAAATCTTGAAGTTTATTGATCAGAAGATTAAAACAAAATACATCAGCTGTGTACACCAGCCGATGGGTGGTTGGGCTGCCTTAGACTCAGTCTTACAAAAAGAACTGATATCTTTACAACGGCCCGACTGACCCAGAAAAACAATTTCACAGCATATTTATAATATTTTGGTGTGCCTCTTCTTCAGCTGGGGTCCAATCCGCTTTCTGTCCTTTGTCCTGTCTCAGCCAAATCAGCTCACTGCCTTGTTTTTCAAATCTGGTTCCATCTGTAAGACATTACATGATACCCTCACACATTCCAACACGCTCTGTGCGTAACCTGACCTTAACACACACAAATACCCATTTCCTATGGAAAAAGCCCTCAGTATGAGTCCTAAATTCTTGGTTCACATACTGGTCATATTTTCAACATATTATGCATAGTTTGTAATCAATAATGGAATCATAAGCATATTAAATGTAAAGGCACGTTTAAACCATCATAAAAATCCTTCAGTCCCCCTCTTGACCATTAAAAATGGTCATAAATCATCACAATCATCATTATCATCCTTTTCTAGGAATTGGTCTGCCAGACAATAGAGTCATGGTATATTTTTCTAGGTGTGAGATATTTCGGGGTCCCACCACCAGTATATTCTATTACCTCATCCCATGACGGACACCATTCACCCCTATGGGTTAAGGATCAATGTCAGATTGAGTCTGCTGAGAGAAATGTTTCATAAAAAAAATCAAAAAGTCATTTTGTCAAAATATACACAATCTGAAAATGGTACACAGGTGTCCGGATTCACCGACTGCACATTTTCCATACATATGGGACTCATTTTTCCCAAATCGTTCTTTCCCTTTTTATTCACTTTTATCATTCAGCAAGGCTTTAATACTTGCCGTTGTTTTAAAAGCGCCCTTTCTCATTCAGCAAGGCTTTGATACTTGCCATTGTTTAAAGGGATTTTAACAACTTATTCACTTTTATCACACAGCAAAGGCTTTGATACTTGCCGTTATTTTAAAAGCGCCCTTTCTCACGCTGCAAAGGCTTCGATACTTGCTGTCGTTTAAAGGGATTTTAACAACTTATTCACTTTTATCACACAGCAAAGGCTTTGATACTTGCCGTTATTTTAAAAGCGCCCTTTCTCACGCCGCAAGGCTTCGATACTTGCCGTCGTTTAAAGGGATTTAACAATTTATTCACTTTTATCACACAGCAAGGCTTTGATACTTGCCGGCAAGGCTTTGATACTTGCCGTTGTTTTAAAAGCGCCCTTTCTCATACAGCAAGGCTTCGATACTTGCCGTTGCAGCTCACTGCCTTGTTTTTCAAATCTGGTTCCATCTGTAAGACATTACATGATACCCTCACACATTCCAACACGCTCTGTGCGTAACCTGACCTTAACACACACAAATACCCATTTCCTATGGAAAAAGCCCTCAGTATGAGTCCTAAATTCTTGGTTCACATACTGGTCATATTTTCAACATATTATGCATAGTTTGTAATCAATAATGGAATCATAAGCATATTAAATGTAAAGGCACGTTTAAACCATCATAAAAATCCTTCAGTCCCCCTCTTGACCATTAAAAATGGTCATAAATCATCACAATCATCATTATCATCCTTTTCTAGGAATTGGTCTGCCAGACAATAGAGTCATGGTATATTTTTCTAGGTGTGAGATATTTCGGGGTCCCACCACCAGTATATTCTATTACCTCATCCCATGACGGACACCATTCACCCCTATGGGTTAAGGATCAATGTCAGATTGAGTCTGCTGAGAGAAATGTTTCATAAAAAAAATCAAAAAGTCATTTTGTCAAAATATACACAATCTGAAAATGGTACACAGGTGTCCGGATTCACCGACTGCACATTTTCCATACATATGGGACTCATTTTTCCCAAATCGTTCTTTCCCTTTTTATTCACTTTTATCATTCAGCAAGGCTTTAATACTTGCCGTTGTTTTAAAAGCGCCCTTTCTCATTCAGCAAGGCTTTGATACTTGCCATTGTTTAAAGGGATTTTAACAACTTATTCACTTTTATCACACAGCAAAGGCTTTGATACTTGCCGTTATTTTAAAAGCGCCCTTTCTCACGCTGCAAAGGCTTCGATACTTGCTGTCGTTTAAAGGGATTTTAACAACTTATTCACTTTTATCACACAGCAAAGGCTTTGATACTTGCCGTTATTTTAAAAGCGCCCTTTCTCACGCCGCAAGGCTTCGATACTTGCCGTCGTTTAAAGGGATTTAACAATTTATTCACTTTTATCACACAGCAAGGCTTTGATACTTGCCGGCAAGGCTTTGATACTTGCCGTTGTTTTAAAAGCGCCCTTTCTCATACAGCAAGGCTTCGATACTTGCCGTTGTTTTAAAGGGATTTAAACAACAAAATAAAAATAAAAATATCCTTTTATTCTGATCAACAAATATCAATGATTTTAAATTTTTAATCAATGGTACGGATATACTTCAAACTCAACACATAAATTTGGAATATCCAATCTGCAGAAGTTTATTTAAGAAGGTCTCTGCTCACCTTGGTTATTCTGTCGACAGCTGTGTTGTGGTTCGAGTTGTCCGTCCCAATTTTCGGTCACTCTCCGAGTTTTACAATTCTTTTTAAATGCCTTTTTCTCCAATCACGTCGGGGTCACCATCTGTTGAACATTCGATCAATGTTCTGCGCGTTCAAAATTGGAGAGAGGCCAGTCAAAGTAAAATCTTGAAGTTTATTTATCAGAAGATTAAAACAAAATACATCAGCTGTGTACACCAGCCGATGGGTGGGTGGGCTGCCTTAGACTCAGTCTTACAAAAAGAACTGATATCTTTACAACGGCCCGACCGACCCAGAAAAACAATTTCACAGCATATTTATAATATTTTGGTGTGCCTCTTCTTCAGCTGGGGTCCAATCCGCTTTCTGTCCTTTGTCCTGTCTCAGCCAAATCAGCTCACTGCCTTGTTTTTCAAATCTGGTTCCATCTGTAAGACATTACATGATACCCTCACACATTCCAACACGCTCTGTGCGTAACCTGACCTTAACACACACAAATACCCATTTCCTATGGAAAAAGCCCTCAGTATGAGTCCTAAATTCTTGGTTCACATACTGGTCATATTTTCAACATATTATGCATAGTTTGTAATCAATAATGGAATCATAAGCATATTAAATGTAAAGGCACGTTTAAACCATCATAAAAATCCTTCAAGACCCATTATAATGCATTTTGATCAACATGACATAAGCAATTGATAATGTAGGAATCTGCACAGAATTTTGTCATAATCATTTGCATGGATGTACAAAAGCATTTGCAACTTGTTCAAAGAAATGAGAAAATGCTTGTTTGATGTGCACACGTGACACAAGGATGTAAGGATTGAACAAGAAGTTTTGAGAATTTCAAATCGGATAAGAGAAATGTACCAAATTGACTTAGAAAAAACTGTATTTAAAGTGGGGGGGGGTACTTTTGGGGCAGATTTGTTTCACCCAAGTGTCCCATTTCCACCCCTCTCAAACTAATGCATGGATGCATATAGCCAGAAACAATTCATTTGATGCATGCAAAGAAGCAACACTGTGTGTCTCAAGAAGCATTTATTCATGATTACGTAGACATGCTAAAATTTCAAGGCCACACACTACACATTACACATGACATTACACATTTCATAAAATTTACATTTAGTCATTTAGCAGACGTTTTTATCCAAAGCGACTTACAGACGAGGAAACATTGGAAGCAATTATAACAATATAGGCAACAAAATGCATAAGTTAAGTAAATCCAGTCCATTAAAGCCTAGCACAGTATACAAAGCTAAGAATAGTGAGGTAAGTAAAAAAATATTTTTTTAAGAAGACAGAAAATAATAAGAGGTTAAAATCAGTCATCTACATTTTGACGGAAGATATGCATTTTCACACACTACACCGGCCTGTAGTGTTCTAGCAGTGTAAGGTTGATAGTGAGTTTCTTCAGTAGCGGTGTGATGCAGGCCTCTTTGGAAGCAGTGGGAAATGTCCCAGTGGTGAGCAAAGAGTTGATGATGCGGGTCAAAACAGGCACAACTGCTGGAGAGATGGCATGGAGGAGATGGGTGGGGATGGGATCCAGTGGGCAGGTGGTAGGGTGGTTGGAACCAATGACCTTGGAAACATCATCTTCAGACATAGGAGAAAAGGCGGGTGATGGTGGCGTAGAAAATTGGCTGTTGATGGCGGTAGTTTTCTTTACGAAGAACGATGCAAAATCATCAGCCGTTAACTCCGATGAAGGTGTGGGAGTAGGCGGACAGAGGAGAGCAGAGAAGGTTTTTAAGAGTGTGCGAGAGTCAGGAGAGTTGCTGATCTTCGAGTGGTTATAATCAGTTTTTGCAGAGGTGACGTCAACGGAGAAAGTAGAGAGAGAGAGGTCAGTATGGTCTTTTGACTCGTGCCATTTTCTCCCAGCTGACCGGAGGCTGGTGTGATGCTCACGTGGTACATCCGATAACCAGGGGGCAGACAGGGATGCACGGGCTGGTCCAGATGTAAGAGGGCATATGTTGTCCAAGCAGGATGTAGGCGTGGAACACAGAGTGTCTGTGGCACTGTTGGTATTCAAAAGAGAGAGCTCCTCAGAGGGGGGGAGTGCAGACAAGACAGCAGAGGAAAAGCAGGAGGGAGGGACCGTAGGTAGCGCCGGAAAGTGACCAGCGTAAAGACATCTGCGTTGTCTGGAGCGGTGAGGTCGGGGGTGACAAAGAAGTGATCAGACGTGTGCAGCGGAGGGACCTGAGAGTGATGAGTGGAGCATTTCTCGAATCATCCTTGTCATTTGCAAAACAGTAAGTGCATTTCTGGTTTTGATTGTTTGATTGCAAGAGACGGCACATGATTCACGTTAACGCTTTTACTGTTTGTACAATAATTTATTGACAGACAGTGTCATTGTGATGCAGACAGGAAAAGACAGCACTGCATAGCACAAACAAATGTAGAAATCTGAACATATGTCAATCTCCTTTGGGAAAACTGTACATGCAGTGCAGTGGAATTACAGTGCAGTCTTCATACACCTCCTGACGTTCCTGTCTTTTGGGCAACGGATTCTCATCCACATCACAACAAATATCTTCTCTTGCGATACAGCGTGAAAATCATCTTTCAGAGTGTCTAATCCAGCCTCTGCAGGCATCAGCTGTGATGTCATCACACGTTACATCCATGGCAGCCAGAAGGGTCATCTGTGTATGCGGCTGGCGATCATATACTTTTAATCTTCATGCTGAGAAAAATTCCTCAACGGGGTTGAGTAGGGTGAGAGGAACTCCACCAGCATCCTGTTGTGGGCCGCAAACCATTGCCTGATGATGTTGGAGCGATGGAAACTGACATTGTCCCAAACTAACACGTACTTTGGCAGGTCATCTCCAATCTGCCCCCTCTCTTGTTCAGGGATGAGATCCCTGTAGAGAGTGTCAAAAGACTGTTTAGGTGTGAAAAGGGGCCGTCTGCAACACAGTGAAGTTGTCTTGCAGTCCTATGTGGAAAGAATATAGCAATGCAAAACACTAAATTGAGTAAAATAAAATGCCACTGTTTACTTAAAGTATACTTACTGTATATTGTAAAACTAGTGCTTAAATGTCGTGGGGATTATACTATTCTACAGAGACCCATTATAATGCATTTTGATCAACATGACATAAGCAATTGATAATGTAGGAATCTGCACAGAATTTTGTCATAATCATTTGCATGGATGTACCAAAGCATTTGCAACTTGTTCAAAGAAATGAGAAAATGCTTGTTTGATGTGCACACGTGACACAAGGATGTAAGGATTGAACAAGAAGTTTTGAGAATTTCAAATCGGATCAGAGAAATGTACCAAATTGACTTAGAAAATAACTGTATTTAAAGTGGGGGGGGGGTACTTTTGTGGCAGTTTTGTTTCACCCAAGTGTCCCATTTCCACCCCTCTCAAACTAATGCATGGATGCATATAGCCAGAAACAATTCATTTGATGCATGCAAAGAAGCAACACTGTGTGTGTCAAGAAGCATTTATTCATGATTACGTAGACATGCTAAAATGTCAAGGCCACACACTACACATTACACATTACACATGACATTACACATTTCATAAAATTTACATTTAGTCATTGTAATGGAAATTTTCTAGTCTAGCTTCTTGATGTGTCTGTCTATATGTTTACGAAGTGTTTATCTATGTTTTCTTTTCTAATGTTATCATGTTTTTCTCTAAACACGTCATACCACTCTGCCTTTGCCCTCGAGCAGAGGCCAAGATGTTCTGTTTGGAATAACGGAACTTCCCGTAAACCAGCTCGGGATTCTTGTTAGGGGGCAAAGGGAGGGGGTGTCACGTTTTTAATCATATATATACTCTGGGTGCAGGAGGAAAGAGCGCCTTTGCTCTGCACCATGCTCATTGCTCATGATGCAGATTAAACGACAATAAAATACTTTGCAAAGTACTTGATGTCTCTGTATATTGCGTTTGTCAAAATTGACTCACCTTGATTAAGGAATAAGAAAATTCCACAACAATTTGGCGACGAAGTATGGGATCACAAGGCTGACGGAGAACGGACTAGAGTTGACTGATCATCCTGGACATAGCAAATCCAGCTCTAACCCCATACAGGGACGAGAGAACTCTACTCCGGACCCCAAGCTGACGTGATCCCAAAAGAACTCAGTGCAAGGCACAAAAAGGAAAAGTGGTGAGTCAGATAGATTTCTGAACAGTCTGGAACAAAAGGGGAGACTACTTAGCGCTAAACAGTCTGGGGGACTGCTTAAAACAATCTGGTTAAAGAGGGGAGACTACTCAGAATCGAGAGATTCTAAAAAGTCTGGGGGACTGCTTAAAACAGTCTGGTTAAAGAGGGGAGACTACTCAGAATCGAGAGAGATTCTAAACAGTCTGGGGGACTACTAAGAAATGATATGGATAAACCAACATACAGCGAAATGAGGAAAAATTGGGGAACGGGAAGTTTACAAGGTGTACCCTATTTAATAGAAAAAGCTAACTTTCCAGAAAACGGTACATTTAGTACCACAAAATTAGAGAAAATAAGAGAACATATGGGGAAAAAAGACATATTTAAAATGTCCAAAAAAGAAAGGGAAAAATATGATGAAGCGTGTAAATGTTTAGAGTTATGGGAGAGGGAAGCAAATAGACGTGACTATGTTTTTAAAGAAAAGGCATTGGAAGAACTGCCACCACCGAAAACTCCATTGTACCCTGTTTTGCTTGAATATAATGATTTAACCCCTCTGTCTTCTTTACCCCCATCTATGACTTGTTACAAACACCAACCGGAGGATGATTGTGTCCCTCCTCACCGACATCTGAACCCGATTGAGGCAGCTCCAGTGCCCCCACCAGTGTCTCCACCAGCACCAGTGCCACACATGCCACAGCCCGTGGTGTGTCAAAAGCAGGAAAGAGCGCAACCAGCACCGACGTATAAAGAACTTTTGACATTTTGCAAAGAATTCTCACCCTCAATGAAAGAATTAGAGAGACTGTTGAAAGTCAAACTGAAACCATCTGACCTAAGAAAGTTACAGGGTAAATGGCCTGTGGAGGAAGTATTTAAAGAACATTCTGGACTTCAACCTGATTCAGACGGACCGGACATTGGTCCGTTCATAGGACATCTCAGATCCACTTTTCTGCGAATCTCAGAGAAGAGCTGAGACGAGAAATGGAAAAATCGTGCATCGAGCCAGATCGTGCGAGAATAAGCGAGATCGTCCGTCATGCTGTACACGCCGAAAGACAAACAGGCAAGAAAGAGCTTCAGAAGAAAAACACACAAGATAAAGAACTCCACATGGCTCTAATGAATATCGGAGTAGAGCATGGAGGAAGAGGAAACGGGAGGAGAGGAGGTCAGTGGCGTGGACGTGGAAGAGGAGGTTTTAAACCCTCTAGCACCTATGATCCAGAGAAATGTTTCAATTGCGGAAAGACGGGGCACTGGCGAAATGATTGTTCTGAGCCTCTGAGATCGCGGAGGTCAAGAGAAAAGGTAGATGGAAGTGAGGAGGTGAGGCATCATTCCGAGGGTGGTGAGTATGATTTCCCTTAGCATATGCAATGAAGAAATGCTTTTTCCTACTGTATGCAATGAAGATCTGCTTAGCTCACATTCCATGATGAATGAAAACGCTTTCTGAACTTTGCTAAAATGCACAATGCTTGTGTGCAACAAACTGCTTGATTTTTTGATAGATTCAGGGGCAACAAATAGCCTACTGTGATTCCCAACAAGTGTTTAAATTTGCCAGAGTCTAAACTAGCTGTGTTTTCCCTAAATGCTAGTGGCTCTAATGTAGAATAATTTATGTCAAAAGGGTGCAATGCGAGTTGGGGAGTGTCAAATTTCAACACAGGTTTCTCATGTCTGACTGCTGCCCGATTGATTTGCTGTGCAGAGTCATAATGTGTATGATGACAGATTGAGCATGATACCAACACGACCCGTGTGCAGCGCTCGTACAGCTGTACGATGTAATATTGAATTACGTAAGTATGATGTAGAATGTATTGCCTCACAGAGCCTCATGACGTTGATTGCAATGGTGTGGGGAGCTGTGGGTGTTTTGCTAACAAATATTCGCACGCCATAGAATGGGTTAAAAGGGACGACGTGCAATATTCAAATTTGTTGCACGCCCATCATGAGAATCATGTCTGTCTGTCAGCAACAAGGGGACTTGAAGTGTTTTCACACGCAAAAAGATTAATGAAGAAATTTTGGGAAGGTGCCCGTACAACTTTGGGGAACAGGAAAATATTATGTTGGGTTGATTAGGAACTGTGAAACTTTTGTGATAACGCCCAAGGGTAATTTCCATCCACGCAAACAGCAATTCCCCCTCAAAACAGAAGCCTCAAATCAGAAGACCTCAATGGCATAAGGCCAATATTTAATGAGTTTAAAAAGATAAAAAAAGAAAAAAGAGGCATAGTTGTGCCATGTCCAAATTTACCGGTGCGCAGGCCTTTGTTTCCAGTTTAAAAGATAAGAGAAAAAAAAAAAAAAAAGAAAATGTCTCCAAAGTCCAGCTGGCAAAACAAGTTGTTCGTTTTTTGGGTCACGAAAATACTGACCGCGGCAGACAGCTGTCCGCAAAGCGTGTCTGCAATTACAGACATCGCAAGTCCAAAAGCAAAGAAGCAATTGATATCATTTTTAGGGACCATTTCTCTGCTCAGACAGCAGAGCTCATTGCACTCACACGCGCATGGGAATTAGCAAAGAATAAAAATGTAGACATTCACACAGATAGTAGATATGCATTTGGTGTAACTCATGATTTTGGCACACTGTGGAAACACAGAAACTTTGTAAAAGATGATGGTAAAAACATTCTTAATCACACATAGGTTGCTGATATGCTATCTGCCATTCTTCTCCCATCAGCCATTGTTGTGTGTAACTGTGACGCACACACTTTTGTATCTGAAACAATTTTTTTGCAGGAAGCCGACGGCTGACCTTGCAGCAAAGCAAGCAACATCAGAGACAGACAGATTTTCTCCAGAAATCACTAACAAAACTCTTTCTCTTGCAGTGATGCAAACATTTTGCAGAACCAGCTGAGCGTGCACTCTGGAAGGAGTGCTCATGTAAATACACTGACAATGTTTGGGGAGGCCCAAATGGCCTCACCTGTTTGCCAAAACATTCTTTCCCTGCTTTTGCGATTTTGACGCATGGCCTAGACCACGCGTCAAAAGGGGGGATGTTACAAGCAATGTGTTTTTGTGTTTTTGCTCTCAAAATATTTGTGCAGGTCAAAGGAGCAGTAGCAAACGGAGCTGACAAATCATTCCACAGCTTCCAGCCAGGAGACTTCCAAGTAGTCAAAGATTTCAGGAGGAAGTCGTGGGAAAGACACACCTCCCACAGCAAAAAGGTGTCCAAGGAGGGGCAACTCCAACCGTATGGCTCTTCGCAATGGTCGTGCTGACTGAAGCGACAGGAGGGGCACTATTGGTGCTCGCAAAGGGAATCAACTGTTCGAGTCGGGGACACATCGAACCCTGAGAAATTAGAGATTATATAATTTTGTTTCTGTCTAACACTATATTCCAAGTTTAATAAAATTGTATGGGGAGGGACAGTGTTACCCTAATTCTGCTAGGTACTGGGGAACAAATATGTATTTGTGTAGAGGTACGTGTACCTCAGTTGATGTTCTAGATAAGGCAACAAAATTTGAAAATGTGGGCAATTATGTCCCCTGGAACGACCAAATAAAAAGGAAAAAGACTAGCTCTAACTCAGAAAAATTTAAATTATCAGGGAACCGGATGATATGACTAACAGTCTGTTGAAAAGGTGGAATAGCTAAAGTTGGGGAGTGGGGCTGAAGCAGGTGGTGTTACCAATTCTAGTGGGATTTTAAGAACTGTTTAGATAGAAGAATGAAACCTGTAAGAGAAAGGGCGTTGCTCATCTTACATGGTCAAAGTATAAAGATTTTGGTTATCATATATGATAAAAGGGGGGAATGTAATGGAAATTTTCTAGTCTAGCTTCTTGATGTGTCTGTCTATATGTTTACGAAGTGTTTATCTATGTTTTCTTTTCTAATGTTATCATGTTTTTCTCTAAACACGTCATACCACTCTGCCTTTGCCCTCGAGCAGAGGCCAAGATGTTCTGTTTGGAATAACGGAACTTCCCGTAAACCAGCTCAGGATTCTTGTAAGGGGGCAAAAGGAGGGGGTGTCACGTTTTTAATCATATATATACTCTGGGTGCAGGAGGAAAGAGCGCCTTTGCTCTGCACCATGCTCATTGCTCATGATGCAGATTAAACGACAATAAAATACTTTGCAAAGTACTTGATGTCTCTGTATATTGCGTTTGTCAAAATTGACTCACCTTGATTAAGGAATAAGAAAATTCCACAACATCATTTAGCAGACGTTTTTATCCAAAGCGACTTACAGACGAGGAAACATTGGAAGCAATTATAACAATATAGGCAACAAAAGGCATAAGTTAATTAAATCCAGTCCATTAAAGCCTAGCACAGTATACAAAGCTAAGAATAGTGAGGTAAGTAAAAAAAATATTTTTTAAAAAGACAGAAAATAATAAGAGGTTAAAATCAGTCATCTACATTTTGACGGAAGATATGCATTTTCACACACTACACCGGCCTGTAGTGTTCTAGCAGTATAAGGTTGAGAGTGAGTTTCTTCAGTAGCGGTGTGATGCAGGCCTCTTTGAAAGCAGTGGAAAATGTCCCAGTGGTGAGCAAAGAGTTGATGATGCGGGTCAGACCAGGCACAACTGCTGGAGAGATGGCATGGAGGAGATGGGTGGGGATGGGATCCAGTGGGCAGGTGGTAGGGTGGTTGGAACCAATGACCTTGGAAACATCATCTTCAGACATAGGAGAAAAGGCGGGTGATGGTGGTGTAGAAAATTGGCTGTTGATGGCGGTAGTTTTCTTTACGAAGAACGATGCAAAATCATCAGCCGTTAACTCCGATGAAGGTGTGGGAGCAGGCGGACAGAGGAGAGCAGAGAAGGTTTTTAAGAGTGTGCGAGAGTCAGGAGAGTTGCTGATCTTCAAGTGGTTATAATCAGTTTTTGCAGAGGTGACGTCAACGGAGAAAGTAGAGAGAAGAGACTGGTAGAGAGAGAGAGGTCAGTATGGTCTTTTGACTTGTGCCATTTTCTCTCAGCTGACCGGAGGCTGGTGCGATGCTCACGTGGTACATCCGATAACCAGGGGGCAGACAGGGATGCACGGGCTGGTCCAGATGTAAGAGGGCATATGTTGTCCAAGCAGGATGTAAGCGTGGAACACAGAGTGTCTGTGGCACTGTTTGTATTCAAAAGAGAGAGCTCCTCAGAGGGGGGGAGTGCAGACAAGACAGAAGAGGAAAAGCAGGAAGGAGGGACCGTAGGTAGCGCTGGAAAGTGACCAGCGGTAAGACATCTGCGTTGTCTGGAGCGGTGAGGTCGGGGGTGACAAAGAAGTGATCAGACGTGTGCAGCGGAGTGACCTGAGAGTGATGAGTGGAGCATTTCTCGAATCATCCTTGTCATTTGCAAAACAGTAAGTGCATTTCTGGTTTTGATTGTTTGATTGCAAGAGACGGCACATGATTCACGTTAACGCTTTTACAGTTTTTACAATAATTTATTGACAGACAGTGTCATTGTGATGCAGACAGGAAAAGACAGCACTGCATAGCACAAACAAATGTAGAAATCTAAACATAAGACAATCTCCATAGGGAAAACTGTACATGCAGTGCAGTGGAATTACAGTGCAGTCTTCCTACACCTCCTGACGTTCCTGTCTTTTGGGCAACGGATTCTCATCCACATCACAACAAATATCTTCTCTTGCGATACAGCGTGAAAATCATCTTTCAGAGTGTCTAATCCAGCCTCTGCAGGCATCAGCTGTGATGTCATCACACGTTACATCCATGGCAGCCAGAAGGGTCATCTGTGTATGGGGCTGGCGATCATATACTTTTAATCTTCATGCTAAGAAAAATTCCTCAACGTGGTTGAGTAGGGTGAGAGGAACTCCACCAGCATTCTGTTGTGGGCCGCAAACCATTGCCTGATGATGTTGGAGCGATGGAAACTGACATTGTCCCAAACTAACACGTACTTTGGCAGGTCATCTCCAATCTGCCCCCTCTCTTGTTCAGGGATGAGATCCCTGTAGAGAGTGTCAAAAGACTGTTTAGGTGTGAAAAGGGGCCGTCTGCAACACAGTGAAGTTGTCTTGCAGTCCTATGTGGAAAGAATATAGCAATGCAAAACACTAAATTGAGTAAAATAAAATGCCACTGTTTACTTAAAGTATACTTACTGTATATTGTAAAACTAGTGCTTAAATGTCGTGGGGATTATACTATTCTACAGAGACCCATTATAATGCATTTTGATCAACATGACATAAGCAATTGATAATGTAGGAATCTGCACAGAATTTTGTCATAATCATTTGCATGGATGTACCAAAGCATTTGCAACTTGTTCAAAGAAATGAGATAATGCTTGTTTGATGTGCACACGTGACACAAGGATGTAAGGATTGAACAAGAAGTTTTGAGAATTTCAAATCGGATCAGAGAAATGTACCAAATTGACTTAGAAAAAACTGTATTTAAAGTGGGGGGGGGGTACTTTTGGGGCAGTTTTGTTTCACCCAAGTGTCCCATTTCCACCCCTCTCAAACTAATGCATGGATGCATATAGCCAGAAACAATTCATTTGATGCATGCAAAGAAGCAACACTGTGTGTCTCAAGAAGCATTTATTCATGATTACGTAGACATGCTAAAATGTCAAGGCCACACACTACACATTACACATTACACATGACATTACACATTTCATAAAATTTACATTTAGTCATTTAGCAGACGTTTTTATCCAAAGCGACTTACAGACGAGGAACAATTGGAAGCAATTATAACAATATTGGCAACAAAATGCATAAGTTAATTAAATCCAGTCCATTAAAGCCTAGCACAGTATACAAAGCTAAGAATAGTGAGGTAAGTAAAAAATATTTTTTTAAGAAGAAAGAAAATAATAAGAGGTTAAAATCAGTCATCTACATTTTGACGGAAGATATGCATTTTCACACACTACACCGGCCTGTAGTGTTCTAGCAGTGTAAGGTTGAGAGTGAGTTTCTTCAGTAGCGGTGTGATGCAGGCCTCTTTGAAAGCAGTGGGAAATGTCCCGGTGGTGAGCAAAGAGTTGATGATGCGGGTCAGACCAGGCACAACTGCTGGAGAGATGGCATGGAGGAGATGGGTGGGGATGGGATCCAGTGGGCAGGTGGTAGGGTGGTTGGAACCAATGACCTTTGAAACATCATCTTCAGACATAGGAGAAAAGGCGGGTGATGGTGGCGTAGAAAATTGGCTGTTGATGGCGGTAGTTTTCTTTACGAAGAACGATGCAAAATCATCAGCCGTTAACTCCGATGAAGGTGTGGGAGCAGGCGGACAGAGGAGAGCAGAGAAGGTTTTTAAGAGTGTGCGAGAGTCAGGAGAGTTGCTGATCTTCGAGTGGTTATAATCAGTTTTTGCAGAGGTGACGTCAACGGAGAAAGTAGAGAGAAGAGACTGGTACAGAGAAGTCAGTATGGTCGTTTGACTTGTGCCATTTTCTCTCAGCTGACCGGAGGCTGGTGCGATGCTCACGTGGTACATCCGATAACCAGGGGGCAGACAGGGATGCACGGGCTGGTCCAGATGTAAGAGGGCATATGTTGTCCAAGCAGGATGTAAGCGTGGGACACAGAGTGTCTGTGGCACTGTTGGTATTCAAAAGAGAGAGCTCCTCAGAGGGGTGGAGTGCAGACAAGACAGCAGAGGAAAAGCAGGAGGGAGGGACCGTAGGTAGCGCCGGAAAGTGACCAGCGGTAAGACATCTTGGTTGTCTGGAGCGGTGAGGTCGGGGGTGACAAAGAAGTGATCAGACGTGTGCAGCGGAGTGACCTGAGAGTGATGAGTGGAGCATTTCTCGAATCATCCTTGTCATTTGCAAAACAGTAAGTGCATTTCTGGTTTTGATTGTTTGATTGCAAGAGACGGCACATGATTCACGTTAACGCTTTTACTGTTTGTACAATAATTTATTGACAGACAGTGTCATTGTGATGCAGACAGGAAAAGACAGCACTGCATAGCACAAACAAATGTAGAAATCTGAACATAAGACAATCTCCTTAGGGAAAACTGTACATGCAGTGCAGTGGAATTACAGTGCAGTCTTCCTACACCTCCTGACGTTCCTGTCTTTTGGGCAACGGATTCTCATCCACATCACAACAAATATCTTCTCTTGCGATACAGCGTGAAAATCATCTTTCAGAGTGTCTAATCCAGCCTCTGCAGGCATCAGCTGTGATGTCATCACACGTTACATCCATTGCAGCCAGAAGGGTCATCTGTGTATGCGGCTGGCGATCATATACTTTTAATCTTCATGCTGAGAAAAATTCCTCAACGTGGTTGAGTAGGGTGAGAGGAACTCCACCAGCATCCTGTTGTGGGCCGCAAACCATTGCCTGATGTTGTTGGAGCGATGGAAACTGACATTGTCCCAAACTAACACGTACTTTGGCAGGTCATCTCCAATCTGCCCCCTCTCTTGTTCAGGGATGAGATCCCTGTAGAGAGTGTCAAAAGACTGTTTAGGTGTGAAAAGGGGCCGTCTGTAACACAGTGAAGTTGTCTTGCAGTCCTATGTGGAAAGAATATAGCAATGCAAATCACTAAATTGAGTAAATTAAATGCCACTGTTTACTTAAAGTATACTTACTGTATATTGTAAAACTAGTGCTTAAATGTCGTGGGGATTATACTATTCTACAGAGACCCATTATAATGCATTTTGATCAACATGACATAAGCAATTGATAATGTAGGAATCTTCACAGAATTGTGTCATAATCATTTGCATGGATGTACCAAAGCATTTGCAACTTGTTCAAAGAAATGAGAAAATGCTTGTTTGATGTGCACACGTGACACAAGGATGTAAGGATTGAACAAGACGTTTTGAGAATTTCAAATCGGATCAGAGAAATGTACCAAATTGACTTAGAAAAAACTGTATTTAAAGTGGGGGGGGGTACTTTTGGGGCAGTTTTGTTTCACCCAAGTGTCCCATTTCCACCCCTCTCAAACTAATGCATGGATGCATATAGCCAGAAACAATTCATTTGATGCATGCAAAGAAGCAACACTGTGTGTCTCAAGAAGCATTTATTCATGATTACGTAGACATGCTAAAATTTCAAGGCCACACACTACACATTACACATAACATTAGACATTTCATAAAATTTACATTTAGTCATTTAGCAGACGTTTTTATCCAAAGCGACTTACAGACGAGGAAACATTGGAAGCAATTATAACAATATAGGCAACAAAATGCATAATTTAATTAAATCCAGTCCATTAAAGCCTAGCACAGTATACAAAGCTAAGAATAGTGAGGTAAGTAAAAAAATACTTTTTTAAGAAGACAGAAAATAATAAGAGGTTAAAATCAGTCATCTACATTTTGACGGAAGATATGCATTTTCACACACTAGACCGGCCTGTAGTGTTCTAGCAGTGTAAGGTTGAGAGTGAGTTTCTTCACTAGCGGTGTGATGCAGGCCTCTTTGAAAGCAGTGGGAAATGTCCCAGTGGTGAGCAAAGAGTTGATGATGCGGGTCAGACCAGGCACAACTGCTGGAGAGATGGCATGGAGGAGATGGGTGGGGATGGGATCCAGTGGGCAGGTGGTAGGGTGGTTGGAACCAATGACCTTGGAAACATCATCTTCAGACATAGGAGAAAAGGCGGGTGATGGTGGCGTAGAAAATTGGCTGTTGATGGCGGTAGTTTTCTTTACGAAGAACGATGCAAAATCATCAGCCGTTAACTCCGATGAAGGTGTGGGAGCAGGCGGACAGAGGAGAGCAGAGAAGGTTTTTAAGAGTGTGCGAGAGTCAGGAGAGTTGCTGATCTTCGAGTGGTTATAATCAGTTTTTGCAGAGGTGACGTCAACAGAGAAAGTAGAGAGAGAGAGGTCAGTATGGTCTTTTGACTTGTGCCATTTTCTCTCAGCTGACCGGAGGCTGGTGCGATGCTCACGTGGTATATCCGATAACCAGGGGGCAGACAGGGATGCACGGGCTGGTCCAGATGTAAGAGGGCATATGTTGTCCAAGCAGGATGTAAGCGTGGAACACAGAGTGTCTGTGGCACTGTTGGTATTCAAAAGAGAGAGCTCCTCAGATGGGGGGAGTGCAGACAAGACAGCAGAGGAAAAGCAGGAGGGAGGGACCGTAGGTAGCGCCGGAAAGTGACCAGCGGTAAGACATCTGCGTTGTCTGGAGCGGTGAAGTCGGGGGTGACAAAGAAGTGATCAGACGTGTGCAGCGGAGTGACCTGAGAGTGATGAGTGGAGCATTTCTCGAATCATCCTTGTCATTTGCAAAACAGTAAGTGCATTTCTGGTTTTGATTGTTTAATTGCAAGAGACGGCATATGATTCACGTTAACGCTTTTACTGTTTGTACAATAATTTATTGACAGACAGTGTCATTGTGATGTAGACAGGAAAAGACAGCACTGCATAGCACAAACAAATGTAGAAATCTGAACATAAGACAATCTCCTTAGGGAAAACTGTACATGCAGTGCAGTGGAATTACAGTGCAGTCTTCCTACACCTCCTGACGTTCCTGTCTTTTGGGCAACGGATTCTCATCCACATCACAACAAATATCTTCTCTTGCGATACAGCGTGAAAATCATCTTTCAGAGTGTCTAATCCAGCCTCTGCAGGCATCAGCTGTGATGT
This sequence comes from Barbatula barbatula, assembly GCF_947034865.1. Taxonomy (NCBI): domain Eukaryota; kingdom Metazoa; phylum Chordata; class Actinopteri; order Cypriniformes; family Nemacheilidae; genus Barbatula; species Barbatula barbatula. The sequence continues at coordinate 6,505,033 of NC_136782.1, forward strand.
CATCACACGTTACATCCATGGCAGCCAGAAGGGTCATCTGTGTATGCGGCTGGCGATCATATACTTTTAATCTTAATGCTGAGAAAAATTCCTCAACGTGGTTGAGTAGGGTGAGAGGAACTCCACCAGCATCCTGTTGTGGGCCGCAAACCATTGCCTGATGATGTTGGAGCGATGGAAACTGACATTGTTCCAAACTAACACGTACTTTGGCAGGTCATCTCCAATCTGCCCCCTCTCTTGTTCAGGGATGAGATCCCTGTAGAGAGTGTCAAAAGACTGTTTAGGTGTGAAAAGGGGCCGTCTGTAACACAGTGAAGTTGTCTTGCAGTCCTATGTGGAAAGAATATAGCAATGCAAATCACTAAATTGAGTAAATTAAATGCCACTGTTTACTTAAAGTATACTTACTGTATATTGTAAAACTAGTGCTTAAATGTCGTGGGGATTATACTATTCTACAGAGACCCATTATAATGCATTTTGATCAACATGACATAAGCAATTGATAATGTAGGAATCTTCACAGAATTTTGTCATAATCATTTGCATGGATGTACCAAAGCATTTGCAACTTGTTCAAAGAAATGAGAAAATGCTTGTTTGATGTGCACACGTGACACAAGGATGTAAGGATTGAACAAGAAGTTTTGAGAATTTCAAATCGGATCAGAGAAATGTACCAAATTGACTTAGAAAAAACTGTATTTAAAGTGGGGGGGGGTACTTTTGGGGCAGTTTTGTTTCACCCAAGTGTCCCATTTCCACCCCTCTCAAACTAATGCATGGATGCATATAGCCAGAAACAATTCATTTGATGCATGCAAAGAAGCAACACTGTGTGTCTCAAGAAGCATTTATTCATGATTACGTAGACATGCTAAAATTTCAAGGCCACACACTACACATTACACATAACATTAGACATTTCATAAAATTTACATTTAGTCATTTAGCAGACGTTTTTATCCAAAGCGACTTACAGACGAGGAAACATTGGAAGCAATTATAACAATATAGGCAACAAAATGCATAATTTAATTAAATCCAGTCCATTAAAGCCTAGCACAGTATACAAAGCTAAGAATAGTGAGGTAAGTAAAAAAATACTTTTTTAAGAAGACAGAAAATAATAAGAGGTTAAAATCAGTCATCTACATTTTGACGGAAGATATGCATTTTCACACACTAGACCGGCCTGTAGTGTTCTAGCAGTGTAAGGTTGAGAGTGAGTTTCTTCACTAGCGGTGTGATGCAGGCCTCTTTGAAAGCAGTGGGAAATGTCCCAGTGGTGAGCAAAGAGTTGATGATGCGGGTCAGACCAGGCACAACTGCTGGAGAGATGGCATAGAGGAGATGGGTGGGGATGGGATCCAGTGGGCAGGTGGTAGGGTGGTTGGAACCAATGACCTTGGAAACATTATCTTCAGACATAGGAGAAAAGGCGGGTGATGGTGGCGTAGAAAATTGGCTGTTGATGGCGGTATTTTTCTTTACGAAGAACGATGCAAAATCATCAGCCGTTAACTCCGATGAAGGTGTGGGAGCAGGCGGACAGAGGAGAGCAGAGAAGGTTTTTAAGAGTGTGCGAGAGTCAGGAGAGTTGCTGATCTTCGAGTGGTTATAATCAGTTTTTGCAGAGGTGACGTCAACAGAGAAAGTAGAGAGAGAGAGGTCAGTATGGTCTTTTGACTTGTGCCATTTTCTCTCAGCTGACCGGAGGCTGGTGCGATGCTCACGTGGTATATCCGATAACCAGGGGGCAGACAGGGATGCACGGGCTGGTCCAGATGTAAGAGGGCATATGTTGTCCAAGCAGGATGTAAGCTTGGAACACAGAGTGTCTGTGGCACTGTTGGTATTCAAAAGAGAGAGCTCCTCAGATGGGGGGAGTGCAGACAAGACAGCAGAGGAAAAGCAGGAGGGAGGGACCGTAGGTAGCGCCGGAAAGTGACCAGCGGTAAGACATCTGCGTTGTCTGGAGCGGTGAGGTCGGGGGTGACAAAGAAGTGATCAGACGTGTGCAGCGGAGTGACCTGAGAGTGATGAGTGGAGCATTTCTCGAATCATCCTTGTCATTTGCAAAACAGTAAGTGCATTTCTGGTTTTGATTGTTTAATTGCAAGAGACGGCATATGATTCACGTTAACGCTTTTACTGTTTGTACAATAATTTATTGACAGACAGTGTCATTGTGATGTAGACAGGAAAAGACAGCACTGCATAGCACAAACAAATGTAGAAATCTGAACATAAGACAATCTCCTTAGGGAAAACTGTACATGCAGTGCAGTGGAATTACAGTGCAGTCTTCCTACACCTCCTGACGTTCCTGTCTTTTGGGCAACGGATTCTCATCCACATCACAACAAATATCTTCTCTTGCGATACAGCGTGAAAATCATCTTTCAGAGTGTCTAATCCAGCCTCTGCAGGCATCAGCTGTGATGTCATCACACGTTACATCCATGGCAGCCAGAAGGGTCATCTGTGTATGCGGCTGGCGATCATATACTTTTAATCTTAATGCTGAGAGAAATTCCTCAACGTGGTTGAGTAGGGTGAGAGGAACTCCACCAGCATCCTGTTGTGGGCCGCAAACCATTGCCTGATGATGTTGGAGCGATGGAAACTGACATTGTCCCAAACTAACACGTACTTTGGCAGGTCATCTCCAATCTGCCCCCTCTCTTGTTCAGGGATGAGATCCCTGTAGAGAGTGTCAAAAGACTGTTTAGGTGTGAAAAGGGGCCGTCTGTAACACAGTGAAGTTGTCTTGCAGTCCTATGTGGAAAGAATATAGCAATGCAAATCACTAAATTGAGTAAATTAAATGCCACTGTTTACTTAAAGTATACTTACTGTATATTGTAAAACTAGTGCTTAAATGTCGTGGGGATTATACTATTCTACAGAGACCCATTATAATGCATTTTGATCAACATGACATAAGCAATTGATAATGTAGGAATCTTCACAGAATTTTGTCATAATCATTTGCATGGATGTACCAAAGCATTTGCAACTTGTTCAAAGAAATGAGAAAATGCTTGTTTGATGTGCACACGTGACACAAGGATGTAAGGATTGAACAAGAAGTTTTGAGAATTTCAAATCGGATCAGAGAAATGTACCAAATTGACTTAGAAAAAACTGTATTTAAAGTGGGCGGGGGGGTACTTTTGGGGCAGTTTTGTTTCACCCAAGTGTCCCATTTCCACCCCTCTCAAACTAATGCATGGATGCATATAGCCAGAAACAATTCATTTGATGCATGCAAAGAAGCAACACTGTGTGTCTCAAGAAGCATTTATTCATGATTACGTAGACATGCTAAAATTTCAAGGCCACACACTACACATTACACATTACACATGACATTAAACATTTCATAAAATTTACATTTAGTCATTTAGCAGACGTTTTTATCCAAAGCGACTTACAGACGAGGAAACATTGGAAGCAATTATAACAATATAGGCAACAAAATGCATAAGTTAATTAAATCCAGTCCATTAAAGCCTAGCACAGTATACAAAGCTAAGAATAGTGAGGTAAGTAAAAAAATAATTTTTTAAGAAGACAGAAAATAATAAGAGGTTAAAATCAGTCATCTACATTTTGACAGAAGATATGCATTTTCACACACTACACCGGCCTGTAGTGTTCTAGCAGTGTAAGGTTGAGAGTGAGTTTCTTCAGTAGCGGTGTGATGCAGGCCTCTTTGAAAGCAGTGGGAAATGTCCCAGTGGTGAGCAAAGAGTTGATGATGCGGGTCAGACCAGGCACAACTGCTGGAGAGATGGCATGGAGGAGATGGGTGGGGATGGGATCCATTGGGCAGGTGGTAGGGTGGTTGGAACCAATGACCTTGGAAACATCATCTTCAGACATAGGAGAAAAGGCGGGTGATGGTGGCGTAGAAAATTGGCTGTTGATGGCGGTAGTTTTCTTTACGAAGAACGATGCAAAATCATCAGCCGTTAACTCCGATGAAGGTGTGGGAGCAGGCGGACAGAGGAGAGCAGAGAAGGTTTTTAAGAGTGTGCGAGAGTCAGGAGAGTTGCTGATCTTCGAGTGGTTATAATCAGTTTTTGCAGAGGTGACGTCAACGGAGAAAGTAGAGAGAGAGAGGTCAGTATGGTCTTTTGACTTGTGCCATTTGCTCTCAGCTGACCGGAGGCTGGTGCGATGCTCACGTGGTACATCCGATAACCAGGGGGCAGACAGGGATGCACGGGCTGGTCCAGATGTAAGAGGGCATATGTTGTCCAAGCAGGATGTAAGCGTGGAACACAGAGTGTCTGTGGCACTGTTGGTATTCAAAAGAGAGAGCTCCTCAGAGGGGGGGAGTGCAGACAAGACAGAAGAGGAAAAGCAGGAGGGAGGGACCGTAGGTAGCGCCGGAAAGTGACCAGCGGTAAGACATCTGCGTTGTCTGGAGCGGTGAGGTCGGGGGTGACAAAGAAGTGATCAGACGTGTGCAGCGGAGTGACCTGAGAGTGATGAGTGGAGCATTTCTCGAATCATCCTTGTCATTTGCAAAACAGTAAGTGCATTTCTGGTTTTGATTGTTTGATTGCAAGAGACGGCACATGATTCACGTTAACGCTTTTACTGTTTGTACAATAATTTATTGACAGACAGTGTCATTGTGATGCAGACAGGAAAAGACAGCACTGCATAGCACAAACAAATGTAGAAATCTAAACATAAGACAATCTCCATAGGGAAAACTGTACATGCAGTGCAGTGGAATTACAGTGCAGTCTTCCTACACCTCCTGACGTTCCTGTCTTTTGGGCAACGGATTCTCATCCACATCACAACAAATATCTTCTCTTGCGATACAGCGTGAAAATCATCTTTCAGAGTGTTGTGATGGAAATTTTCATGACGTGGGTTTCTTCATGCTAATCTCTGTAAAAATTGATTCAAGACTGTCTATCTTGTTGTTCTTAAATTTCTGAGAAATGTTGTGCTACGTGGCAAACCACTCAGCTCCTTTGCCCTTGAGCAAAGACCAAGAGGTTCTGGTGAAGATAAGAAATGGCGACACATTTTTGTTACCAAAGATACGTTCTTGCTCAAGGGAGGGGAGAAGAAGAGGGGGGGGTCATGTATGGATGATATAAAAGCCCCTGTAAATGAACAGGTAGGGGCCTTCTGTCTGCACCATGCTTGTGATGCAGACTGAATGACAATAAAATATAAAATACCTTGCAAGGTAACTCATGCTCTCTGTGTGTTGCATTTGTCTAAAGTGTTTAAAAAACTCACTTTGATTAAGGAATAAGAAAATTCCACAACAATTTGGCGACGAGGTATGGGATCACAAGGCTGACGGAGAACGGACTAGAGTTGACTGATCATCCTGGACATAGCAAATCCAGCTCTAACCCCATACAGGGACGAGAGAACTCTACTCCGGACTCCAAGCTGACGTGATCCCAAAAGAACTCAGTGCAAGGCACAAAAGTGAAAAACGGTGAGTTGAAAATATTCTGAACAGTCTAAGAAGAAAGGGGAGACTACTTAGCGCTAAACAGTCTGAGGGGAGACTACTCAGAATCAAGATAGATTCTAAACAGTCTGGTTAAAGAGGGGAGACTACTCAGAATCAAGATAGATTCTAAACAGTCTGGAGGACTGCTTAAGACAGTTAAAGAGGGGAGACTACTCAGAATCGAGATAGATTCTAAACAGTCTGGGAGACTATTCAGAATTATGGATAAACCAACATACAGAGAAATGAGGAAAAGGTGGGGAACGGGAAGTTTACAAGGTGTACCCTATTTAATAGAAAAAGCTAACTTTCCAGAAAACGGTACATTTAGTACCACAAAATTAGGGAAAATAAGAGAACACATGGGGGAAAAAGACATATTTAAAATGTCTACAAAAGAGAGGGAAAAATATGACGAAGCGTGTAAATGTTTAGAATTATGGGAAAAGGAAGCAAATAGACATGACCATGTTTTTAAAGAAAAGGCTTTGGAAGAACTTCCACCGCCGTGTCATACACCCCCACCGCATGCTCCATTGTACCCTGTTTTGCCTGAATATTATGATTTAACCCCTCTGTCTTCTTTACCCCCATCTATGACTAAAACACCAACCGGAGAATGATTGTGTCCCTCCTCACCGACATCTGAACCCGATCGAGGCAGCTCCAGTGCCCCCACCAGCACCAGTGCCGCACATGCCACAGCCCGCGGTGCGTCAAAAGCAAGAAAGAGTGCATCTAGCACCGACAGACAAAGAACTTTTGACCTTTTGCAAAGAATTCTCACCCTCAATGAAAGAATTAGAGAGACTGTTGAAAGTCAAACTGAAACCATCTGACCTGAGAAAGTTACAGGGTAAATGGCCTGTGGAGGAAGTATTTAAAGAACATTCTGAACTTCAACCTGATGCAGACGGACCGGACATTGGTCCGTTGGAAGGACATCTCAGATCCACTTTTCTGCGAAACCTAAGGGGAGAGCTGAGACGAGAAGTGGAAAAATCATGCATCGAGCCAAATCGCGCGAGAATGAGCGAGATCATCCGTCATGCTGTACACGCCGAAAGACAAACAGACAAGAAACAGTTTCAGAAGAAAAACACCCAAGATAAAGAACTCCACATGGCTCTAATGAATATCGGAGGAGAACACGGAAGAATAGGAAGATGGCGAGGGAGAGGAGGTTTTAAACCCTCTAGTAATTATGATCCAGAGAAGTGTTTCAATTGTGGAAAGACGGGGCACTGGCAAAATTATTGTCCTGAGCCTCCAGGAGCGCGGAGGTCAAAACAAAAGGTAGATGGAAGTGAGGAGGTGAGGCATCATTCCGAGGGTGGTGAGTATGATTTCCCTTAGCATATGCAATGAAGAAATGCTTTTTCCTACTGTATGCAATGAAGATCTGCTTAGCTCACATTCCATGATGAATGAAACCGCTTTCTGAACTTTGCTAAAATGCACAATGCTCGTGTGCAACAAACCGCTTGAATTTTTGATAGATTCAGGGGCAACAAATAGCCTACTTTGATTCACAAGACGTGTTTAAATTTGCCAGAGTCTAAACTAGCTGTGTTTTCCCTAAATGCTAGTGACTCTAATGTAAAATAATTTATGTCAAAAGGGTGCAATGTGAGTTGGGAAGTGTCAAATTTCAACACAGGTTTCTCATGTCTGACTGCTGCCCGATTCATTTGCTGGGCAGAGTCATAATGTGTATGATGACAGATTGAGCATGATACCAACACGACTCGAGTGAAGCGCTCGTACAGCTGTACGATGTAGTTTTGAATTACGTAAGTAAGATGTAGAATGTATTGCCTCACAGAGCCTCATGACGTTGATTGTAATGGTGTGGGGAGCTGTGGGTGTTTTGCTGACAAATATGCGCACGCCATAGAATGGGTTAAAAGGGATGACGTGCAATATTCAAATTTGTTGCATGCCCATCGTGAGAATCATGCCTGTCTGTCAGCAACAAGGGGACTTGAAGTGTTTTCACACACAAAAAGATTAATGATGAGTATTGACATACCATACATTTTGGGAAAGGTGCCCGTTCAACTGTTGATAACAGGGAAATATTATGTTGGGTTGATTAGGAACTGTGAGCCTGTTGTGATAACGCCCAAGGGTAATTTTCGTCCACGCAAACAGCAATACCCCCTCAAAACAGAAGACCTCAATGGCATAAGGCCAATATTTAATGAGTTTAAAAAGATTAAAAAAAAGAGGCATAGTTGTGCCATGCCCAAATTTACCGGTGCGCAGGCCTTTGTTTCCAGTTAAAAAGATAAGAGAAAAGAACACAAAGTAAATGTCTCCAAAGTCCAGCTGGCAAAACAAGTTGTTCGTTTTTTGGGTCACGAAATTACTGACCGCGGCAGACAGCTGTCCGCAAAGCGTGTCTGCAATTACAGACATCGCAAGTCCAAAAGCAAAGAAGCAATTGATATAATTTTTAGGGACCATTTCTCTGCTCAGACAGCAGAGCTCATTGCACACACACGCGCATGCGAAGTATCAAAGAATAAAAATGTAGACATTCACACAGATAGTAGATATGCATTTGGTGTAACTCATGATTTTGGCACACTGTGGAAACACAGAAACTTTGTAAAAGCTGATGGTAAAAAGATTCTTATACACAGGTTGCTGATATGCTATCTGCCATTCTTCTACCAGCAGCCATTGTTGTGTGTGACTATGCCACACACACTTTTGTATCTGAAACAATTTTTGCAGGAAGCCGACGAGCTGACCTTGCCGCAAAGCAAGCAACATCGGAGCCACAGACAGATTGTCTCCAGAAATCACTAACAGAACTCTTTCTCTTGCAGAGATGCAAACATTTTGCAGAACCAGCTGAGCGTGCATTTTGGAAGAAGTGCTCATGTAAATACACAGACAATGTTTGGGGGGGCCCAAATGGCCTCACCTGTTTGCCAAACATTTTTTCCCTGCTTTTGCGATTTTGACGCATGGCCTAGACCACGCGTCAAAAGGGGGGATGTTACAAGCAATGTGTTTTTGTGTTTTTGCTCTCAAAATATTTGTGCAGGTCAAAAGGGAAAGTAGCAGACAGAGCTGACAAACCATTACACAGCTCCAGCCAGGAGGCTTCGTGGTAGTCAAAGATTTCTGGAGGAAGTCATGGAAAAGACACGCCTCCCACTGCAAAAAGGTGTCCAAGCTCCAACCGTAGGCCATCAAAATGGCATCCACAATGGCTCTTCGCAATGGTTGTGCTGACTGAAGCGACAGGAGGAGCGACACTGCTGGTGATCGCAAAGGGAATCAACTGTTCGAGTCGGGGACGAATCGAACCCCGAGAAATTAGAGATTATAGCTGTGCAACACTATATTCCAAGTTTAATAAAATGGTATGGGGAGGGACAGTGTTACCCTAATTCTGCTAGGTACTGGGGAACAAATATGTATTTGTGTAGAGGTACGTGTACCTCAGGTGATGTTGTGGATAAGGCAACAAAATTTAAAATGTGGGCCATTATGTCCCCTGGGACGGCCAAATAAAAAGGCAAAGGAGAAAGTTTTAGACTAGCTCTAACTCAGAAAATTTTAATTATGAGGGAACGGGAGCAATTTCACAAATGAGAGTAAGAATATGGAAAGTGACGAAGGTTGAGCAGGTGATGAAGGTTTAAGCAGGTCAATATTGGTGGATGTGGTGGACGAAGGGGAAAGACACAGGTCAGAAGCTTCAGATATAATTTCAGCCAAGTAATTTTCAGGCCGCAGAGCAGGCAGAAAAAGAGGCAGGAAAAGTCACGAGAAGCAGAGCTAGAAGGTAGATACGAGAATGGCAATATATCAATGCAAAGGCAATAAGGCATGTACATTGGCACTGATAGAAAAGAAAGAGGTTGGAGTGAATGACAGTTGTTGGTGGTGTATGCAACTCGAGCAGGCATGGAAAGTTAGTCTTCTGAAATTAGAGGACCGGAAGAGGCTAAAGGGTCAATTACCCTGCAAAGTCACAACCCTGTTGACAGTTGCAAACAGCACCAACAAGGCCGAAGAAAAGACAGAGTGCAGAGAACCAGGTGGTAAGTAAAGTACAAAATTGAACAGTTTGGAAGTAGGAAAGTAGGATTGCAGAGTAGGTTAGTTTTAGATGTGCTCACCGCAGAGAAAAGCTGTGTGTGTGCAAAATGCTCAGTTGTTGTTTCTACATTCTGGATTATGCTGATAATGTAATAGACATCATAACGCACAGGAAGAATGCTATCAGGGAGCCGGATGATATGACTAACAGTCTGTTGAAATGGTGGAATAGCCAAGGTTGAGGGGCGTGGGTGAGGCAGGTGGCATTGCCACTTCTAGTGGGATTGTTATTTCTTATAATTATGTTACCATGTTTAATTTACTGTTCTTAGAACTGTTTAAATAGAATGATGATAGGGAGCATGGCTACAGGCCATGAATCTCATGGAAGGAGAATTTATTGAGTACGATGACAACGGCCTATGAAATCTGTAGGAGAAAGGGCAGCGCTCATCTTACAGGTTGAGGCATAAAGATTTTGGTTATCATATATGATAAAAGATGGGAATGTGATGGAAATTTTCATGACGTGGGTTTCTTCATGCTAATCTCTGTAAAAATTGATTCAAGACTGTCTATCTTGTTGTTCTTAAATTTCTGAGAAATGTTGTGCTACGTGGCAAACCACTCAGCTCCTTTGCCCTTGAGCAAAGACCAAGAGGTTCTGGTGAAGATAAGAAATGGCGACACATTTTTGTTACCAAAGATACGTTCTTGCTCAAGGGAGGGGAGAAGAAGAGGGGGGGGTCATGTATGGATGATATAAAAGCCCCTGTAAATGAACAGGTAGGGGTCTTCTGTCTGCACCATGCTTGTGATGCAGACTGAATGACAATAAAATATAAAATACCTTGCAAGGTAACTCATGCTCTCTGTGTGTTGCATTTGTCTAAAGTGTTTAAAAAACTCACTTTGATTAAGGAATAAGAAAATTCCACAACAGTGTCTAATCCAGCCTCTGCAGGCATCAGCTGTAATGTCATCACACGTTACATCCATGGCAGCCAGAAGGGTCATCTGTGTATGCGGCTGGCGATCATATACTTTTAATCTTCATGCTAAGAAAAATTCCTCAACGTGGTTGAGTAGGGTGAGAGGAACTCCACCAGCATTCTGTTGTGGGCCGCAAACCATAAGCGTGGAACACAGAGTGTCTGTGGCACTGTTGGTATTCAAAAGAGAGAGCTCATCAGAGGGGGGGAGTGCAGACAAGACAGCAGAGGAAAAGCAGGAGGGAGGGACCGTAGGTAGCGCCGGAAAGTGACCAGCGGTAAGACATCTGCGTTGTCTGGAGCGGTGAGGTCGGGGGTGACAAAGAAGTGATCAGACGTGTGCAGCGGAGTGACCTGAGAGTGATGAGTGGAGCATTTCTCGAATCATCCTTGTCATTTGCAAAACAGTAAGTGCATTTCTGGTTTTGATTGTTTGATTACAAGAGACGGCACATGATTCACGTTAACGCTTTTACTGTTTGTACAATAATTTATTGACAGACAGTGTCATTGTGATGCAGACAGGAAAAGACAGCACTGCATAGCACAAACAAATGTAGAAATCTGAACATAAGACAATCTCCTTAGGGAAAACTGTACATGCAGTGCAGTGGAATTACAGTGCAGTCTTCCTACACCTCCTGACGTTCCTGTCTTTTGGGCAACGGATTCTTATCCACATCACAACAAATATCTTCTCTTGCAATACAGCGTGAAAATCATCTTTCAGAGTGTCTAATCCAGCCTCTGCAGGCATCAGCTGTGATGTCATCACACGTTACATCCATGGCAGCCAGAAGGGTCATCTGTGTATGCGGCTGGCCATCATATACTTTTAATCTTCATGCTGAGAAAAATTCCTCAACGGGGTTGAGTAGGGTGAGAGGAACTCCACCAGCATCCTGTTGTGGGCCGCAAACCATTGCCTGATGATGTTGGAGCGATGGAAACTGACATTGTCCCAAACTAACACGTACTTTGGCAGGTCATCTCCAATCTGCCCCCTCTCTTGTTCAGGGATGAGATCCCTTTAGAGAGTGTCAAAAGACTGTTTAGGTGTGAAAAGGGGCCGTCTGCAACACAGTGAAGTTGTCTTGCAGTCCTATGTGGAAAGAATACAGCAATGCAAAACACTAAATTGAGTAAAATAAAATGCCACTGTTTACTTAAAGTATACTTACTGTATATTGTAAAACTAGTGCTTAAATGTCGTGGGGATTATACTATTCTACAGAGACCCATTATAATGCATTTTGATCAACATGACATAAGCAATTGATAATGTAGGAATCTGCACAGAATTTTGTCATAATCATTTGCATGGATGTACCAAAGCATTTGCAACTTGTTCAAAGAAATGAGAAAATGCTTGTTTGATGTGCACACGTGACACAAGGATGTAAGGATTGAACAAGAAGTTTTGAGAATTTCAAATCGGATCAGAGAAGTGTACCAAATTGACTTAGAAAAAACTGTATTTAAAGTGGGGGGGGGGTACTTTTGGGGCAGTTTTGTTTCACCCAAGTGTCCCATTTCCACCCCTCTCAAACTAATGCATGGATGCATATAGCCAGAAACAATTCATTTGATGCATGCAAAGAAGCAACACTGTGTGTCTCAAGAAGCATTTATTCATGATTACGTAGACATGCTAAAATTTCAAGGCCACACACTACATATTACACATTACACATGACATTACACATTTCATAAAATTTACATTTAGTCATTTAGCAGACGTTTTTATCCAAAGCGACTTACAGACGAGGAAACATTGGAAGCAATTATAACAATATAGGCAACAAAAGGCATAAGTTCATTAAATCCAGTCCATTAAAGCCTAGCACAGTATACAAAGCTAAGAATAGTGAGGTAAGTAAAAAAATAATTTTTTAAGAAAACAGAAAATAATAAGAGGTTAAAATCAGTCATCTACATTTTGACGGAAGATATGCATTTTCACACACTACACCGGCCTGTAGTGTTCTAGCAGTATAAGGTTGAGAGTGAGTTTCTTCAGTAGCGGTGTGATGCAGGCCTCTTTGAAAGCAGTGGGAAATGTCCCAGTGGTGAGCAAATAGTTTATGATGCGGGTCAGACCAGGCACAACTGTTGGAGAGATGGCATGGAGGAGATGGGTGGGGATGGGATCCAGTGGGCAGGTGGTAGGGTGGTTGGAACCAATGACCTTGGAAACATCATCTTCAGACATAGGAGAAAAGGCGTGTGATGGTGGCGTAGAAAATTGGCTGTTGATGGCGGTGGTTTTCTTTACGAAGAACGATGCAAAATCATCAGCCGTTAACTCCGATGAAGGTGTGAGAGCAGGCGGACAGAGGAGAGCAGAGAAGGTTTTTAAGAGTGTGCGAGAGTCAGGAGAGTTGCTGATCTTCGAGTGGTTATAATCAGTTTTTGCAGAGGTGACGTCAACGGAGAAAATAGAGAGAAGAGACTGGTAGAGAGAGAGAGGTCAGTATGGTCTTTTGACTTGTGCCATTTTCTCTCAGCTGACCGGAGGCTGGTGCGATGCTCACGTGGTACATCCGATAACCAGGGGGCAGACAGGGATGCACGGGCTGGTCCAGATGCAAGAGGGCATATGTTGTCCAAGCAGGATGTAAGCGTGGAACACAGAGTGTCTGTGGCACTGTTGGTATTCAAAAGTGAGAGCTCCTCAGAGGGGGGGAGTGCAGACAAGACAGCAGAGGAAAAGCAGGAGGGAGGGACCGTAGGTAGCGCCGGAAAGTGATCAGCGGTAAGACATCTGCGTTGTCTGGAGCGGTGAGGTCGGGGGTGACAAAGAAGCGATCAGACGTGTGCAGCGGAGTGACCTGAGAGTGATGAGTGGAGCATTTCTCTAATCATCCTTGTCATTTGCAAAACAGTAAGTGCATTTCTGGTTTTGATTGTTTGATTGCAAGAGACGGCACATGATTCACGTTAACGCTTTTACTGTTTGTACAATAATTTATTGAAAGACAGTGTCATTGTGATGCAGACAGGAAAAGACAGCACTGCATAGCACAAACAAATGTAGAAATCTGAACATAAGACAATCTCCTTAGGGAAAACTGTACATGCAGTGCAGTGGAATTACAGTGCAGTCTTCCTACACCTCCTGACGTTCCTGTCTTTTGGGCAATGGATTCTCATCCACATCACAACAAATATCTTCTCTTGCAATACAGCGTGAAAATCATCTTTCAGAGTGTCTAATCCAGCCTCTGCAGGCATCAGCTGTGATGTCATCACACGTTACATCCATGGCAGCCAGAAGGGTCATCTGTGTATGCGGCTGGCCATCATATACTTTTAATCTTCATGCTGAGAAAAATTCCTCAACGGGGTTGAGTAGGGTTAGAGGAACTCCACCAGCATCCTGTTGTGGGCCGCAAACCATTGCCTGATGATGTTGGAGCGATGGAAACTGACATTGTCCCAAACTAACACGTACTTTGGCAGGTCATCTCCAATCTGCCCCCTCTCTTGTTCAGGGATGAGATCCCTGTAGAGAGTGTCAAAAGACTGTTTAGGTGTGAAAAGGGGCCGTCTGCAACACAGTGAAGTTGTCTTGCAGTCCTATGTGGAAAGAATATAGCAATGCAAAACACTAAATTGAGTAAAATAAAATGCCACTGTTTACTTAAAGTATACTTACTGTATATTGTAAAACTAGTGCTTAAATGTCGTGGGGATTATACTATTCTACAGAGACCCATTATAATGCATTTTGATCAACATGACATAAGCAATTGATAATGTAGGAATCTGCACAGAATTTTGTCATAATCATTTGCATGGATGTACCAAAGCATTTGCAAATTGTTCAAAGAAATGAGAAAATGCTTGTTTGATGTGCACACGTGACACAAGGATGTAAGGATTGAACAAGAAGTTTTGAGAATTTCAAATCGGATCAGAGAAATGTACCAAATTGACTTAGAAAAAACGGTATTTAAAGTGGGGGGGGGTACTTTTGGGGCAGCTTTGTTTCACCCAAGTGTCCCATTTCCACCCCTATCAAACTAATGCATGGATGCATATAGCCAGAAACAATTCATTTGATGCATGCAAAGAAGTAACACTGTGTGTCTCAAGAAGCATTTATTCATGATTACGTAGACATGCTAAAATTTCAAGGCCACACACTACACATTACACATGACATTACACATTTCATAAAATTTACATTTAGTCATTTAGCAGACGTTTTTATCCAAAGCGACTTACAGACGAGGAAACATTGGAAGCAATTATAACAATATAGGCAACAAAATGCAGAAGTTAATTAAATCCAGTCCATTAAAGCCTAGCACAGTATACAAAGCTAAGAATAGTGAGGTAAGTAAAAAAAATATTTTTTTAAGAAGACAGAAAAAAATAAGAGGTTAAAATCAGTCATCTACATTTTGACAGAAGATATGCATTTTCACACACTACACCGGCCTGTAGTGTTCTAGCAGTGTAAGGTTGAGAGTGAGTTTCTTCAGTAGCGGTGTGATGCAGGCCTCTTTGAAAGCAGTGGGAAATGTCCCAGTGGTGAGCAAAGAGTTGATGATGCGGGTCAGACCAGGCACAACTGCTGGAGAGATGGCATGGAGGAGATGGGTGAGGATGGGATCCAGTGGGCAGGTGGTAGGGTGGTTGGAACCAATGACCTTGGAAACATCATCTTCAGACATAGGAGAAAAGGCGGGTGATGGTGGCGTAGAAAATTGGCTGTTGATGGCGGTAGTTTTCTTTACGAAGAACGATGCAAAATCATCAGCCGTTAACTCCGATGAAGGTGTGGGAGCAGGCGGACAGAGGAGAGCAGAGAAGGTTTTTAAGAGTGTGCGAGAGTCAGGAGAGTTGCTGATCTTCGAGTGGTTATAATCAGTTTTTGCAGAGGTGACGTCAACGGAGAAAGTAGAGAGAGAGAGGTCAGTATGGTCTTTTGACTTGTGCCATTTTCTCTCAGCTGACCGGAGGCTGGTGCGATGCTCACGTGGTACATCCGATAACCAGGGGGCAGACAGGGATGCACGGGCTGGTCCAGATGTAAGAGGGCATATGTTGTCCAAGCAGGATGTAAGCGTGGAACACAGAGTGTCTGTGGCACTGTTGGTATTCAAAAGAGAGAGCTCCTCAGAGGGGGGGAGTGCAGACAAGACAGCAGAGGAAAAGCAGGAGGGAGGGACCGTAGGTAGCGCCGGAAAGTGACCAGCTGTAAGACATCTGTGTTGTCTGGAGCGGTGAGGTCGGGGGTGACAAAGAAGTGATCAGACGTGTGCAGCGGAGTGACCTGAGAGTGATGAGTGGAGCATTTCTCGAATCATCCTTGTCATTTGCAAAACAGTAAGTGCATTTCTGGTTTTGATTGTTTGATTGCAAGAGACGGCACATGATTCACGTTAACGCTTTTACTGTTTGTACAATAATTTATTGACAGACAGTGTCATTGTGATGCAGACAGGAAAAGACAGCACTGCATAGCACAAACAAATGTAGAAATCTGATCATAAGACAATCTCCTTAGGGAAAACTGTACATGCAGTGCAGTGGAATTACAGTGCAGTCTTCCTACACCTCCTGACGTTCCTGTCTTTTGGGCAACGGATTCTCATCCACATCACAACAAATATCTTCTCTTGCGATACAGCGTGAAAATCATCTTTCAGAGTGTCTAATCCAGCCTCTGCAGGCATCAGCTGTGATGTCATCACACGTTACATCCATGGCAACCAGAAGGGTCATCTGTGTATGCGACTGGCCATCATATACTTTTAATCTTCATGCTGAGAAAAATTCCTCAACGGGGTTGAGTAGGGTGAGAGGAACTCCACCAGCATCCTGTTGTGGGCCGCAAACCATTGCCTGATGATGTTGGAGCGATGGAAACGGACATTGTCCCAAACTAACACGTACTTTGGCAGGTCATCTCCAATCTGCCCCCTCTCTTGTTCAGGGATGAGATCCCTGTAGAGAGTGTCAGAAGACTGTTTAGGTGTGAAAAGGGGCCGTCTGCAACACAGTGAAGTTGTCTTGCAGTCCTATGTAGAAAGAATATAGCAATGCAAAACACTAAATTGATTAAAATAAAATGCCACTGTTTACTTAAAGTATACTTACTGTATATTGTAAAACTAGTGCTTAAATGTCGTGGGGATTATACTATTCTACAGAGACCCATTATAATGCATGTTGATCAACATGACATAAAAAAATTGATAATGTAGGAATCTGCACAGAATTTAGTCATAATCATTTGCATGGATGTACCAAAGCATTTGCAACTTGTTCAAAGAAATGAGAAAATGCTTGTTTGATGTGCACACGTGACACAAGGATGTAAGGATTGAACAAGAAGTTTTGAGAATTTCCAATCGGATCAGAGAAATGTACCAAATTGACTTAGAAAAAACTGTATTTAAAGTGGGGGGGGGGGTACATTTGGGGCAGTTTTGTTTCACCCAAGTGTCCCATTTCCACCCCTCTCAAACTAATGCATGGATGCATATAGCCAGAAACAATTCATTTGATGCATGCAAAGAAGCAACACTGTGTGTCTCAAGAAGATTTATTCATGATTACGTAGACATGCTAAAATTTCAAGGCCACACACTACACATTACACATGACATTACACATTTCATAAAATTTACATTTAGTCATTTAGCAGACGTTTTTATCCAAAGCGACATACATACGAGGAAACATTGGAAGCAATTATAACAATATAGGCAACAAAATGCATAAGTTAATTAAATCTAGTCCATTAAAGCCTAGCACAGTATACAAAGCTAAGAATAGTGAGGTAAGTAAAAAAATACTTTTTTAAGAAGACAGAAAATAATAAGAGGTTAAAATCAGTCATCTACATTTTGACGGAAGATATGCATTTTCACACACTACACCGGCCTGTAGTGTTCTAGCAGTGTAAGGTTGAGAGTGAGTTTCTTCAGTAGCGGTGTGATGCAGGCCTCTTTGAAAGCAGTGGGAAATGTCCCAGTGGTGAGCAAAGAGTTGATGATGCGGGTCAGACCAGGCACAACTGCTGGAGAGATGGCATGGAGGAGATGGGTGGGGATGGGATCCAGTGGGCAGGTGGTAGGGTGGTTGGAACCAATGACCTTGGAAACATCATCTTCAGACATAGGAGAAAAGGCGGGTGATGGTGGCGTAGAAAATTGGCTGTTGATGGCGGTAGTTTTCTTTACGAAGAACGATGCAAAATCATCAGCCGTTAACTCCGATGAAGGTGTGGGAGCAGGCGGACAGAGGAGAGCAGAGAAGGTTTTTAAGAGTGTGCGAGAGTCAGGAGAGTTGCTGATCTTCGAGTGGTTATAATCAGTTTTTGCAGAGGTGACGTCAACGGAGAAAGTAGAGAGAGAGAGGTCAGTATGGTCTTTTGACTTGTGCCATTTTCTCTCAGCTGACCGGAGGCTGGTGCGATGCTCACGTGGTACATCCGATAACCAGGGGGCAGACAGGGATGCACGGGCTGGTCCAGATGTAAGAGGGCATATGTTGTCCAAGCAGGATGTAAGCGTGGAACACAGAGTGTCTATGGCCGTGTTGGTATTCAAAAGAGAGAGCTCCTCAGAGGGGGGGAGTGCAGACAAAACAGCAGAGGAAAAGCAGGAGGGAGGGACCGTAGGTAGCGCCGGAAAGTGACCAGCGGTAAGACATCTGCGTTGTCTGGAGCGGTGAGGTCGGGGGTGACAAAGAAGTGATCAGACGTGTGCAGCGGAGTGACCTGAGAGTGATGAGTGGAGCATTTCTCGAATCATCCTTGTCATTTGCAAAACAGTAAGTGCATTTCTGGTTTTGATTGTTTGATTGCAAGAGACGGCACATGATTCACGTTAACGCTTTTACTGTTTGTACAATAATTTATTGACAGACAGTGTCATTGTGATGCAGACAGGAAAAGACAGCACTGCATAGCACAAACAAATGTAGAAATCTGAACATAAGACAATCTCCTTAGGGAAAACTGTACATGCAGTGCAGTGGAATTACAGTGCAGTCTTCCTACACCTCCTGACGTTCCTGTCTTTTGGGCAACGGATTCTCATCCACATCACAACAAATATCTTCTCTTGCGATACAGCGTGAAAATCATCTTTCAGAGTGTCTAATCCAGCCTTTGCAGGCATCAGCTGTGATGTCATCACACGTTACATCCATGGCAGCCAGAAGGGTCATCTGTGTATGCGGCTGGCGATCATATACTTTTAATCTTCATGCTGAAAAAAATTCCTCAACGTGGTTGAGTAGGGTGAGAGGAACTCCACCAGCATCCTGTTGTGGGCCGCAAACCATTGCCTGATGATGTTGGAGCGATGGAAACTGACATTGTCCCAAACTAACACGTACTTTGGCAGGTCATCTCCAATCTGCCCCCTCTCTTGTTCAGGGATGAGATCCCTGTAGAGAGTGTCAAAAGACTGTTTAGGAGTGAAAAGGGGCCGTCTGCAACCAGGTGAAGTTGTCTTGCAGTCCCATGTGGAAAGAATATAGTAATGCAAATCACTAAATTGAGTAAAATAAAATGCCACTGTTTACTTGAAGTATACTTACTGTATATTGTAAAACTAGTGCTTAAATGTCGTGGGGGATTATACTATTCAACAGAGACCCATTATAATGCATTTTGATCAACATGACGTAAGCAATTCATAATGTTGGAATCTGCACAGAATTGTGTCATAATCATTTGCATGGATGTACCAAAGCATTTGCAACTTGTTCAAAGAAATGAGAAAATGCTTGTTTGATGTGCACAAGTGACACAAGGATGTAAGGATTGAACAAGAAGTTTTGAGAATTTCAAATCGGATCTGAGAAATGTACCAAATTGACTTAGAAAAAACTGTATTTAAAGTGTGGGGGGGGGTACTTTTGGGGCAGTTTTGTTTCACCCAAGTGTCCCATTTCCACCCCTCTCAAACTAATGCATGAATGCATATAGCCAGAAACAATTCATTTGATGCATGCAAAGAAGCAACACTGTGTGTCTCAAGAAGCATTTATTCATGATTACGTAGACATGCTAAAATTTCAAGGCCACACACTACACATTACACATTACACATGACATTACACATTTCATAAAATTTACATTTAGTCATTTAGCAGACGTTTTATCCAAAGCGACTTACAGACGAGGAAACATTGGAAGCAATTATAACAATATAGGCAACAAAATGCATAAGTTAATTAAATCCAGTCCATTAAAGCCTAGCACAGTATACAAAGCTTAGAAAAGTGACGTAAGTAAAAAAAGTATTTTTTAAGAAGACAGAAAATAGTAAGAGGTTCAAATCAGTCATCTACATTTTGACGGAAGATATGCATTTTCACACACTACACCGGCCTGTAGTGTTCTAGCAGTGTAAGGTTGAGAGTGAGTTTCTTCAGTAGCGGTGTGATGCAGGCCTCTTTGAAAGCAGTGGGAAATGTCCCAGTGGTGAGCAAAGAGTTGATGATGCGGGTCAGACCAGGCACAACTGCTGGAGAGATGGCATGGAGGAGATGGGTGGGGATGGGATCCAGTGGGCAGGTGGTAGGGTGGTTGGAACCAATGACCTTGGAAACATCATCTTCAGACATAGGAGAAAAGGCGGGTGATGGTGGCGTAGAAAATTGGCTGTTGATGGCGGTAGTTTTCTTTACGAAGAACGATGCAAAATCATCAGCCGTTAACTCCGATGAAGGTGTGGGAGCAGGCGGACAGAGGAGAGCAGAGAAGGTTTTTAAGAGTGTGCGAGAGTCAGGAGAGTTGCTGATCTTCGAGTGGTTATAATCAGTTTTTGCAGAGGTGACGTCAACGGAGAAAGTAGAGAGAGAGAGGTCAGTATGGTCTTTTGACTTGTGCCATTTTCTCTCAGCTGACCGGAGGCTGGTGCGATGCTCACGTGGTACATCCGATAACCAGGGGGCAGACAGGGATGCACGGGCTGGTCCAGATGCAAGAGGGCATATGTTGTCCAAGCAGGATGTAAGCGTGGAACACAGAGTGTCTGTGGCACTGTTGGTATTCAAAAGTGAGAGCTCCTCAGAGGGGGGAGTGCAGACAAGACAGCAGAGGAAAAGCAGGAGGGAGGGACCGTAGGTACCGCCGGAAAGTGACCAGCGGTAAGACATCTGCGTTGTCTGGAGCGGTGAGGTCGGGGGTGACAAAGAAGTGATCAGACGTGTGCAGCGGAGTGACCTGAGAGTGACGAGTGGAGCATTTCTCGAATCATCATTGTCATTTGCAAAACAGTAAGTGCATTTCTGGTTTTGATTGTTTGATTGCAAGAGACGGCACATGATTCACGTTAACGCTTTTACTGTTTGTACAATAATTTATTGACAGACAGTGTCATTGTGATGCAGACAGGAAAAGACAGCACTGCATAGCACAAACAAATGTAGAAATCTGAACATAAGACAATCTCCTTAGGGAAAACTGTACATGCAGTGCAGTGGAATTACAGTGCAGTCTTCCTACACCTCCTGACGTTCCTGTCTTTTGGGCAACGGATTCTCATCCACATCACAACAAATATCTTCTCTTGCGATACAGCGTGAAAATCATCTTTCAGAGTGTCTAATCCAGCCTCTGCAGGCATCAGCTGAGATGTCATCACACGTTACATCCATGGCAGCCAGAAGGGTCATCTGTGTATGCGGCTGGCCATCATATACTTTTAATCTTCATGCTGAGAAAAATTCCTCAACGGGGTTGAGTAGGTTGAGAGGAACTCCACCAGCATCCTGTTGTGGGCCACAAACCATTGCCTGATGATGTTGGAGCGATGGAAACTGACATTGTCCCAAACTAACACGTACTTTGGCAGGTCATCTCCAATCTGCCCCCTCTCTTGTTCAGGGATGAGATCCCTGTAGAGAGTGTCAAAAGACTGTTTAGGTGTGAAAAGGGGCCGTCTGCAACACAGTGAAGTTGTCTTGCAGTCCTATGTGGAAAGAATATAGCAATGCAAAACACTAAATTGAGTAAAATAAAATGCAACTGTTTACTTAAAGTATACTTACTGTATATTGTAAAACTAGAGCTTAAATGTCGTGGGGATTACACTATTCTACAGAGACCCATTATAATGCATTTTGATCAACATGACATAAGCAATTGATAATGTAGGAATCTGCACAGAATTTTGTCATAATCATTTGCATCGATGTACCAAAGCATTTGCAACTTGTTCAAAGAAATGAGAAAATGCTTGTTTGATGTGCACACGTGACACAAGGATGTAAGGATTGAACATGAAGTTTTGAGAATTTCAAATCGGATCAGAGAAATGTACCAAATTGACTTAGAAAAAACTGTATTTAAAGTGGGGGGGGGTACTTTTGGGGCAGTTTTGTTTCACCCAAGTGTCCCATTTCCACCCCTCTCAAACTAATGCATGGATGCATATAGCCAGAAACAATTCTTTTGATGCATGCAAAGAAGCAACACTGTGTGTCTCAAGAAGCATTTATTCATGATTACGTAGACATGCTAAAATTTCAAGGCCACACACTACACATTACACATTACACATGACATTACACATTTCATAAAATTTACATTTAGTCATTTAGCAGACGTTTTTATCCAAAGCGACTTACAGACGAGGAAACATTGGAAGCAATTATAACAATATAGGCAACAAAATGCATAAGTTAATTAAATCCAGTCCATTAAAGCCTAGCACAGTATACAAAGCTAAGAATAGTGAGGTAAGTAAAAAAAAATTTTTTAAGAAGACAGAAAATAGTAAGAGGTTCAAATCAGTCATCTACATTTTGACGGAAGATATGCATTTTCACACACTACACCGGCCTGTAGTGTTCTAGCAGTGTAAGGTTGAGAGTGAGTTTCTTCAGTAGCGGTGTGATGCAGGCCTCTTTGAAAGCAGTGGGAAATGTCCCAGTGGTGAGCAAAGAGTTGATGATGCGGGTCAGACCATGCACAACTGCTGGAGAGATGGCATGGAGGAGATGGGTGGGGATGGGATCCAGTGGGCAGGTGGTAGGGTGGTTGGAACCAATGACCTTGGAAACATCATCTTCAGACATAGGAGAAAAGGCGGGTGATGGTGGTGTAGAAAATTGGCTGTTGATGGCGGCAGTTTTCTTTACGAAGAACGATGCAAAATCATCAGCCTTTAACTCCGATGAAGGTGTGGGAGCAGGCGGACAGAGGAGAGCAGAGAAGGTTTTTAAGAGTGTGCGAGAGTCAGGAGAGTTGCTGATCTTCGAGTGTTTATAATCAGTTTTTGCAGAGGTGACGTCAACGGAGAAAGTAGAGAGAGAGAGGTCAGTATGGTCTTTTGACTTGTGCCATTTTCTCTCAGCTGACCGGAGGCTGGTGCGATGCTCACGTGGTACATCCGATAACCAGGGGGCAGACAGGGATGCACGGGCTGGTCCAGATGCAAGAGGGCATATGTTGTCCAAGCAGGATGTAAGCGTGGAACACAGAGTGTCTGTGGCACTGTTGGTATTCAAAAGTGAGAGCTCCTCAGAGGGGGGAGTGCAGACAAGACAGCAGAGGAAAAGCAGGAGGGAGGGACCGTAGGTAGCGCCGGAAAGTGACCAGCGGTAAGACATCTGCGTTGTCTGGAGCGGTGAGGTCGGGGGTGACAAAGAAGTGATCAGACGTGTGCAGCGGAGTGACCTGAGAGTGATGAGTGGAGCATTTCTCGAATCATCATTGTCATTTGCAAAACAGTAAGTGCATTTCTGGTTTTGATTGTTTGATTGCAAGAGACGGCACATGATTCACGTTAACGCTTTTACTGTTTGTACAATAATTTATTGACAGACAGTGTCATTGTGATGCAGACAGGAAAAACAGCACTGCATAGCACAAACAAATGTAGAAATCTGAACGTAAGACAATCTCCTTAGGGAAAACTGTACATGCAGTGCAGTGGAATTACAGTGCAGTCTTCCTACACCTCCTGACGTTCCTGTCTTTTGGGCAACGGATTCTCATCCACATCACAACAAATATCTTCTCTTGCAATACAGCTTGAAAATCATCTTTCAGAGTGTCTAATCCAGCCTCTGCAGGCATCAGCTGAGATGTCATCACACGTTACATCCATGGCAGCCAGAAGGGTCATCTGTGTATGCGGCTGGCGATCATATACTTTTAATCTTAATGCTGAGAAAAATTCCTCAACGGGGTTGAGTAGGTTGAGAGGAACTCCACCAGCATCCTGTTGTGGGCCGCAAACCATTGCCTGATGATGTTGGAGCGATGGAAACTGACATTGTCCCAAACTAACACGTACTTTGGCAGGTCATCTCCAATCTGCCCCCTCTCTTGTTCAGGGATGAGATCCCTGTAGAGAGTGTCAAAAGAATGTTTAGGTGTGAAAAGGGGCCGTCTGCAACACAGTGAAGTTGTCTTGCAGTCCTATGTGGAAAGAATATAGCAATGCAAAACACTAAATTGAGTAAATGAAATGCCACTGTTTACTTAAAGTATACTTACTGTATATTGTAAAACTAGTGCTTAAATGTCGTGGGGATTATACTATTCTACAGAGACCCATTATAATGCATTTTGATCAACATGACATAAGCAATTGATAATGTAGGAATCTGCACAGAATTTTGTCATAATCATTTGCATGGATGTACCAAAGCATTTGCAACTTGTTCAAAGAAATGAGAAAATGCTTGTTTGATGTGCACACGTGACACAAGGATGTAAGGATTAAACAAGAAGTTTTGAGAATTTCAAATCGGATCAGAGAAATGTACCAAATTGACTTAGAAAAAACTGTATTTAAAGTGGGGGGGTGTACTTTTGGGGCAGTTTTGTTTCACCCAAGTGTCCCATTTCCACCCCTCTCAAACTAATGCATTGATGCATATAGCCAGAAACAATTCATTTGATGCATGCAAAGAAGCAACACTGTGTGTCTCAAGAAGCATTTATTCATGATTACGTAGACATGCTAAAATTTCAAGGCCACACACTACACATTACACATAACATTAGACATTTCATAAAATTTACATTTAGTCATTTAGCAGTTGTTTTTATCCAAAGCGACTTACAGACGAGGAAACATTGGAAGCAATTATAACAATATAGGCAACAAAATGCATAAGTTAATTAAATCCAGTCCATTAAAGCCTAGCACAGTATACAAAGCTAAGAATAGTGAGGTAAGTAAAAAAATACTTTTTTAAGAAGACAGAAAATAATAAGAGGTTAAATCAGTCATCTACATTTTGACGGAAGATATGCATTTTCACACACTACACCGGCCTGTAGTGTTCTAGCAGTGTAAGGTTGAGAGTGAGTTTCTTCAGTAGCGGTGTGATGCAGGCCTCTTTGAAAGCAGTGGGAAATGTCCCAGTGGTGAGCAAAGAGTTGATGATGCGGGTCAGACCAGGCACAACTGCTGGAGAGATGGCATGGAGGAGATGGGTGGGGATGGGATCCAGTGGGCAGGTGGTAGGGTGGTTGGAACCAATGACCTTGGAAACATCATCTTCAGACATAGGAGAAAAGGCGGGTGATGGTGGCGTAGAAAATTGGCTGTTGATGGCGGTAGTTTTCTTTACGAAGAACGATGCAAAATCATCAGCCGTTAACTCCGATGAAGGTGTGGGAGCAGGCGGACAGAGGAGAGCAGAGAAGGTTTTTAAGAGTGTGCGAGAGTCAGGAGAGTTGCTGATCTTCGAGTGGTTATAATCAGTTTTTGCAGAGGTGACGTCAACGGAGAAAGTAGAGAGAGAGAGGTCAGTATGGTCTTTTGACTTGTGCCATTTTCTCTCAGCTGACCGGAGGCTGGTGCGATGCTCACGTGGTACATCCGATAACCAGGGGGCAGACGGGGATTCACGGGCTGGTCCAGATGTAAGAGGGCATATGTTGTCCAAGCAGGATGTAAGCGTGGAACACAGAGTGTCTGTGGCACTGTTGGTATTCAAAAGAGAGAGCTCCTCAGAGGGGGGGAGTGCAGACAAGACAGCAGAGGAAAAGCAGGAGGGAGGGACCGTAGGTAGCGCCGGAAAGTGACCAGCGGTAAGACATCTGCGTTGTCTGGAGCGGTGAGGTCGGGGGTGACAAAGAAGTGATCAGACGTGTGCAGCGGAGTGACCTGAGAGTGATGAGTGGAGCATTTCTCGAATCATCCTTGTCATTTGCCAAACAGTCAGTGCATTTCTGGTTTTGATTGTTTGATTGCAAGAGACGGCACATGATTCACGTTAACGCTTTTACTGTTTGTACAATAATTTATTGACAGACAGTGTCATTGTGATGCAGACAGGAAAAGACAGCACTGCATAGCACAAACAAATGTAGAAATCTGAACATAAGACAATCTCCTTAGGGAAAACTGTACATGCAGTGCAGTGGAATTACAGTGCAGTCTTCCTACACCTCCTGACGTTCCTGTCTTTTGGGCAACGGATTCTCATCCACATCACAACAAATATCTTCTCTTGCGATACAGCGTGAAAATCATCTTTCAGAGTGTCTAATCCAGCATCTGCAGGCATCAGCTGTGATGTCATCACACGTTACATCCATGGCAGCCAGAAGGGTCATCTGTGTATGCGGCTGGCCATCATATACTTTTAATCTTCATGCTGAGAAAAATTCCTCAACGGGGTTGAGTAGGGTGAGAGGAACTCCACCAGCATCCTGTTTTGGGCCTCAAACCATTGCCTGATGATGTTGGAGCGATGGAAACTGACATTGTCCCAAACTAACACGTACTTTGGCAGGTCATCTCCAATCTGCCCCCTCTCTTGTTCAGGGATGAGATCCCTGTAGAGAGTGTCAAAAGACTGTTTAGGTGTGAAAAGGGGCCTTCTGCAACACAGTGAAGTTGACTTGCAGTCCTATGTGGAAAGAATATAGCAATGCAAAACACTAAATTGAGTAAAATAAAATGCCACCGTTTACTTAAAGTATACTTACTGTATATTGTAAAACTAGTGCTTAAATGTCGTTGGGATTATACTATTCTACAGAGACCCATTATAATGCATTTTGATCAACATGACATAAGCAATTGATAATGTAGGAATCTGCACAGAATTTTGTCATAATCATTTGCATGGATGTACCAAAGCATTTGCAACTTGTTCAAAGAAATGAGAAAATGCTTGTTTGATGTGCACACGTGACACAAGGATGTAAGGATTGAACAAGAAGTTTTGAGAATTTCAAATCGGATCAGAGAAATGTACCAAATTGACTTAGAAAAAACTGTATTTAAAGTGGGGGGGGGGTACTTTTGGGGCAGTTTTGTTTCACCCAAGTGTCCCATTTCCACCCCTCTCAAACTAATGTCTCAAACTGGATGCATATAGCCAGAAACCATTCATTTGATGCATGCAAAGAAGCAACACTGTGTGTCTCAAGAAGCATTTATTCATGATTACGTAGACATGCTAAAATTTCAAGGCCACACACTACACATTACACATTACACATGACATTACACATTTCATAAAATTTACATTTAGTCATTTAGCAGACGTTTTTATCCAAAGCGACTTACAGACTAGGAAACATTGGAAGCAATTATAACAATATAGGCAACAAAAGGCATAAGTTAATTAAATCCAGTCCATTAAAGCCTAGCACAGTATACAAAGCTAAGAATAGTGAGGTAAGTAAAAAAATACTTTTTTAAGAAGACAGAAAATAATAAGAGGTTAAAATCAGTCATCTACATTTTGACGGAAGATATGCATTTTCACACACTACACCGGCCTGTAGTGTTCTAGCAGTGTAAGGTTGAGAGTGAGTTTCTTCAGTAGCGGTGTGATGCAGGCCTCTTTGAAAGCAGTGGGAAATGTCCCAGTGGTGAGCAAAGAGTTGATGATGCGGGTCAGACCAGGCACAACTAATGGAGAGATGGCATGGAGGAGATGGGTGGGGATGGGATCCAGTGGGCAGGTGGTAGGGTGGTTGGAACCAATGACCTTGGAAACATCATCTTCAGACATAGGAGAAAAGGCGGGTGATGGTGGCGTAGAAAATTGGCTGTTGATGGCGGTAGTTTTCTTTACGAAGAACGATGCAAAATCATCAGCCGTTAACTCCGATGAAGGTGTGGAAGCAGGCGGACAGAGGAGAGCAGAGAAGGTTTTTAAGAGTGTGCGAGAGTCAGGAGAGTTGCTGATCTTCGAGTGGTTATAATCAGTTTTAGCAGAGGTGACGTTAACGGAGAAAGTAGAGAGAAGAGACTGGTAGAGAGAGAGAGGTCAGTATGGTCTTTTGACTTGTGCCATTTTCTCTCAGCTGACCGGAGGCTGGTGCGATGCTCAAGTGGTACATCCGATAACCAGGGGGCAGACAGGGATGCACGGGCTGGTCCAGATGTAAGAGGGCATATGTTGTCCAAGCAGGATGTAAGCGTGGAACACAGAGTGTCTGTGGCACTGTTGGTATTCAAAAGATAGAGCTCCTCAGAGGGGGGGAGTGCAGACAAGACAGCAGAGGAAAAGCAGGAGGGAAGGACTGTAGGTAGCGCCGGAAAGTGACCAGCGGTAAGACATCTGCGTTGTCTGGAGCGGTGAGGTCGGGGGTGACAAAGAAGTGATCAGACGTGTGCAGCGGAGTGAACTGAGAGTGATGAATGGAGCATTTCTCGAATCAGCCTTGTCATTTGCAAAACAGTAAGTGCATTTCTGGTTTTGATTGTTTGATTGCAAGAGACGGCACATGAGTCACGTTTACGCTTTTACTGTTTTAACAATAATTTATTGACAGACAGTGTCATTGTGATGCAGACAGGAAAAGACAGCACTGCATAGCACAAACAAATGTAGAAATCTGAACATAAGACAATCTCCTTAGGGAAAACTGTACATGCAGTGCAGTGGAATTACAATGCAGTCTTCCTACACCTCCTGACGTTCCTGTCTTTTTGGGCAACGGATTCTCATCCACATCACAACAAATATCTTCTCTTGCGATACAGCGTGAAAATCATCTTTCAGAGTGTCTAATCCAGCCTCTGCAGGCATCAGCTGTGATGTCATCACACGTTACATCCATGGCAGCCAGAAGGGTCATCTGTGTATGCGGCTGGCGATCATATACTTTTAATCTTAATGCTGAGAAAAATTCCTCAACGTGGTTGAGTAGGGTGAGAGGAACTCCACCAGCATCCTGTTGTGGGCCGCAAACCATTGCCTGATGATGTTGGAGCGATGGAAACTGACATTGTCCCAAACTAACACGTACTTTGGCAGGTCATCTCCAATCTGCCCCCTCTCTTGTTCAGGGATGAGATCCCTGTAGAGAGTGTCAAAAGAATGTTTAGGTGTGAAAAGGGGCCGTCTGCAACACAGTGAAGTTGTCTTGCAGTCCTATGTGGAAAGAATATAGCAATGCAAAACACTAAATTGAGTAAATGAAATGCCACTGTTTACTTAAAGTATACTTACTGTATATTGTAAAACTAGTGCTTAAATGTCGTGGGGATTATACTATTCTACAGAGACCCATTATAATGCATTTTGATCAACATGACATAAGCAATTTATAATGTAGGAATCTGCACAGAATTTTGTCATAATCATTTGCATGGATGTACCAAAGCATTTGCAACTTGTTCAAAGAAATGAGAAAATGCTTGTTTGATGTGCACACGTGACACAAGGATGTAAGGATTAAACAAGAAGTTTTGAGAATTTCAAATCGGATCAGAGAAATGTACCAAATTGACTTAGAAAAAACTGTATTTAAAGTGGGGGGGGGTACTTTTGGGGCAGTTTTGTTTCACCCAAGTGTCCCATTTCCACCCCTCTCAAACTAATGCATGGATGCATATAGCCAGAAACAATTCATTTGATGCATGCAAAGAAGCAACACTGTGTGTCTCAAGAAGCATTTATTCATGATTACGTAGACATGCAAAAATTTCAAGGCCACACACTACACATTACACATAACATTAGACATTTCATAAAATTTACATTTAGTCATTTAGCAGACGTTTTTATCCAAAGCGACTTACAGACGAGGAAACATTGGAAGCAATTATAACAATATAGGCAACAAAATGCATAAGTTAATTAAATCCAGTCCATTAAAGCCTAGCACAGTATACAAAGCTAAGAATAGTGAGGTAAGTAAAAAAATACTTTTTTAAGAAGACAGAAAATAATAAGAGGTTAAAATCAGTCATCTACATTTTGACGGAAGATATGCATTTTCACACACTACACCGGCCTGTAGTGTTCTAGCAGTGTAAGGTTGAGAGTGAGTTTCTTCAGTAGCGGTGTGATGCAGGCCTCTTTGAAAGCAGTGGGAAATGTCCCAGTGGTGAGCAAAGAGTTGATGATGCAGGTCAGACCAGGCACAACTGCTGGAGAGATGGCATGGAGGAGATGGTTGGGGATGGGATCCAGTGGGCAGGTGGTAGGGTGGTTGGAACCAATGACCTTGGAAACATCATCTTCAGACATAGGAGAAAAGGCGGGTGATGGTGGCGTAGAAAATTGGCTGTTGATGGCGGTAGTTTTCTTTACGAAGAACGATGCAAAATCATCAGCCGTTAACTCCGATGAAGGTGTGGGAGCAGGCGGACAGAGGAGAGCAGAGAAGGTTTTTAAGAGTGTGCGAGAGTCAGGAGAGTTGCTGATCTTCGAGTGGTTATAATCAGTTTTTGCAGAGTTGACGTCAACGGAGAAAGTAGAGAGAGAGAGGTCAGTATGGTCTTTTGACTTGTGCCATTTTCTCTCAGCTGACCGGAGGCTGGTGCGATGCTCACGTGGTACATCCGATAACCAGGGGGCAGACGGGGATTCACGGGCTGGTCCAGATGTAAGAGGGCATATGTTGTCCAAGCAGGATGTAAGCGTGGAACACAGAGTGTCTGTGGCACTGTTGGTATTCAAAAGAGAGAGCTCCTCAGAGGGGGGGAGTGCAGACAAGACAGCAGAGGAAAAGCAGGAGGGAGGGACCGTAGGTAGCGCCGGAAAGTGACCAGCGGTAAGACATCTGCGTTGTCTGGAGCGGTGAGGTCGGGGGTGACAAAGAAGTGATCAGACGTGTGCAGCGGAGTGACCTGAGAGTGATGAGTGGAGCATTTCTCGAATCATCCTTGTCATTTGCCAAACAGTCAGTGCATTTCTGGTTTTGATTGTTTGATTGCAAGAGACGGCACATGATTCACGTTAACGCTTTTACTGTTTGTACAATAATTTATTGACAGACAGTGTCATTGTGATGCAGACAGGAAAAGACAGCACTGCATAGCACAAACAAATGTAGAAATCTGAACATAAGACAATCTCCTTAGGGAAAACTGTACATGCAGTGCAGTGGAATTACAGTGCAGTCTTCCTACACCTCCTGACGTTCCTGTCTTTTGGGCAACGGATTCTCATCCACATCACAACAAATATCTTCTCTTGCGATACAGCGTGAAAATAATCTTTCAGAGTGTCTAATCCAGCATCTGCAGGCATCAGCTGTGATGTCATCACACGTTACATCCATGGCAGCCAGAAGGGTCATCTGTGTATGCGGCTGGCCATCATATACTTTTAATCTTCATGCTGAGAAAAATTCCTCAACGGGGTTGAGTAGGGTGAGAGGAACTCCACCAGCATCCTGTTGTGGGCCTCAAACCATTGCCTGATGATGTTGGAGCGATGGAAACTGACATTGTCCCAAACTAACACGTACTTTGGCAGGTCATCTCCAATCTGCCCCCTCTCTTGTTCAGGGATGAGATCCCTGTAGAGAGTGTCAAAAGACTGTTTAGGTGTGAAAAGGGGCCGTCTGCAACACAGTGAAGTTGACTTGCAGTCCTATGTGGAAAGAATATAGCAATGCAAAACACTAAATTGAGTAAAATAAAATGCCACCGTTTACTTAAAGTATACTTACTGTATATTGTAAAACTAGTGATTAAATGTCGTGGGGATTATACTATTCTACAGAGACCCATTATAATGCATTTTGATCAACATGACATAAGCAATTGATAATGTAGGAATCTGCACAGAATTTTGTCATAATCATTTGCATGGATGTACCAAAGCATTTGCAACTTGTTCAAAGAAATGAGAAAATGCTTGTTTGATGTGCACACGTGACACAAGGATGTAAGGATTGAACAAGAAGTTTTGAGAATTTCAAATCGGATCAGAGAAATGTACCAAATTGACTTAGAAAAAACTGTATTTAAAGTGGGGGGGGGGGTACTTTTGGGGCAGTTTTGTTTCACCCAAGTGTCCCATTTCCACCCCTCTCAAACTAATGTCTCAAACTGGATGCATATAGCCAGAAACCATTCATTTGATGCGTGCAAAGAAGCAACACTGTGTGTCTCAAGAAGCATTTATTCATGATTACGTAGACATGCTAAAATTTCAAGGCCACACACTACACATTACACATTACACATGACATTACACATTTCATAAAATTTACATTTAGTCATTTAGCAGACGTTTTTATCCAAAGCGACTTACAGACTAGGAAAAATTGGAAGCAATTATAACAATATAGGCAACAAAAGGCATAAGTTAATTAAATCCAGTCCATTAAAGCCTAGCACAGTATACAAAGCTAAGAATAGTGAGGTAAGTAAAAAAATAATTTTTTAAGAAGACAGAAAATAATAAGAGGTTAAAATCAGTAATCTACATTTTGACGGAAGATATGCATTTTCACACACTACACCGGCCTGTAGTGTTCTAGCAGTGTAAGGTTGAGAGTGAGTTTCTTCAGTAGCGGTGTGATGCAGGCCTCTTTGAAAGCAGTGGGAAATGTCCCAGTGGTGAGCAAAGAGTTGATGATGCGGGTCAGACCAGGCACAACTGCTGGAGAGATGGCATGGAGGAGATGGGTGGGGATGGGATCCAGTGGGCAGGTGGTAGGGTGGTTGGAACCAATGACCTTGGAAACATCATCTTCAGACATAGGAGAAAAGGCGGGTGATGGTGGCGTAGAAAATTGGCTGTTGATGGCGGTAGTTTTCTTTACGAAGAACGATGCAAAATCATCAGCCGTTAACTCCGATGAAGGTGTGGGAGCAGGCGGACAGAGGAGAGCAGAGAAGGTTTTTAAGAGTGTGCGAGAGTCAGGAGAGTTGCTGATCTTCGAGTGGTTATAATCAGTTTTTGAAGAGGTGACGTTAACGGAGAAAGTAGAGAGAAGAGACTGGTAGAGAGAGAGAGGTCAGTATGGTCTTTTGACTTGTGCCATTTTCTCTCAGCTGACCGGAGGCTGGTGCGATGCTCAAGTGGTACATCCGATAACCAGGGGGCAGACAGGGATGCACGGGCTGGTCCAGATGTAAGAGGGCATATGTTGTCCAAGCAGGATGTAAGCGTGGAACACAGAGTGTCTGTGGCACTGTTGGTATTCAAAAGATAGAGCTCCTCAGAGGGGGGGAGTGCAGACAAGACAGCAGAGGAAAAGCAGGAGGGAGGGACTGTAGGTAGCGCCGGAAAGTGACCAGCGGTAAGACATCTGCGTTGTCTGGAGCGGTGAGGTCGGGGGTGACAAAGAAGTGATCAGACGTGTGCAGCGGAGTGAACTGAGAGTGATGAATGGAGAATTTCTCGAATCAGCCTTGTCATTTGCAAAACAGTAAGTGCATTTCTGGTTTTGATTGTTTGATTGCAAGAGACGGCACATGAGTCACGTTTACGCTTTTACTGTTTTAACAATAATTTATTGACAGACAGTGTCATTGTGATGCAGACAGGAAAAGACAGCACTGCATAGCACAAACAAATGTAGAAATTTGAACATAAGACAATCTCCTTAGGGAAAACTGTACATGCAGTGCAGTGGAATTACAGTGCAGTCTTCCTACACCTCCTGACGTTCCTGTCTTTTGGGCAACGGATTCTCATCCACATCACAACAAATATCTTCACTTGCGATACAGCGTGAAAATCATCTTTCAGAGTGTCTAATCCAGCCTCTGCAGGCATCAGCTGTGATGTCATCACACGTTACATCCATGGCAGCCAGAAGGGTCATCTGTGTATGCGGCTGGCGATCATATACTTTTAATCTTCATGCTGAGAAAAATTCCTCAACGTGGTTGAGTAGGGTGAGAGGAACTCCACCAGCATCCTGTTGTGGGCCGCAAACCATTGCCTGATGATGTTAGAGCGATGGAAACTGACATTGTCCCAAACTAACACGTACTTTGGCAGGTCATCTCCAATCTGCCCCCTCTCTTGTTCAGGGATGAGATCCCTGTAGAGAGTGTCAAAAGAATGTTTAGGTGTGAAAAGGGGCCGTCTGCAACACAGTAAAGTTGTCTTGCAGTCCTATGTGGAAAGAATATAGCAATGCAAAACACTAAATTGAGTAAATGAAATGCCACTGTTTACTTAAAGTATACTTACTGTATATTGTAAAACTAGTGCTTAAATGTCGTGGGGATTATACTATTCTACAGAGACCTATTATAATGCATTTTGATCAACATGACATAAGCAATTGATAATGTAGGAATCTGCACAGAATTTTGTCATAATCATTTGCATGGATGTACCAAAGCATTTGCAACTTGTTCAAAGAAATGAGAAAATGCTTGTTTGATGTGCACACGTGACACAAGGATGTAAGGATTAAACAAGAAGTTTTGAGAATTTCAAATCGGATCAGAGAAATGTACCAAATTGACTTAGAAAAAACTGTATTTAAAGTGGGGGGGGGGGTACTTTTGGGGCAGTTTTGTTTCACCCTAGTGTCCCATTTCCACCCCTATCAAACTAATGCATGGATGCATATAGCCAGAAACAATTCATTTGATGCATGCAAAGAAGCAACACTGTGTGTCTCAAGAAGCATTTATTCATGATTACGTAGACATGCTAAAATTTCAAGGCCACACACTACACATTACACATTACACATGACATTACACATTTCATAAAATTTACATTTAGTCATTTAGCAGACGTTTTTATCCAAAGCGACTTACAGACGAGGAAACATTGGATGCAATTATAACAATATAGGCAACAAAATGCATAAGTTAATTAAATCCAGTCCATTAAAGCCTAGCACAGTATACAAAGCTAAGAATAGTGAGGGAAGTAAAAAAATACTTTTTTAAGAAGACAGAAAATAATAAGAGGTTAAAATCAGTCATCTACATTTTGACGGAAGATATGCATTTTCACACACTACACCGGCCTGTAGTGTTCTAGCAGTGTAAGGTTGAGAGTGAGTTTCTTCAGTAGCGGTGTGATGCAGGCCTCTTTGAAAGCAGTGGGAAATGTCGCAGTGGTGAGCAAATAGTTGATGATGCGGGTCAGACCAGGCACAACTGCTGGAGAGATGGCATGGAGGAGATGGGTGGGGATGGGATCCAGTGGGCAGGTGGTAGGGTGGTTGGAACCAATGACCTTGGAAACATCATCTTCAGACATAGGAGAAAAGGCGGGTGATGGTGGCGTAGAAAAATGGCTGTTGATGGCGGTATTTTTCTTTACGAAGAACGATGCAAAATCATCAGCCGTTAACTCCGATGAAGGTGTGGGAGCAGGCGGACAGAGGAGAGCAGAGAAGGTTTTTAAGAGTGTGCGAGAGTCAGGAGAGTTGCTGATCTTCGAGTGGTTATAATCAGTTTTTGAAGAGGTGACGTCAACGGAGAAAGTAGAGAGAGAGAGGTCAGTATGGTCTTTTGACTTGTGCCATTTTTTCTCAGCTGACCGGAGGCTGGTGCGATGCTCACGTGGTACATCCGATAACCAGGGGGCAGACAGGGATGCACGGGCTGGTCCAGATGTAAGAGGGCATATGTTGTCCAAGCAGGATGTAAGCGTGGAACACAGAGTGTCTGTGGCACTGTTGGTATTCAAAAGAGAGAGCTCCTCAGAGGGGGGGAGTGCAGACAAGACAGCAGAGGAAAAGCAGGAGGGAGGGACCGTAGGTTGCGCCGGAAAGTGACCAGCGGTAAGACATCTGCGTTGTCTGGAGCGGTGAGGTCGGGGGTGACAAAGAAGTGATCAGACGTGTGCAGCGTCTGACCTGAGAGTGATGAGTGGAGCATTTCTCGAATCATCCTTGTCATTTGCAAAACAGTAAGTGCATTTCTGGTTTTGATTGTTTGATTGCAAGAGACGGCACATGAGTCACGTTAACGCTTTTACTGTTTTTACAATAATTTATTGACAGAAAGTGTCATTGTGATGCAGACAGGAAAAGACAGCACTGCATAGCACAAACAAATGTAGAAATCTGAACATAAGACCTTAGGGAATTCCTTAGGGAAAACTGTACATGCAGTGCAGTGGAATTACAGTCCAGTCTTCCTACACCTCCTGACGTTCCTGTCTTTTGGGCAACGGATTCTCATCCACATCACGACAAATATCTTCTCTTGCGATACAGCGTGAAAATCATCTTTCAGAGTGTCTAATCCAGCATCTGCAGGCATCAGCTGTGATGTCATCACAGGTTACATCAATGGCAGCCAGAAGGGTCATCTGTGTATGCGGCTGGCCATCATATACTTTTAATCTTCATGCTGGGAAAAATTCCTCAACGGGGTTGAGTAGGGTGAGAGGAACTCCACCAGCATCCTGTTGTGGGCCTCAAACCATTGCCTGATGATGTTGGAGCGATGGAAACTGACATTGTCCCAAACTAACACGTACTTTGGCAGGTCATCTCCAATCTGCCCCCTCTCTTGTTCAGGGATGAGATCCCTGTAGAGAGTGTCAAAACACGGGCCGTCTGCAACACAGTGAAGTTGACTTGCAGTCCTATGTGGAAAGAATATAGCAATGCAAAACACTAAATTGAGTAAAATAAAATGCCACCGTTTACTTAAAGTATACTTGCTGTATATTGTAAAACTAGTGCTTAAATGTCGTGGGGATTATACTATTCTACAGAGACCCATTATAATGCATTTTGATCAACATGACATAAGCAATTGATAATGTAGGAATCTGCACAGAATTTTGTCATAATCATTTGCATGGATGTACCAAAGCATTTGCAACTTGTTCAAAGAAATGAGAAAATGCTTGTTTGATGTGCACACGTGACACAAGGATGTAAGGATTGAACAAGAAGTTTTGAGAATTTCAAATCGGATCAGAGAAATGTACCAAATTGACTTAGAAAAAACTGTATTTAAAGTGGGGGGGGTACTTTTGGGGCAGTTTTGTTTCACCCAAGTGTCCCATTTCCACCCCTCTCAAACTAATGTCTCAAACTGGATGCATATAGCCAGAAACCATTCATTTGATGCATGCAAAGAAGCAACACTGTGTGTCTCAAGAAGCATTTATTCATGATTACGTAGACATGCTAAAATTTCAAGGCCACACACTACACATTACACATTACACATGACATTGCACATTTCATAAAATTTACATTTAGTCATTTAGCAGACGTTTTTATCCAAAGCGACTTACAGACTAGGAAACATTGGAAGCAATTATAACAATATAGGCAACAAAAGGCATAAGTTAATTAAATCCAGTCCATTAAAGCCTAGCACAGTATACAAAGCTAAGAATAGTGAGGTAAGTAAAAAAATACTTTTTTAAGAAGACAGAAAATAAAAAAAGAGGTTAAAATCAGTCATCTACATTTTGACGGAAGATATGCATTTTCACACACTACACCGGCCTGTAGTGTTCTAGCAGTGTAAGGTTGAGAGTGAGTTTCTTCAGTAGCGGTGTGATGCAGGCCTCTTTGAAAGCAGTGGGAAATGTCCCAGTGGTGAGCAAAGAGTTGATGATGCGGGTCAGACCAGGCACAACTGCTGGAGAGATGGCACGGAGGAGATGGGTGGGGATGGGAACCAGTGGGCAGGTGGTAGGGTGGTTGGAACCAATGACCTTGGAAACATCATCTTCAGACATAGGAGAAAAGGCGGGTGATGGTGGCGTAGAAAATTGGCTGTTGATGGCGGTAGTTTTCTTTACGAAGAACGATGCAAAATCATCAGCCGTTAACTCCGATGAAGGTGTGGAAGCAGGCGGACAGAGGAGAGCAGAGAAGGTTTTTAAGAGTGTGCGAGAGTCAGGAGAGTTGCTGATCTTCGAGTGGTTATAATCAGTTTTAGCAGAGGTGACGTTAACGGAGAAAGTAGAGAGAAGAGACTGGTAGAGAGAGAGAGGTCAGTATGGTCTTTTGACTTGTGCCATTTTCTCTCAGCTGACCGGAGGCTGGTGCGATGCTCAAGTGGTACATCCGACAACCAGGGGGCAGACAGGGATGCACGGGCTGGTCCAGATGTAAGAGGGCATATGTTGTCCAAGCAGGATGTAAGCGTGGAACACAGAGTGTCTGTGGCACTGTTGGTATTCAAAAGATAGAGCTCCTCAGAGGGGGGGAGTGCAGACAAGACAGCAGAGGAAAAGCAGGAGGGAGGGACTGTAGGTAGCGCCGGAAAGTGACCAGCGGTAAGACATCTGCGTTGTCTGGAGCGGTGAGGTCGGGGGTGACAAAGAAGTGATCAGACGTGTGCAGCGGAGTGAACTGAGAGTGATGAATGGAGCATTTCTCGAATCAGCCTTGTCATTTGCAAAACAGTAAGTGCATTTCTGGTTTTGATTGTTTGATTGCAAGAGACGGCACATGAGTCACGTTTACGCTTTTACTGTTTTAACAATAATTTATTGACAGACAGTGTCATTGTGATGCAGACAGGAAAAGACAGCACTGCATAGCACAAACAAATGTAGAAATTTGAACATAAGACAATCTCCTTAGGGAAAACTGTACATGCAGTGCAGTGGAATTACAGTGCAGTCTTCCTACACCTCCTGACGTTCCTGTCTTTTGGGCAAAGGATTCTCATCCACATCACAACAAATATCTTCTCTTGCGATACAGCGTGAAAATCATCTTTCAGAGTGTCTAATCCAGCCTCTGCAGGCATCAGCTGTGATGTCATCACACGTTACATCCATGGCAGCCAGAAGGGTCATCTGTGTATGCGGCTGGCGATCATATACTTTTAATCTTCATGCTGAGAAAAATTCCTCAACGTGGTTGAGTAGGGTGAGAGGAACTCCACCAGCATCCTGTTGTGGGCCGCAAACCATTGCCTGATGATGTTGGAGCGATGGAAACTGACATTGTCCCAAACTAACACGTACTTTGGCAGGTCATCTCCAATCTGCCCCCTCTCTTGTTCAGGGATGAGATCCCTGTAGAGAGTGTCAAAAGACTGTTTAGGTGTGAAAAGGGGCCGTCTGCAACCAGGTGAAGTTGTCTTGCAGTCCTATGTGGAAAGAATATAGTAATGCAAATCACTAAATTGAGTAAAATAAAATGCCACTGTTTACTTGAAGTATACTTACTGTATATTGTAAAACTAGTGCTTAAATGTCGTGGGGGATTATACTATTCAACAGAGACCCATTATTATGCATTTTGATCAACATGACGTAAGCAATTGATAATGTTGGAATCTGCACAGAATTGTGTCATAATCATTTGCATGGATGTACCAAAGCATTTGCAACTTGTTCAAAGAAATTAGAAAATGCTTGTTTGATGTGCACAAGTGACACAAGGATGTAAGGATTGAACAAGAAGTTTTGAGAATTTCAAATCGGATCTGAGAAATGTACCAAATTGACTTAGAAAAAACTGTATTTAAAGTGGGGGGGGGGGTACTTTTGGGGCAGTTTTGTTTCACCCAAGTGTCCCATTTCCACCCCTCTCAAACTAATGCATGAATGCATATAGCCAGAAACAATTCATTTGATGCATGCAAAGAAGCAACACTGTGTGTCTCAAGAAGCATTTATTCATGATTACGTAGACATGCTAAAATTTCAAGGCCACACACTACACATTACACATTACACATGACATTACACATTTCATAAAATTTACATTTAGTCATTTAGCAGACGTTTTTATCCAAAGCGACTTACAGACGAGGAAACATTGGAAGCAATTATAACAATATAGGCAACAAAAGGCATAAATTAATTAAATCCAGTCCATTAAAGCCTAGCACAGTATACAAAGCTAAGAATAGTGAGGTAAGTAAAAAATATATTTTTTTAAGAAGACAGAAAATAATAAGAGGTTAAAATCAGTCATCTACATTTTGACGGAAGATATGCATTTTCACACACTACACCGGCCTGTAGTGTTCTAGCAGTATAAGGTTGAGAGTGAGTTTCTTCAGTAGCGGTGTGATGCAGGCCTCTTTGAAAGCAGTGGGAAATGTCCCAGTGGTGAGCAAAGAGTTGATGATGCGGGTCAGACCAGGCACAACTGCTGGAGAGATGGCATGGAGGAGATGGGTGGGGATGGGATCCAGTGGGCAGGTGGTAGGGTGGTTGGAACCAATGACCTTTGGAAACATCATCTTCAGACATAGGAGAAAAGGCGGGTGATGGTGGCGTAGAAAATTGGCTGTTGATGGCGGTAGTTTTCTTTACGAAGAACGATGTAAAATCATCAGCCGTTAACTCCGATGAAGGTGTGGGAGCAGGCGGACAGAGGAGAGCAGAGAAGGTTTTTAAGTGTGTGCGAGAGTCAGGAGAGTTGCTGATCTTCGAGTGGTTATAATCAGTTTTTGCAGAGGTGACGTCAACGGAGAAAGTAGAGAGAAGAGACTGGTAGAGAGAGAGAGGTCAGTATGGTCTTTTGATTTGTGCCATTTTCTCTCAGCTGACCGGAGGCTGGTGCGATGCTCACGTGGTACATCCGATAACCAGGGGGCAGACAGGGATGCACGGGCTGGTCCAGATGTAAGAGGGCATATGTTGTCCAAGCAGGATGTAAGCGTGGAACACAGAGTGTCTGTTGCACTGTTGGTATTCAAAAGAGAGAGCTCCTCAGAGGGGGGGAGTGCAGACAAGACAGCAGAGGAAAAGCAGGAGGGAGGGACCGTAGGTAGCACCGGAAAGTGACCAGCGGTAAGACATCTGCGTTGTCTGGAGCGGTGAGTTCGGGGGTGACAAAGAAGTGATCAGACGTGTGCAGCGGAGTGAACTGAGAGTGATGAGTGAGCATTTCTCAAATCAGCCTTGTCATTTGCAAAACAGTAAGTGCATTTCTGGTTTTGATTGTTTTATTGCAAGAGACGGCACATGAGTCACGTTTACGCTTTTACTGTTTTTAAAATAATTTATTGACAGACAGTGTCATTGTGATGCAGACAGGAAAAGACAGCACTGCATAGCACAAACAAATGTAGAAATCTGAACATAAGACCTTAGGGAATTCCTTAGGGAAAACTGTACATGCAGTGCAATTACAGTGAAGTCTTCCTACAGCTCCTGACGTTCCTGTCTTTTGGGCAACGGATTCTCATCCACATCACAACAAATATCTTCTCTTGCGATACAGCGTGAAAATCATCTTTCAGAGTGTCTAATCCAGCCTCTGCAGGCATCAGCTGTGATGTCATCACACGTTACATCCATGGCAGCCAGAAGGGTCATCTGTGTATGCGGCTGGCCATCATATACTTTTAATCTTCATGCTGAGAAAAATTCCTCAACGGGGTTGAGTAGGGTGAGAGGAACTCCACCAGCATCCTGTTGTGGGCCGCAAACCATTGCCTGATGATGTTGGAGCGATGGAAACTGACATTGTCCCAAACTAACACGTACTTTGGCAGGTCATCTCCAATCTGCCCCCTCTCTTGTTCAGGGATGAGATCCCTGTAGAGAGTGTCAAAAGACTGTTTAGGTGTGAAAAGGGGCCGTCTGCAACACAGTGAAGTTGTCTTGCAGTCCTATGTAGAAAGAATATAGCAATGCAAAACACTAAATTGAGTAAAATAAAATGCCACTGTTTACTTAAAGTATACTTACTGTATATTGTAAAACTAGTGCTTAAATGTCGTGGGGATTATACTATTCTACAGAGACCCATTATAATGCATTTTGATCAACAT
Source organism: Barbatula barbatula (assembly GCF_947034865.1). NCBI lineage: Eukaryota > Metazoa > Chordata > Actinopteri > Cypriniformes > Nemacheilidae > Barbatula > Barbatula barbatula. The sequence continues at coordinate 6,546,438 of NC_136782.1, forward strand.
GACATAAGCAATTGATAATGTAGGAATCTGCACAGAATTTTGTCATAATCATTTGCATGGATGTACCAAAGCATTTGCAACTTGTTCAAAGAAATGAGAAAATGGTTGTTTGATGTGCACACGTGACACAAGGATGTAAGGATTGAACAAGAAGTTTTGAGAATTTCAAATCGGATCAGAGAAATGTACCAAATTGACTTAGAAAATAACTGTATTTAAAGTGGGGGGGGTACTTTTGGGGCAGTTTTGTTTCACCCAAGTGTCCCATTTCCACCCCTCTCAAACTAATGCATGGATGCATATAGCCAGAAACAATTCATTTGATGCATGCAAAGAAGCAACAATGTGTGTCTCAAGAAGCATTTATTCATGATTACGTAGACATGCTAAAATTTCAAGGCCACACACTACACATTACACATTACACATGACATTACACATTTCATAAAATTTACATTTAGTCATTTAGCAGACGTTTTTATCCAAATCGACATACAGACGAGGAAACATTGGAAGCAATTATAACAATATAGGCAACAAAATGCATAAGTTAATTAAATCCAGTCCATTAAAGCCTAGCACAGTATACAAAGCTAAGAATAGTGAGGTAAGTAAAAAAATACTTTTTTAAGAAGATAGAAAATAATAAGAGGTTAAAATCAGTCATCTACATTTTGACGGAAGATATGCATTTTCACACACTACACCGGCCTGTAGTGTTCTAGCAGTGTAAGGTTGAGAGTGAGTTTCTTCAGTAGCGGTGTGATGCAGGCCTCTTTGAAAGCAGTGGGAAATGTCCCAGTGGTGAGCAAAGAGTTGATGATGCGGGTCAGACCAGGCACAACTGCTGGAGAGATGGCATGGAGGAGATGGGTGGGGATGGGATCCAGTGGGCAGGTGGTAGGGTGGTTGGAACCAATGACCTTGGAAACATCATCTTCAGACCTAGGAGAAAAGGCGGGTGATGGTGGCGTAGAAAATTGGCTGTTGATGGCGGTAGTTTTCTTTACGAAGAATGTTGTGGAAAAATTGATCTTGTAGTTTCAAAAAATTGCTCAAACAAAGAAGGTCCAGGTGTCAAAAAGTAAACTTTATTTGTTCGAATCAAACAAAGTGAGATCTTCCCAAAGCATCTGAAAATACAGTGTTTTCAAGCCTATAGTTATAGTAAAACTTGTGCAGGGGGGTTTGTCTGTTCACCAATCAGGTAAGTTCCCGTTATCTCTTATTTTTGATGACCAATAACTCTGTTTCTGCCACCAATAAATCCCAGGCAACAGGACACGTTTTTAATTGTGGAATCTTGGTTGGCACATGGACAAATAATAATGTGCCCATATTTGAACACTTTTCCGGTTCTTTTCCGGCAAAATGACTTGGTGAACTCATAATGCATCTCTGACCCTATGCAATAACTCATGAGTTGCCCTTTAGCATAAGACAGGGTTTTATTAAAACTGTCCTTATGTTTTTGATATAGTAATGTTTTCTAGCGCATCAATGAGGCCATAAGTTAAATTTAATTAAATTTGTCTTCAAGAATGTGTCGGGAGTACGTGCAGGTGCTCTATGTTTTATGCATGTCATTCTCTAAACTTTATTCGAACCTTAGGCCTTACAGACATCACTGGAATTTATATTGCTGTAAAACGTTGAAAAGTATTCTTTAAACATGCTATATAAGTATTTTTATGTAAATAATCATTAAACTGGTATACTGATTGTAACATTAAGTCCTTAAATCATCTTAGTCACTTGCCTTCAATCATCTTGACCTAAATGTGGTTAAATATGGTTTCTTGATTATATCGCTGATAACTAATATCTAATAGTCTATTCTATTGTTCCTATGAATACTTCTTAATGCTTCATTACCGATAAAAAGTTTAATAATAAAAAGTGTGATTAATATTCAAATGCATGCATAAATGAAGATATATCATTGTGGTTAAGGATATGCAAGGATATGCGTTAAAGATACTGATGCGTTAAAGATACTGAAATATACTCAAAGAAAATACTTAATAAGAACGATGCAAAATCATCAGCCGTTAACTCCGATGAAGGTGTGGGAGCAGGCGGACAGAGGAGAGCAGAGAAGGTTTTTAAGAGTGTGCGAGAGTCAGGAGAGTTGCTGATCTTCGAGTGGTTATAATCAGTTTTTGCAGAGGTGACGTCAACGGAGAAAGTAGAGAGAGAGAGGTCAGTATGGTCTTTTGACTTGTGCCATTTTCTCTCAGCTGACCGGAGGCTGGTGCGATGCTCACGTGGTACATCCGATAACCAGGGGGCAGACAGGGATGCACGGGCTGGTCCAGATGCAAGAGGGCATATGTTGTCCAAGCAGGATGTAAGCGTGGAACACAGAGTGTCTGTGGCACTGTTGGTATTCAAAAGTGAGAGCTCCTCAGAGGGGGGAGTGCAGACAAGACAGCAGAGGAAAAGCAGGAGGGAGGGACCGTAGGTAGCGCCGGAAAGTGACCAGCGGTAAGACATCTGCGTTGTCTGGAGCGGTGAGGTCGGGGGTGACAAAGAAGTGATCAGACGTGTGCAGCGGAGTGACCTGAGAGTGATGAGTGGAGCATTTCTCGAATCATCATTGTCATTTGCAAAACAGTAAGTGCATTTCTGGTTTTGATTGTTTGATTGCAAGAGACGGCACATGATTCACGTTAACGCTTTTACTGTTTGTACAATAATTTATTGACAGACAGTGTCATTGTGATGCAGACAGGAAAAGACAGCACTGCATAGCACAAACAAATGTAGAAATCTGACAGAAGACAATCTCCTTAGGGAAAACTGTACACGCAGTGCAGTGGAATTACAGTGCAGTCTTCCTACACCTCCTGACGTTCCTGTCTTTTGGGCAACGGATTCTCATCCACATCACAACAAATATCTTCTCTTGCGATACAGCGTGAAAATCATCTTTCAGAGTGTCTAATCCAGCCTCTGCAGGCATCAGCTGAGATGTCATCACACGTTACATCCATGGCAGCCAGAAGGCTCATCTGTGTATGCGGCTGGCCATCATATACTTTTAATCTTCATGCTGAGAAAAATTCCTCAACGGGGTTGAGTAGGGTGAGAGGAACTCCACCAGCATCCTGTTGTGGGCCGCAAACCATTGCCTGATGATGTTGGAGCGATGGAAACTGACATTGTCCCAAACTAACACGTACTTTGGCAGGTCATCTCCAATCTGCCCCCTCTCTTGTTCAGGGATGAGATCCCTGTAGAGAGTGTCAAAAGACTGTTTAGGTGTGAAAAGGGGCCGTCTGCAACACAGTGAAGTTGTCTTGCAGTCCTATGTGGAAAGAATATAGCAATGCAAAACACTAAATTGAGTAAAATAAAATGCCACCGTTTACTTAAAGTATACTTACTGTATATTGTAAAACTAGTGCTTAAATGTCGTGGGGATTATACTATTCCACAGAGACCCATTATAATGCATTTTGATCAACATGACATAAGCAATTGATAATGTAGGAATCTGCACAGAATTTTGTCATAATCATTTGCATGGATGTACCAAAGCATTTGCAACTTGTTCAAAGAAATGAGAAAATGCTTGTTTGATGTGCACACGTGACACAAGGATGTAAGGATTGAACAAGAAGTTTTGAGAATTTCAAATCGGATCAGAGAAATGTACCAAATTGACTTAGAAAAAACTGTATTTAAAGTGGGGGGGGTACTTTTGGGGCAGTTTTGTTTCACCCAAGTGTCCCATTTCCACCCCTCTCAAACTAATGCATGGATGCATATAGCCAGAAACAATTCATTTGATGCATGCAAAGAAGAAACACTGTGTGTCTCAAGAAGCATTTATTCATGATTACGTAGACATGCTAAAATGTCAAGGCCACACACTACACATTACACATTACACATGACATTACACATTTCATAAAATTTACATTTAGTCATTTAGCAGACGTTTTTATCCAAAGCGACTTACAGACGAGGAAACATTGGAAGCAATTATAACAATATTGGCAACAAAATGCATAAGTTAATTAAATCCAGTCCATTAAAGCCTAAAACAGTATACAAAGCTAAGAATAGTGAGGTAAGTAAAAAAATAATTTTTTAAGAAGACAGAAAATAATAAGAGGTTAAAATCAGTCATCTACATTTTGACGGAAGATATGCATTTTCACACACTACACCGGCCTGTAGTGTTCTAGCAGTGTAAGGTTGAGAGTGAGTTTCTTCAGTAGCGGTGTGATGCAGGCCTCTTTGAAAGCAGTGGGAAATGTCCCAGTGGTGAGCAAAGAGTTGATGATGCGGGTCAGACCAGGCACAACTGCTGGAGAGATGGCATGGAGGAGATGGGTGGGGATGGGATCCAGTGGGCAGGTGGTAGGGTGGTTGGAACCAATGACCTTGGAAACATCATCTTCAGACATAGGAGAAAAGGCGGGTGATGGTGGCGTAGAAAATTGGCTGTTGATGGCGGTAGTTTTCTTTACGAAGAACGATGCAAAATCATCAGCCGTTAACTCCGATGAAGGTGTGGGAGCAGGCGGACAGAGGAGAGCAGAGAAGGTTTTTAAGAGTGTGCGAGAGTCAGGAGAGTTGCTGATCTTCGAGTGGTTATAATCAGTTTTTGCAGAGGTGACGTCAACGGAGAAAGTAGAGAGAGAGAGGTCAGTATGGTCTTTTGACTTGTGCCATTTTCTCTCAGCTGACCGGAGGCTGGTGCGATGCTCACGTGGTACATCCGATAACCAGGGGGCAGACAGGGATGCACGGGCTGGTCCAGATGTAAGAGGACATATGTTGTCCAAGCAGGATGTAAGCGTGGAACACAGAGTGTCTGTGGCACTGTTGGTATTCAAAAGAGAGAGCTCCTCAGAGGGGGGGAGTGCAGACAAGACAGCAGAGGAAAAGCAGGAGGGAGGGACCGTAGGTAGCGCCGGAAAGTGACCAGCGGTAAGACATCTGCGTTGTCTGGAGCGGTGAGGTCGGGGGTGACAAAGAAGTGATCAGACGTTTGCAGTGGAGTGACCTGAGAGTGATGAGTGGAGCATTTCTCGAATCATCCTTGTCATTTGCAAAACAGTAAGTGCATTTCTGGTTTTGATTGTTTGATTGCAAGAGATGGCACATGATTCACGTTAACGCTTTTACTGTTTGTACAATAATTTATTGACAGACAGTGTCATTGTGATGCAGACAGGAAAAGACAGCACTGCATAGCACAAACAAATGTAGAAATCTGAACATAAGACAATCTCCTTAGGGAAAACTGTACATGCAGTGCAGTGGAATTACAGTGCAGTCTTCCTACACCTCCTGACGTTCCTGTCTTTTGGGCAACGGATTCTCATCCACATCACAACAAATATCTTCTCTTGCGATACAGCGTGAAAATCATCTTTCAGAGTGTCTAATCCAGCCTCTGCAGGCATCAGCTGTGATGTCATCACACGTTACATCCATGGCAGCCAGAAGGGTCATCTGTGTATGCGGCTGGCGATCATATACTTTTAATCTTCATGCTGAGAAAAATTCCTCAACGTGGTTGAGTAGGGTGAGAGGAACTCCACAAGCATCCTGTTGTGGGCCGCACACCATTGCCTGATGATGTTGGAGCGATGGAAACTGACATTGTCCCAAACTAACACGTACTTTGGCAGGTCATCTCCAATCTGCCCCCTCTCTTGTTCAGGGATGAGATCCCTGTAGAGAGTGTCAAAAGACTGTTTAGGTGTGAAAAGGGGCCGTCTGCAACACAGTGAAGTTGTCTTGCAGTCCTATGTGGAAAGAATATAGCAATGCAAAACACTAAATTGAGTAAAATAAAATGCCACTGTTTACTTAAAGTATACTTACTGTATATTGTAATACTAGTGCTTAAATGTCTTGGGGATTATACTATTCTACAGAGAACCATTATAATGCATTTTGATCAACATGACATAAGCAATTGATAATGTAGGAATCTGCACAGAATTTTGTCATAATCATTTGCATGGATGTACCAAAGCATTTGCAACTTGTTCAAAGAAATGAGAAAATGCTTGTTTGATGTGCACACGTGACACAAGGATGTAAGGATTGAACAAGAAGTTTTGAGAATTTCAAATCGGATCAGAGAAATGTACCAAATTGACTTAGAAAAAACTGTATTTAAAGTGGGGGGGGTACTTTTGGGGCAGTTTTGTTTCACCCAAGTGTCCCATTTCCACCCCTCTCAAACTAATGCATGGATGCATATAGCCAGAAACAATTCATTTGATGCATGCAAAGAAGTAACACTGTGTGTCTCAAGAAGCATTTATTCATGATTACGTAGACATGCTAAAATTTCAAGGCCACACACTACACATTACACATTACACATGACATTACACATTTCATAAAATTTACATTTAGTCATTTAGCAGACGTTTTTATCCAAAGCGACTTACAGACGAGGAAACATTGGAAGCAATTATAACAATAAAGGCAACAAAATGCATAAGTTAATTAAATCCAGTCCATTAAAGCCTAGCACAGTATACAAAGCTAAGAATAGTGAGGTAAGTAAAAAAATAATTTTTAAAGAAGACAGAAAATAATAAGAGGTTAAAATCAGTCATCTACATTTTGACGGAAGATATGCATTTTCACACACTACACCGGCCTGTAGTGTTCTAGCAGTGTAAGGTTGAGAGTGAGTTTCTTCAGTAGCGGTGTGATGCAGGCCTCTTTGAAAGCAGTGGGAAATGTCCCAGTGGTGAGCAAAGAGTTGATGATGCGGGTCAGACCAGGCACAACTGCTGGAGAGATGGCATGGAGGAGATGGGTGGGGATGGGATCCAGTGGGCAGATGGTAGGGTGGTTGGAACCAATGACCTTGGAAACATCATCTTCAGACATAGGAGAAAAGGCGGGTGATGGTGGCGTAGAAAATTGGCTGTTGATGGCGGTAGTTTTCTTTACGAAGAACGATGCAAAATCATCAGCCGTTAACTCCGATGAAGGTGTGGGAGCAGGCGGACAGAGGAGAGCAGAGAAGGTTTTTAAGGGTGTGCGAGAGTCACACGTTACATCCATGGCAGCCAGAAGGGTCATCTGTGTATGCGGCTGGCCATCATATGCTTTTAATCTTCATGCTGAGAAAAATTCCTCAACGTGGTTGAGTAGGGTGAGAGGAACTCCACCAGCATCCTGTTGTGGGCCGCAAACCATTGCCTGATGATGTTGGAGCGATGGAAACTGACATTGTCCCAAACTAACACGTACTTTGGCAGGTCATCTCCAATCTGCCCCCTCTCTTGTTCAGGGATGAGATCCCGGTAGAGAGTGTCAAAAGACTGTTTAGGTGTGAAAAGGGGCCGTCTGCAACACAGTGAAGTTGTCTTGCAGTCCTATGTGGAAAGAATATAGCAATGCAAAACACTAAATTGAGTAAAATAAAATGCCACCGTTTACTTAAAGTATACTTACTGTATATTGTAAAACTAGTGCTTAAATGTCGTGGGGATTATACTATTCTACAGAGACCCATTATAATGCATTTTGATCAACATGACATAAGCAATTGATAATGTAGGAATCTGCACAGAATTTTGTCATAATCATTTGCATGGATGTACCAAAGCATTTGCAACTTGTTCAAAGAAATGAGAAAATGCTTGTTTGATGTGCACACGTGACACAAGGATGTAAGGATTGAACAAGAAGTTTTGAGAATTTCAAATCGGATCTGAGAAATGTACCAAATTGACTTAGAAAAAACTGTATTTAAAGTGGGGGGGTACTTTTGGGTCAGTTTTGTTTCACCCAAGTGCCCCATTTCCACCCCTCTCAAACTAATGTCTCAAACTGGATGCATATAGCCAGAAACAATTCATTTGATGCATGCAAAGAAGCAACACTGTGTGTCTCAAGAAGCAGTTATTCATGATTACGTAGACATGCTAAAATTTCAAGGCCACACACTACACATTACACATTACACATGACATTACACATTTCATAAAATTTACATTTAGTCATTTAGCAGACGTTTTTATCCAAAGCGACTTACAGACGAGGAAACATTGGAAGCAATTATAACAATATAGGAAACAAAATGCATAAGTTAATTAAATCCAGTCCATTAAAGCCTAGCACAGTATACAAAGCTAAGAATAGTGAGGTAAGTAAAAAATAAAAAAATTTAAGAAGACAGAAAATAATAAGAGGTTAAAATCAGTCATCTACATTTTGACGGAAGATATGCATTTTCACACACTACACCGGCCTGTAGTGTTCTAGCAGTGTAAGATTGAGAGTGAGTTTCTTCAGTAGCGGTGTGATGCAGGCCTCTTTGAAAGCAGTGGGAAATGTCCCAGTGGTGAGCAAAGAGTTGATGATGCGGGTCAGACCAGGCACAACTGCTGGAGAGTTGCTGATCTTCGAGTGGTTATAATCAGTTTTTGCAGAGGTGACGTCAACGGAGAAAGTATAGAGAAGAGACTGGTAGAGAGAGAGAGGTCAGTATGGTCTTTTGACTTGTGCCATTTTCTCTCAGCTGACCGGAGGCTGGTGCGATGCTCACGTGGTACATCCGATAACCAGGGGGCAGACAGGGATGCACGGGCTGGTCCAGATGTAAGAGGGCATATGTTGTCCAAGCAGGATGTAAGCGTGGAACACAGAGTGTCTGTGGCACTGTTGGTATTCAAAAGATAGAGCTCCTCAGAGGGGGGGAGTGCAGACAAGACAGCAGAGGAAAAGCAGGAGGGAGGGACTGTAGGTAGCGCCGGAAAGTGACCAGCGGTAAGACATCTGCGTTGTCTGGAGCGGTGAGGTCGGGGGTGACAAAGAAGTGATCAGACGTGTGCAGCGCAGTGAACTGAGAGTGATGAGTGGAGCATTTCTCGAATCATCCTTGTCATTTGCCAAACAGTAAGTGCATTTCTGGTTTTGATTGTTTGATTGCAAGAGACGGCACATGAGTCACGTTTACGCTTTTACTGTTTTTACAATAATTTATTGACAGACAGTGTCATTGTGATGCAGACAGGAAAAGACAGCACTGCATAGCACAAACAAATGTAGAAATCTGAACATAAGACAATCTCCTTAGCCAAAACTGTACATGCAGTGCAGTGGAATTACAGTGCAGTCTTCCTACACCTCCTGATGTTCCTGTCTTTTGGGCAACGGATTCTCATCCACATCACAACAAATATCTTCTCTTGCGATACAGCGTGAAAATCATCTTTCAGAGTGTCTAATCCAGCCTCTGCAGGCATCAGCTGTGATGTCATCACACGTTACATCCATGGCAGCCAGAAGGGTCATCTGTGTATGGGGCTGGCGATCATATACTTTTAATCTTCATGCTGAGAAAAATTCCTCAACGTGGTTGAGTAGGGTGAGAGGAACTCCACCAGCATCCTGTTGTGGGCCGCAAACCATTGCCTGATGATGTTGGAGCGATGGAAACTGACATTGTCCCAAACTAACACGTACTTTGGCAGGTCATCTCCAATCTGCCCCCTCTCTTGTTCAGGGATGAGATCCCTGTAGAGAGTGTCAAAAGACTGTTTAGGTGTGAAAAGGGGCCGTCTGCAAAAACAGTGAAGTTTTCTTGCAGTCCTATGTGGAAAGAATATAGCAATGCAAAACACTAAATTGAGTAAAATAAAATGCCACCGTTTACTTAAAGTATACTTACTGTATATTGTAAAACTAGTGCTTAAATGTCGTGGGGATTATACTATTCTACAGAGACCCATTATAATGCATTTTGATCAACATGACATAAGCAATTGATAATGTAGGAATCTGCACAGAATTTTGTCATAATCATTTGCATGGATGTACCAAAGCATTTGCAACTTGTTCAAAGAAATGAGAAAATGCTTGTTTGATGTGCACACGTGACACAAGGATGTAAGGATTGAACAAGAAGTTTTGAGAATTTCAAATCGGATCAGAGAAATGTACCAAATTGATTTAGAAAAAACTGTATTTAAAGTGGGGGGGGTACTTTTGGGGCAGTTTTGTTTCACCCAAGTGTCCCATTTCCACCCCTCTCAAACTAATGCATGGATGCATATAGCCAGAAACAATTCATTTGATGCATGCAAAGAAGCAACACTGTGTGTCTCAAGAAGCATTTATTCATGATTACGTAGACATGCTAAAATTTCAAGGCCACACACTACACATTACACATGACATTACACATTTCATAAAATTTACATTTAGTCATTTAGCAGACGTTTTTATCCAAAGCGAATTACAGACGAGGAAACATTGGAAGCAATTATAACAATATAGGCAACAAAATACATAAGTTAATTAAATCCAGTCCATTAAAGCCTAGCACAGTATACAAAGCTAAGAATAGTGAGGTAAATAAAAAAATTTTTTTTAAGAAGACAGAAAATAATAAGAGGTTAAAATCAGTCATCTACATTTTGACAGAAGATATGCATTTTCACACACTACACCGGCCTGTAGTGTTCTAGCAGTGTAAGGTTGAGAGTGAGTTTCTTCAGTAGCGGTGTGATGCAGGCCTCTTTGAAAGCAGTGGAAAATGTCCCAGTGGTGAGCAAAGAGTTGATGATGCGGGTCAGACCAGGCACAACTGCTGGAGAGATGGCATGGAGGAGATGGGTGGGGATGGGATCCAGTGGGCAGGTGGTAGGGTGGTTGGAACCAATGACCTTGGAAACATCATCTTCAGACATAGGAGAAAAGGCGGGTGATGGTGGCGTAGAAAATTGGCTGTTGATGGCGGTAGTTTTCTTTACGAAGAACGATGCAAAATCATCAGCCGTTAACTCCGATGAAGGTGTGGGAGCAGGCGGACAGAGGAGAGCAGAGAAGGTTTTTAAGAGTGTGCGAGAGTCAGGAGAGTTGCTGATCTTCGAGTGGTTATAATCAGTTTTTGCAGAGGTGACGTCAACGGAGAAAGTAGAGAGAGAGAGGTCAGTATGGTCTTTTGACTTGTGCCATTTTCTCTCAGCTGACCGGAGGCTGGTGCGATGCTCACGTGGTACATCCGATAACCAGGGGGCAGACAGGGATGCACGGCCTGGTCCAGATGTAAGAGGGCATATGTTGTCCAAGCAGGATGTAAGCGTGGAACACAGAGTGTCTGTGGCACTGTTGGTATTCAAAAGAGAGAGCTCCTCAGAGGGGGGGAGTGCAGACAAGACAGCAGAGGAAAAGCAGGAGGGAGGGACCGTAGGTAGCGCCGGAAAGTGACCAGCGGTAAGACATCTGCGTTGTCTGGAGCGGTGAGGTCGGGGGTGACAAAGAAGTGATCAGACGTTTGCAGCGGAGTGACCTGAGAGTGATGAATGGAGCATTTCTCGAATCATCCTTGTCATTTGCAAAACAGTAAGTGCATTTCTGGTTTTGATTGTTTAATTGCAAGAGACGGCACATGATTCACGTTAACGCTTTTACTGTTTGTACAATAATTTATTGACAGACAGTGTCATTGTGATGCAGACAGGAAAAGACAGCACTGCATAGCACAAACAAATGTAGAAATCTGAACATAAGACAATCTCCTTAGGGAAAACTGTACATGCAGTGCAGTGGAATTACAGTGCAGTCTTCCTACACCTCCTGACGTTCCTGTCTTATGGGCAACGGATTCTCATCCACATCACAACAAATATCTTCTCTTGCGATACAGCGTGAAAATCATCTTTCAGAGTGTCTAATCCAGCCTCTGCAGGCATCAGCTGTGATGTCATCACACGTTACATCCATGGCAGCCAGAAGGGTCATCTGTGTATGCGGCTGGCCATCATATACTTTTAATCTTCATGCTGAGAAAAATTCCTCAACGGGGTTGAGTAGGGTGAGAGGAACTCCACCAGCATCCTGTTGTGGGCCGCAAACCATTGCCTGATGATGTTGGAGCGATGGAAACTGACATTGTCCCAAACTAACACGTACTTTGGCAGGTCATCTCCAATCTGCCCCCTCTCTTGTTCAGGGATGAGATCCCTGTAGAGAGTGTCAAAAGACTGTTTAGGTGTGAAAAGGGGCCGTCTGCAACACAGTGAAGTTGTCTTGCAGTCCTATGTGGAAAGAATATAGCAATGCAAAACACTAAATTGAGTAAAATAAAATGCCACTGTTTACTTAAAGTATACTTACTGTATATTGTAAAACTAGTGCTTAAATGTCGTGGGGATTATACTATTCTACAGAGACCCATTATAATGCATTTTGATCAACATGACATAAGCAATTGATAATGTAGGAATCTGCACAGAATTTTGTCATAATCATTTGCATGGATGTACCAAAGCATTTGCAACTTGTTCAAAGAAATGAGAAAATGCTTGTTTGATGTGCACACGTGACACAAGGATGTAAGGATTGAACAAGAAGTTTTGAGAATTTCAAATCGGATCTGAGAAATCTACCAAATTGACTTAGAAAAAACTGTATTTAAAGTGGGGGGGGTACTTTTGGGCAGTTTTGTTTCACCCAAGTGTCCCATTTCCACCCCTCTCAAACTAATGCATGGATGCATATAGCCAGAAACAATTCATTTGATGCATGCAAAGAAGCAACACTGTGTGTGTCAAGAAGCATTTATTCATGATTACGTAGACATGCTAAAATTTCAAGGCCACACACTACACATTACACATTACACATGACATTACACATTTCATAAAATTTACATTTAGTCATTGTAATGGAAATTTTCTAGTCTAGCTTCTTGATGTGTCTGTCTATATGTTTATGAAGTGTTTATCTATGTTTTCTTTTCTAATGTTATCATGTTTTTCTCTAAACACGTCATACCACTCTGCCTTTGCCCTCGAGCAGAGGCCAAGATGTTCTGTTTGGAATAACGGAACTTCCCGTAAACCAGCTCGGGATTCTTGTTAGGGGCAAAGGGGGTGTCACGTTTTTAATCATATATATACTCTGGGTGCAGGAGGAAAGAGCGCCTTTGCTCTGCACCATGCTCATTGCTCATGATGCAGATTAAACGACAATAAAATACTTTGCAAAGTACTTGATGTCTCTGTATATTGCGTTTGTCAAAATTGACTCACCTTGATTAAGGAATAAGAAAATTCCACAACAATTTGGCGACGAAGTATGGTATCACAAGGCTGACGGAGAACGGACTAGAGTTGACTGATCATCCTGGACATAGCAAATCCAGCTCTAACACCATACAGGGACGAGAGAACTCTACTCCGGACCCCAAGCTGACGTGATCCCAAAAGAACTCAGTGCAAGGCACAAAAAGGAAAAGTGGTGAGTCAGATAGATTTCTGAACAGTCTGGAACAAAAGGGGAGACTACTTAGCGCTAAACAGTTTGGGGGACTGCTTAAAACAGTCTGGTTAAAGAGGGGAGACTACTCAGAATCGAGAGATTCTAAACAGTCTGTGGGGGACTGCTTAAAATAGTCTGGTTAAAGAGGGGAGACTACTCAGAATCGAGAGAGATTCTAAACAGTCTGGGGGACTACTAAGAAATGATATGGATAAACCAACATACAGAGAAATGAGGAAAAATTGGGGAACGGGAAATTTACAAGGTGTACCCTATTTAATAGAAAAAGCTAACTTTCCAGAAAACGGTACATTTAGTACCACAAAATTAGAGAAAATAAGAGAACATATGGGGAAAAAAGACATATTTAAAATGTCCAAAAAAGAAAGGGAAAAATATGATGAAGCGTGTAAATGTTTAGAGTTATGGGAGAGGGAAGCAAATAGACGTGACTATGTTTTTAAAGAAAAGGCATTGGAAGAACTGCCACCACCGAAAACTCCATTGTACCCTGTTTTGCTTGAATATAATGATTTAACCCCTCTGTCTTCTTTACCCCCATCTATGACTTGTTACAAACACCAACCGGAGGATGATTGTGTCCCTCCTCACCGACATCTGAACCCGATTGAGGCAGCTCCAGTGCCCCCACCAGTGTCTCCACCAGCACCAGTGCCACACATGCCACAGCCCGTGGTGTGTCAAAAGCAGGAAAGAGCGCAACCAGCACCGACGTATAAAGAACTTTTGACATTTTGCAAAGAATTCTCACCCTCAATGAAAGAATTAGAGAGACTGTTGAAAGTCAAACTGAAACCATCTGACCTAAGAAAGTTACAGGGTAAATGGCCTGTGGAGGAAGTATTTAAAGAACATTCTGGACTTCAACCTGATTCAGACGGACCGGACATTGGTCCGTTCATAGGACATCTCAGATCCACTTTTCTGCGAATCTCAGAGAAGAGCTGAGACGAGAAGTGGAAAAATCGTGCATCGAGCCAGATCGTGCGAGAATAAGCGAAATCGTCCGTCATGCTGTACATGCTGAAAGACAAACAGGCAAGAAATAGCTTCAGAAGAAAAACACACAAGATAAAGAACTCCACATGGCTCTAATGAATATCGGAGTAGAGCATGGAGGAAGAGGAAACGGGAGGAGAGGAGGTCAGTGGCGTGGACGTGGAAGAGGAGGTTTTAAACCCTCTAGCACCTATGATCCAGAGAAATGTTTCAATTGCGGAAAGACGGGGCACTGGCGAAATGATTGTCCTGAGCCTCTGAGATCGCGGAGGTCAAGAGAAAAGGTAGATGGAAGGGAGGAGGTGAGGCATCATTCCGAGGGTGGTGAGTATGATTTCCCTTAGCATATGCAATGAAGAAATGCTTTTTCCTACTGTATGCAATGAAGATCTGCTTAGCTCACATTCCATGATGAATGTAAACGCTTTCTGAACTTTGCTAAAATGCACAATGCTCGTGTGCAACAAACTGCTTGATTTTTTGATAGATTCAGGGGCAACAAATAGCCTACTGTGATTCTGTGGGAATTTAGATCCGTATATGGATCGATATAAAAATGGATGATTGATGTTGTTTAAATCGGATGTATTTTCCTGCTTGAAGCAGAGAGTTCTACAGATGCTAGATGTTGCCAGAGATCGGAATGTGGTCAGTGAGAGGGGGGTTGCAGGATCTGCTTGTGTGAATGTGTAACAATAACCACATCTTATTTTTGGGGAAGCAATGTGTACAGTCAAGGATCTTATTGTGGTTTAAACGTGCCTTTACATTTAATATGATTTCATTATTGATTACTAACTATGCATAATATGTTGAAAATATAACCAGTGTGTTAGTTGGGTTAATCGAGACAGCGCTGATATTGTGGGGTTTTTCCACAGGATATTGCTATGTGTGTGTTGAGATCAGGTTACGCACAGAGCGTGTTGGGCCTCTATAATTTGTTACAGATGTCGGGTTTGAAAAACAAGGCAGTGAGCTGGTTGGCTGAGACAGGACAAAGAAGGAAAAGCGGATTGGACCCCGCCATGGAGAAGAGATTCGACGAGAAATATATAAGCTTCTGAATGTGTTTTTCGGGGGTCGATCCTTTGTTAAGACGTTTGTGTGTCTGAGGATCCACCGAAACAGCTGTTTGTTTTGAGAATTCTGATCAATAAATTTCAACGTTTTCTGAACTGGCCTCTCTTCAATTTTTGAACGCGCAGAACATTGTTTAAATGTTCATCAATTCCCAAGAAGTGTTTAAATTTGCCAGAGTCTAAACTAGCTGTGTTTTCCCTAAATGCTAGTGGCTCTAATGTAGAATAATTTATGTCAAAAGGGTGCAATGCGAGTTGGGGAGTGTCAAATTTCAACACAGGTTTCTCATGTCTGACTGCTGCCCGATTGATTTGCTGTGCAGAGTCATAATGTGTATGATGACAGATTGAGCATGATACCAACACGACCCGTGTGCAGCGCTCGTACAGCTGTACGATGTAATATTGAATTACGTAAGTATGATGTAGAATGTATTGCCTCACAGAGCCTCATGACGTTGATTGCAATGGTGTGGGGAGCTGTGGGGGTTTTGCTGCCAAATATGCGCACGCCATAGAATGGGTTAAAAGGGACGACGTGCAATATTCAAATTTGTTGCACACCCATCGTGAGAATCATGCCTGTCTGTCAGCAACAAGGGGACTTGAAGTGTTTTCACACGCAAAAAGATTAATGAAGAAATTTTGGGAAGGTGCCCGTACAACTTTGGGGAACAGGAAAATATTATGTTGGGTTGATTAGGAACTGTGAACCTGTTGTGATAACGCCCAAGGGTAATTTCCATCCACGCAAACAGCAATTCCCCCTCAAAACAGAAGCCTCAAATCAGAAGACCTCAATGGCATAAGGCCAATATTTAATGAGTTTAAAAAGATAAAAAAAGAAAAAAGAGGCATAGTTGTGCCATGTCCAAATTTACCGGTGCGCAGGCCTTTGTTTCCAGTTTAAAAGATAAGAGAAAAAAAAACAAAGTAAATGTCTCCAAAGTCCAGCTGGCAAAACAAGTTGTTCGTTTTTTGGGTCACGAAAATACTGACCGCGGCAGACAGCTGTCCGCAAAGCGTGTCTGCAATTACAGACATCGCAAGTCCAAAAGCAAAGAAGCAATTGATATCATTTTTAGGGACCATTTCTCTGCTCAGACAGCAGAGCTCATTGCACTCACACGCGCATGGGAATTAGCAAAGAATAAAAATGTAGACATTCACACAGATAGTAGATATGCATTTGGTGTAACTCATGATTTTGGCACACTGTGGAAACACAGAAACTTTGTAAAAGATGATGGTAAAAACATTCTTAATCACACATAGGTTGCTGATATGCTATCTGCCATTCTTCTCCCATCAGCCATTGTTGTGTGTAACTGTGACGCACACACTTTTGTATCTGAAACAATTTTTTTGCAGGAAGCTGACGGCTGACCTTGCAGCAAAGCAAGCAACATCAGAGACAGACGGATTTTCTCCAGAAATCACTAACAAAACTCTTTCTCTTGCAGAGATGCAAACATTTTGCAGAACCAGCTGAGCGTGCACTCTGGAAGGAGTGCTCATGTAAATACACTGACAATGTTTGGGGAGGCCCAAATGGCCTCACCTGTTTGCCAAAACATTCTTTCCCTGCTTTTGCGATTTTGACGCGTGGCCTAGACCACGCGTCAAAAGGGGGGATGTTACAAGCAATGTGTTTTTGTGTTTTTGCTCTCAAAATATTTGTGCAGGTCAAAGGAGCAGTAGCAAACGGAGCTGACAAATCATTCCACAGCTTCCAGCCAGGAGACTTCCAAGTAGTCAAAGATTTCAGGAGGAAGTCGTGGGAAAGACACACCTCCCACAGCAAAAAGGTGTCCAAGGAGGGGCAACTCCAACCGTATGGCTCTTCGCAATGGTCGTGCTGACTGAAGCGACAGGAGGGGCACTATTGGTGCTCGCAAAGGGAATCAACTGTTCGAGTCGGGGACACATCGAACCCTGAGAAATTAGAGATTATAGAATTTTGTTTCTGTCTAACACTATATTCCAAGTTTAATAAAATGGTATGGGGAGGGACAGTGTTACCCTAATTCTGCTAGGTACTGGGGAACAAATATGTATTTGTGTAGAGGTACGTGTACCTCAGTTGATGTTCTGGATAAGGCAACAACATTTGAAAATGTGGGCAATTATGTCCCCTGGAACGGCCAAATAAAAAGGAAAAAGACTAGCTCTAACTCAGAAAAATTTAAATTATCAGGGAACCGGATGATATGACTAACAGTCTGTTGAAAAGGTGGAATAGCTAAAGTTGGGGAGTGGGGCTGAAGCAGGTGGTGTTACCAATTCTAGTGGGATTTTAAGAACTGTTTAGATAGAAGAATGAAACCTGTAAGAGAAAGGGCGTTGCTCATCTTACATGATCAAAGTATAAAGATTTTGGTTATCATATATGATAAAAGGGGGGAATGTAATGGAAATTTTCTAGTCTAGCTTCTTGATGTGTCTGTCTATATGTTTACGAAGTGTTTATCTATGTTTTTGTAATGGAAATTTTCTAGTCTAGCTTCTTGATGTGTCTGTCTATATGTTTATGAAGTTTTTATCTATGTTTTCTTCTCTATGTTATCATGTTTTTCTCTATACGCGTCATACCACTCTGCCTTTCCCCTCGAGCAGATGCCAAGATGTTCTGTTTGGAATAACGGGCATCACTTCTCGGAAACCAGCTCGGGATTCTGGCTAGGGGGCAAAGGGAGGGGGTTTTCACGTTTTAATATATAAACTCTGGGTGCAGAAGGAAAGGGTGCCTTTGCTCTGCACCATGCTCATTGCTTATGATGCAGATTAAACGACAATAAAATACTTTGCAAAGTACCTGATGTCTCTGTATATTGCGTTTGTCAAAATTGACTCACCTTGATTAAGGAATAAGAAAATTCCACCACAATTTGGCGACGAGGTATGGGATCACAAGGCTGACGGAGAACGGACTAGAGTTGACTGATCATCCTGGACATAGCAAATCCAGCTCTAACCCCATACAGGGACGAGAGAACTCTACTCCGGACTCCAAGCTGACGTGATCCCAAAAGAACTCAGTGCAAGGCACAAAAAGGAAAAGTGGTGAGTCAGATAGATTTCTGAACAGTCTGGAACAAAAGGGGAGACTACTTAGCGCTAAACAGTCTGGGGGACTGCTTAAAACAGTCTGGTTAAAGAGGGGATACTACTCAGAATCGAGAGATTCTAAACAGTATGGGGGACTGCTTAAAACAGTCTGGTTAAAGAGGGGATACTACTCAGAATCGAGAGATTCTAAACAGTATGGGGGACTGCTTAAAACAGTCTGGTTAAAGAGGGGAGACTACTCAGAATCGAGAGATTCTAAACAGTCTGGGGGACTATTAAGAAATGATATGGATAAACCAACATACAGAGAAATGAGGAAAAGGTGGGGAACGGGAAGTTTACAAGGTGTACCCTATTTAATAGAAAAAGCTAACTTTCCAGAAAACGGTACATTTAGTACCACAAAATTAGAGAAAATAAGAGAACACATGGGGAAAAAGGACATATTTAAAATGTCTACAAAAGAAAGGGAAAAATATGACGAAGCGTGTAAATGTTTAGAATTATGGGAGAAGGAAGCAAATAGACGTGACTATGTTTTTAAAGAAAAGGCATTGGAAGAACTGCTACCACCGAAAACTCCATTGTACCCTGTTTTGCTTGAATATAATGATTTAACCCCTCTGTCTTCTTTACCCCCATCTATGACTGAGTACAAACACCAACCTGAGGATCATTGTGTCCCTCCTCACCGACATCTGAACCCGATCGAGGCAGCTCCAGTGCCCCCACCATTGTCTCCACCAGCACCAGTGCCGTCTCCACCACAGCCCGTGGTGCGTCAAAAGCAAGAAAGAGCGCAACCAGCACCGACAGACAAAGAACTTTTGACATTTTGCAAAGAATTCTCACCCTCAATGAAAGAATTAGAGAGACTGTTGAAAGTCAAACTGAAACCATCTGACCTGAGAAAGTTACAGGGTAAATGGCCTGTGGAGGAAGTATTTAAAGAACATTCTGGACTTCAACCTGATGCAGACGGACCGGACATTGGTCCGTTCGAAGGACATCTCAGATCCGCTTTTCTGCGGAACCTCAGAGAAGAGCTGAGACGAAAAGTGGAAAAATCATGCATCGAGCCAGATCGCGCGAGAATGAGCGAGATCATCCGTCATGCTGTAAACGCCGAAAGACAAACAGGCAAGAAAGAGCTTCAGAAGAAAAACACCCAAGATAAAGAACTCCACATGGCTCTAATGAATATCGGAGGAGAACACGGAAGAATAGGAAGATGGCGAGGGAGAGGAGGTTTTAAACCCTCTGTTGATTATGATCCAGAAAAATGTTTTAACTGCAAAAGATTGGGGCACTGGCGGAAAGATTGTCCTGAGCCTCGAAGATCACGGAGGTCAAGAGAAAAGGGAGATGGAAGTGAGGAGGTGAGGCATCATTCCGAGGGTGGTGAGTATGATTTCACTTAGCATATGCAATGAAGAAATGCTTTTTCCTACTGTATGCAATGAAGATCTGCTTAGCTCACATTCCATGATGAATGAAACCGCTTTCTGAACTTTGCTAAAATGCACAATGCTTGTGTGCAACAAACCGCTTGAATTTTTGATAGATTCAGGGGCAACAAATAGCCTACTGTGATTCACAAGAAGTGTTTAAATTTGCCAGAGTCTAAACTAGCTGTGTTTTCCCTAAATGCTAGTGGCTCTAATGTAAAATAATTTATGTCAAAAGGGTGCAATGTGAGTTGGGGAGTGTCAAATTTCAACACAGGTTTCTCATGTCTGACTGCTGCCCGATTCATTGGCTGGGCAGAGTCATAAAGTGTATGATGACAGATTGAGCATGATACCAACACGACCCGAGTGCAGCGCTCGTACAGCTGTACGATGTAATATTGAATTATGTAAGTATGATGTAGAAAGTATTGCCTCACAGAGCCTCATGACGTTGATTACAATGGTGTGGGGAGCTGTGGGTGTTTTGCTGACAAATATGCGCACGCCATAGAATGGGTTAAAAGGGATGACGTGCAATATTCAAATTTGTTGCATGCCCATCGTGAGAATCATGCCTGTCTGTCAGCAACAAGGGGACTTGAAGTGTTTTCACACACAAAAAAGATTAATGATGAGTATTGACATACCAGAAATTTTGGTAAAGGTGCCCGTACGACTTTGGGTAACAGGAAAATATTTTGTTTGGTTGATTAGGAACTGTGAACCTGTTGTGTGATAAAGCCCAAGGGTAATTTTCGTCCACGCAAACAGCAATTCCCCCTCAAAACAGAAGCCTCAAACCAGAAGCCCTCAATGGCATAAGGCCAATATTTAATGAGTTTAAAAAGATTAAAAAAATAAAGGCATAGTTGTGCCATGCCCAAATTCACCTGTGCGCACACCTTTGTTTCCAGTTAAAAAGATCAGAGAAAAGGGAGCACCCGTTGAATGGCGGTTCGTACAAGATTTGCAAGCAGTTAATGCCGCAGTACAGCCACGAGCACCAAACGTACCCAACCCGTATACCATTCTCAGCCAAATTCCGCCTGAGACGAAATGGTATACGGTGATTGATTTGTCAAACGCGTTTTTCAGTGTGCCGGTAAACCCAGACTCACAATACTGGTTCGCCTTTTTAATTGATGGCAGGCCATATACATTCACACGTCTATGCCAAGGGTACTGCGAATCACCGACCATTTACAACGAGGCACTGCGACAATCACTGGAGCCATTCCATCTCCCGAAGGGGGTGGCATTGCTTCAGTATGTGGATGACATTCTTTTATGTGCACCCACCAAAGCGCAATGTGAAGAACACGGTACGACTGCTCACTCATTTGGCACACGAAGGACACAAAGTGAATGTCTCCAAAGTCCAGCTGGCAAAACGATTTGTTCATTTTTGGGTCACGAAATTACTGACCGTGGCAGACAGCTGTCCGCAAAGCGCGTGTCTGCAATTACAGACATCGCAAGTCCAAAAGCAAAGAAGCAATTGATATAATTTTTAGGGACCATTTCTCTGCTCAGACAGCAGAGCTCATTGCACACACACGCGCATGCGAAGTATCAAAGAATAAAAATGTAGACATTCACACAGATAGTAGAAATGCATTTGTTGTAACTCATGATTTTGGCACACTGTGTAAACACAGAAACTTTGTAAAAGCTGATGGTAAAAACATTCTTAATCACACACCGGTTGCTGATATGCTATCTGCCATTCTTATCCCATCAGCCATTGTTGTGTGTGACTGCCACACACACTTTTATCAGAAACAATTTTTGCAGGAAGCCGACAAGCTGACCTTGCAGCAAAGCAAGCAACATCAGAGACAGACAGATTGTCTCCAGAAATCACTAACAAAACTTTTTCTCTTGCAGAGATGCAAACATTTTGCAGAACCAGCTGAGCGTGCATTTTGGAAGAAGTGCTCATGTAAATACACAGACAATGTGCTTCACCTGTTTGCCAAACATTTTTTCCCTGCTTTTGCGATTTTGACGCATGGCCTAGACCACGTGTCAAAAGGGGGGATGTTACAAGGCAATGTGTTTTTGTGTTTTTTGCTCTCAAAATTTTTGTGCAGGTCAAAAGAGCAGTAGCAAATGGAGCTGACAAATCATTACACAGCTTCCAGGAAGTCGTGGGAAAGACAAACCTCCCACTGCAAAAAGGTCCAAGGAGGGGCAACTCCATCCACAATGGCTCTTCGCAATGGTCGTGCTGACAAAGGGAATCAACTGTTCCAGTCGGGGACGCATCGAACCCCGAGAAATTAGAGATTATAGAATTTTGTTTCTGTGCAACACTATATTCCAAGTTTAATAAAATGGTATGGGGAGTGACAGTGTTACCCTAATTCTGCTAGGTACTGGGGAACAAATATGTATTTGTGTAGAGGTACGTGTACCTCAGTTGATGTTCTGGATAAGGCAACAAAATTTGAAAATGTGGGCCATTATGTCCCCTGGGACGGCCAAATAAAAAAGGCAAAGGAGAAAGTTTTAGACTAGGTGTTACCAATTCTAGTGGGATTTTAAGAACTGTTTAGATAGAAGAATGAAACCTGTAAGAGAAAGGGCGTTGCTCATCTTACGGGTCAAAGTATAAAGATTTTGGTTATCATATATGATAAAAGGGGGGAATGTAATGGAAATTTTCTAGTCTAGCTTCTTGATGTGTCTGTCTATATGTTTATGAAGTTTTTATCTATGTTTTCTTCTCTATGTTATCATGTTTTTCTCTATACGCGTCATACCACTCTGCCTTTGCCCTCGAGCAGATGCCAAGATGTTCTGTTTGGAATAACGGGCATCACTTCTCGGAAACCAGCTCGGGATTCTGGCTAGGGGGCAAAGGGAGGGGGTTTTCACGTTTTAATATATAAACTCTGGGTGCAGAAGGAAAGGGTGCCTTTGCTCTGCACCATGCTCATTGCTTATGATGCAGATTAAACGACAATAAAATACTTTGCAAAGTACCTGATGTCTCTGTATATTGCGTTTGTCAAAATTGACTCACCTTGATTAAGGAATAAGAAAATTCCACCACATTTTCTTTTCTAATGTTATCATGTTTTTCTCTAAACACGTCATACCACTCTGCCTTTGCCCTCGAGCAGAGGCCAAGATGTTCTGTTTGGAATAACGGAACTTCCCGTAAACCAGCTCGGGATTCTTGTTAGGGGGCAAAGGGAGGGGGTGTCACGTTTTTAATCATATATATACTCTGGGTGCAGGAGGAAAGAGCGCCTTTGCTCTGCACCATGCTCATTGCTCATGATGCAGATTAAACGACAATAAAATACTTTGCAAAGTACTTGATGTCTCTGTATATTGCGTTTGTCAAAATTGACTCACCTTGATTAAGGAATAAGAAAATTCCACAACATCATTTAGCAGACGTTTTTATCCAAAGCGACTTACAGACGAGGAAACATTGGAAGCAATTATAACAATATAGGCAACAAAAGGCATAAGTTAATTAAATCCAGTCCATTAAAGCCTAGCACAGTATACAAAGCTAAGAATAGTGAGGTAAGTAAAAAAATTATTTTTTAAGAAGACAGAAAATAATAAGAGGTTAAAATCAGTCATCTACATTTTGACGGAAGATATGCATTTTCACACACTACACCGGCCTGTAGTGTTCTAGCAGTATAAGGTTGAGAGTGAGTTTCTTCAGTAGCGGTGTGATGCAGGCCTCTTTGAAAGCAGTGGGAAATGTCCCAGTGGTGAGCAAAGAGTTGATGATGCGGGTCAGACCAGGCACAACTGCTGGAGAGATGGCATGGAGGAGATGGGGGGGGATGGGATCCAGTGGGCAGGTGGTAGGGTGGTTGGAACCAATGACCTTGGAAACATCATCTTCAGACATAGGAGAAAAGGCGGGTGATGGTGGCGTAGAAAATTGGCTGTTGATGGCGGTAGTTTTCTTTACGAAGAACGATGCAAAATCATCAGCCGTTAACTCCGATGAAGGTATGGGAGCAGGCGGACAGAGGAGAGCAGAGAAGGTTTTTAAGAGTGTGCGAGAGTCAGGAGAGTTGCTGATCTTCGAGTGGTTATAATCAGTTTTTGCAGAGGTGACGTCAACGGAGAAAGTAGAGAGAGAGAGGTCAGTATGGTCTTTTGACTTGTGCCATTTTCTCTCAGCTGACCGGAGGCTTGTGCGATGCTCACGTGGTACATCCGATAACCAGGGGGCAGACAGGGATGCACGGGCTGGTCCAGATGTAAGAGGGCATATGTTGTCCAAGCAGGATGTAAGCGTGGAACACAGAGTGTCTGTGGCACTGTTGGTATTCAAAAGTGAGAGCTCCTCAGAGGGGGGGAGTGCAGACAAGACAGCAGAGGAAAAGCAGGAGGGAGGGACCGTAGGTAGCGCCGGAAAGTGACCAGCGGTAAGACATCTGCGTTGTCTGGAGCGGTGAGGTCGGGGGTGACAAAGAAGTGATCAGACGTGTGCAGCGGAGTGACCTGAGAGTGATGAGTGGAGCATTTCTCGAATCATCCTTGTCATTTGCAAAACAGTAAGTGCATTTCTGGTTTTGATTGTTTGATTGCAAGAGACGGCACATGATTCACGTTAATGCTTTTACTGTTTGTACAATAATTTATTGACAGACAGTGTCATTGTGATGCAGACAGGAAAAGACAGCACTGCATAGCACAAACAAATGTAGAAATCTGAACATAAGACAATCTCCTTAGGGAAAACTGTACATGCAGTGCAGTGGAATTACAGTGCAGTCTTCCTACACCTCCTGACGTTCCTGTCTTTTGGGCAACGGATTCTCATCCACATCACAACAAATATCTTCTCTTGCGATACAGCGTGAAAATCATCTTTCAGAGTGTCTAATCCAGCCTCTGCAGGCATCAGCTGTGATGTCATCACACGTTACATCCATGGCAGCCAGAAGGGTCATCTGTGTATGCGGCTGGCGATCATATACTTTTAATCTTCATGCTGAGAAAAATTCCTCAACGTGGTTGAGTAGGGTGAGAGGAACTCCACCAGCATCCTGTTGTGGGCCGCAAACCATTGCCTGATGATGTTGGAGCGATGGAAACTGACATTGTCCCAAACTAACACGTACTTTGGCAGGTCATCTCCAATCTGCCCCCTCTCTTGTTCAGGGATGAGATCCCTGTAGAGAGTGTCAAAAGACTGTTTAGGTGTGAAAAGGGGCCGTCTGCAACACAGTGAAGTTGTCTTGCAGTCCTATGTGGAAAGAATATAGCAATGCAAAACACTAAATTGAGTAAAATAAAATGCCACTGTTTACTTAAAGTATACTTACTGTATATTGTAAAACTAGTGCTTAAATGTCGTGGGGATTATACTATTCTACAGAGACCCATTATAATGCATTTTGATCAACATGACATAAGCAATTGATAATGTAGGAATCTGCACAGAATTTTGTCATAATCATTTGCATGGATGTACCAAAGCATTTGCAACTTGTTCAAAGAAATGAGAAAATGCTTGTTTGATGTGCACACGTGACACAAGGATGTAAGGATTGAACAAGAAGTTTTGAGAATTTCAAATCGGATCAGAGAAATGTACCAAATTGACTTAGAAAAAACTGTATTTAAAGTGGGGGGGGTACTTTTGGGGCAGTTTTGTTTCACCCAAGTGTCCCATTTCCACCCCTCTCAAACTAATGCATGGATGCATATAGCCAGAAACAATTCATTTGATGCATGCAAAGAAGCAACACTGTGTGTCTCAAGAAGCATGTATTCATGATTACGTAGACATGCTAAAATTTCAAGGCCACACACTACACATTACACATTACACATGACATTACACATTTCATGAAATTTACATTTAGTCATTTAGCAGACGTTTTTATCCAAAGCGACTTACAGACGAGGAAACATTGGAAGCAATTATAACAATATAGGCAACAAAATGCATAAGTTAATTAAATCCAGTCCATTAAAGCCTAGCACAGTATACAAAGCTAAGAATATTGAGGTAAGTAAAAAAATATTTTTTTAAGAAGACAGAAAATAATAAGAGGTTAAAATCAGTCATCTACATTTTGACGGAAGATATGCATTTTCACACACTACACCGGCCTATAGTGTTCTAGCAGTGTAAGGTTGAGAGTGAGTTTCTTAAGTAGCGGTGTGATGCAGGCCTCTTTGAAAGCAGTGGGAAATGTCCCAGTGGTGAGCAAAGAGTTGATGATGCGGGTCAGACCAGGCACAACTGCTGGAGAGATGGCATGGAGGAGATGGGTGGGGATGGGATCCAGAGGGCAGGTGGTAGGGTGGTTGGAACCAATGACCTTGGAAACATCATCTTCAGACATAGGAGAAAAGGCGGGTGATGGTGGAGTAGAAAATTGGCTGTTGATGGCGGTAGTTTTCTTTACGAAGAACGATGCAAAATCATCAGCCGTTAACTCCGATGAAGGTGTGGGAGCAGGCGGACAGAGGAGAGCAGAGAAGGTTTTTAAGAGTGTGCGAGAGTCAGGAGAGTTGCTGATCTTCGAGTGGTTATAATCAGTTTTTGCAGAGGTGACGTCAACGGAGAAAGTAGAGAGAGAGAGGTCAGTATGGTCTTTTGACTTGTGCCATTTTCTCTCAGCTGACCGGAGGCTGGTGCGATGCTCACGTGGTACATCCGATAACCAGGGGGCAGACAGGGATGCACGGGCTGGTCCAGATGTAAGAGAGCATATGTTGTCCAAGCAGGATGTAAGCGTGGAACACAGAGTGTCTGTGGCACTGTTTGTTGTCAAAAGAGAGAGCTCCTCAGAGGGGGGGAGTGCAGACAAGACAGCAGAGGAAAAGCAGGAGGGAGGGACCGTAGGTAGCGCCGGAAAGTGACCAGCGGTAAGACATCTGCGTTGTCTGGAGCGGTGAGGTCGGGGGGGACAAAGAAGTGATCAGACGTGTGCAGCGGAGTGACCTGAGAGTGATGAGTGGAGCATTTCTCGAATCATCCTTGTCATTTGCAAAACAGTAAGTGCATTTCTGGTTTTGATTGTTTGATTGCAAGAGACGGCACATGATTCACGTTAACGCTTTTACTGTTTGTACAATAATTTATTGACAGACAGTGTCATTGTGATGCAGACAGGAAAAGACAGCACTGC
The DNA here is from genome assembly GCF_947034865.1 of Barbatula barbatula. Lineage (NCBI taxonomy): Eukaryota > Metazoa > Chordata > Actinopteri > Cypriniformes > Nemacheilidae > Barbatula > Barbatula barbatula. The sequence continues at coordinate 6,573,453 of NC_136782.1, forward strand.
ATAGCACAAACAAATGTAGAAATCTAAACATAAGACAATCTCCTTAGGGAAAACTGTACATGCAGTGCAGTGGAATTACAGTGCAGTCTTCCTACACCTCCTGACGTTCCTGTCTTTTGGGCTACGGATTCTCATCCACATCACAACAAATATCTTCTCTTGCGATACAGCGTGAAAATCATCTTTCAGAGTGTCTAATCCAGCCTCTGCAGGCATCAGCTGTGATGTCATCACACGTTACATCCATGGCAGCCAGAAGGGTCATCTGTGTATGCGGCTGGCGATCATATACTTTTAATCTTCATGCTGAGAAAAATTCCTCAACGTGGTTGAGTAGGGTGAGAGGAACTCCACCAGCATCCTGTTGTGGGCCGCAAACCATTGCCTGATGATGTTGGAGCGATGGAAACTGACATTGTCCCAAACTAACACGTACTTTGGCAGGTCATCTCCAATCTGCCCCCTCTCTTGTTCAGGGATGAGATCCCTGTAGAGAGTGTCAAAATACTGTTTAGGTTTGAAAAGGGGCCGTCTGCAAAAACAGTGAAGTTGTCTTGCAGTCCTATGTGGAAAGAATATAGCAATGCAAAACACTAAATTGAGTAAAATAAAATGCCACCGTTTACTTAAAGTATACTTACTGTATATTGTAAAACTAGTGCTTAAATGTCGTGGGGATAATACTATTCTACAGAGACCCATTATAATGCATTTTGATCAACATGACATAAGCAATTGATAATGTTGGAATCTGCACAGAATTTTGTCATAATCATTTGCATGGATGTACCAAAGCATTTGCAACTTGTTCAAAGAAATGAGAAAATGCTTGTTTGATGTGCACACTTGACACAAGGATGTAAGGATTGAACAAGAAGTTTTGAGAATTTCAAATCGGATCAGAGAAATGTACCAAATTGACTTAGAAAAAACTGTATTTAAAGTGGGGGGGGTACTTTTGGGGCAGTTTTGTTTCACCCAAGTGTCCCATTTCCACCCCTCTCAAACTAATGCATGGATGCATATAGCCAGAAACAATTCATTTGATGCATGCAAAGAAGCAACACTGTGTGTCTCAAGAAGCATTTATTCATGATTACGTAGACATGCTAAAATTTCAAGGCCACACACTACACATTACACATTACACATGACATTACACATTTCATAAAATTTACATTTAGTCATTTAGCAGACGTTTTTATCCAAAGCGACTTGCAGACGAGGAAACATTGGAAGCAATTATAACAATATAGGCAACAAAATGCATAAGTTAATTAAATCCAGTCCATTAAAGCCTAGCACAGTATACAAAGCTAAGAATAGTGAGGTAAGTAAAAAAAAATTTTTTTAAGAAGACAGAAAATAAGAAGAGGTTAAAATCAGTCATCTACATTTTGACGGAAGATATTCATTTTCACACACTACACCGGCCTGTAGTGTTCTAGCAGTGTAAGGTTGAGAGTGAGTTTCTTCAGTAGCGGTGTGATGCAGGCCTCTTTGAAAGCAGTGGGAAATGTCCCAGTGGTGAGCAAAGAGTTGATGATGCGGGTCAGACCAGGCACAACTGCTGGAGAGATGGCATGGAGGAGATGGGTGGGGATGGGATCCATTGGGCAGGTGGTAGGGTGGTTGGAACCAATGACCTTGGAAACATCATCTTCAGACATAGGAGAAAAGGCGGGTGATGGTGGCGTAGAAAATTGGCTATTGATGGCGGTAGTTTTCTTTACGAAGAACGATGCAAAATCATCAGCCGTTAACTCCGATGAAGGTGTGGGAGCAGGCGGACAGAGGAGAGCAGAGAAGGTTTTTAAGAGTGTGCGAGAGTCAAGAGAGTTGCTGATCTTCGAGTGGTTATAATCAGTTTTTGCAGAGGTGACGTCAACGGAGAAAGTAGAGAGAAGAGACTGGTAGAGAGAGAGAGGTCAGTATGGTCTTTTGACTTGTGCCATTTTCTCTCAGCTGACCGGAGGCTGGTGCGATGCTCACGTGGTACATCCAATAACCAGGGGGCAGACAGGGATGCACGGGCTGGTCCAGATGTAAGAGGGCATATGTTGTCCAAGCAGGATGTAAGCGTGGAACACAGAGTGTCTGTGGCACTGTTGGTATTCAAAAGAGAGAGCTCCTCAGAGGGGGGGAGTGCAGACAAGACAGCAGAGGAAAAGCAGGAGGGAGGGACCGTAGGTAGCGCCGGAAAGTGACCAGCGGTAAGACATCTGCGTTGTCTGGAGCGGTGAGGTTGGGGGTGACAAAGAAGTGATCAGACGTGTGCAGCGGAGTGACCTGAGAGTGATGAGTGGAGCATTTCTTGAATCATCCTTGTCATTTGCAAAACAGTAAGTGCATTTCTGGTTTTGATTGTTTGATTGCAAGAGACGGCACATGATTCACGTTAACGCTTTTACTGTTTGTACAATAATTTATTGACAGACAGTGTCATTGTGATGCAGACAGGAAAAGACAGCACTGCATAGCACAAACAAATGTAGAAATCTAAACATAAGACAATCTCCTTAGGGAAAACTGTACATGCAGTGCAGTGGAATTACAGTGCAGTCTTCCTACACCTCCTGACGTTCCTGTCTTTTGGGCAACGGATTCTCATCCACATCACAACAAATATCTTCTCTTGCGATACAGCGTGAAAATCATCTTTCAGAGTGTCTAATCCAGCCTCTGCAGGCATCAGCTGTGATGTCATCACACGTTACATCCATGGCAGCCAGAAGGATCATCTGTGTATGCGGCTGGCGATCATATACTTTTAATCTTCATACTGAGAAAAATTCCTCAACGTGGTTGAGTAGGGTGAGAGGAACTCCACCAGCATCATGTTGTGGGCCACAAACCATTGCCTGATGATGTTGGAGCGATGGAAACTGACATTGTCCCAAACTAACACGTACTTTGGCAGGTCATCTCCAATCTGCCCCCTCTCTTGTTCAGGGATGAGATCCCTGTAGAGAGTGTCAAAAGACTGTTTAGGTGTGAAAAGGGGCCGTCTGCAACACTGTGAAGTTCTCTTGCAGTCCTATGTGGAAAGACTATAGCAATGCAAAACACTAAATTGAGTAAAATAAAATGCCACTGTTTACTTAAAGTATACTTACTGTATATTGTAAAACTAGTGCTTAAATGTCGTGGGGATTATACTATTCTACAGAGACCCATTATAATGCATTTTGATCAACATGACATAAGCAATTGATAATGTAGGAATCTGCACAGAATTTTGTCATAATCATTTGCATGGATGTACCAAAGCATTTGCAACTTGTTCAAAGAAATGAGAAAATGCTTGTTTGATGTGCACACGTGACACAAGGATGTAAGGATTGAACAAGAAGTTTTGAGAATTTCAAATCGGATCAGAGAAATGTACCAAATTGACTTAGAAAAAACTGTATTTAAAGTGGGGGGGGTACTTTTGGGGCAGTTTTGTTTCACCCAAGTGTCCCATTTCCACCCCTCTCAAACTAATGCATGGATGCATATAGCCAGAAACAATTCATTTGATGCATGCAAAGAAGCAACACTGTGTGTCTCAAGAAGCATTTATTCATGATTACGTAGACATGCTAACATTTCAAGGCCACACACTGCACATTACACATGACATTACACATTTCATAAAATTTACATTTAGTCATTTAGCAGACGTTTTTATCCAAAGCGACTTACAGACGAGGAAACATTGGAAGCAATTATAACAATATAGGCAACAAAATGCATAAGTTAATTAAATCCAGTCCATTGAAGCCTAGCACAGTATACAAAGCTAAGAATAGTGAGGTAAGTAAAAAAATATTTTTTTAAGAAGACAGAAAATAATAAGAGGTTAAAATCAGTCATCTACATTTTGACGGAAGATATGCATTTTCACACACTACACCGGCCTGTAGTGTTCTAGCAGTGTAAGGTTGAGAGTGAGTTTCTTCAGTAGCGGTGTGATGCAGGCCTCTTTGAAAGCAGTGGGAAATGTCCCAGTGGTGAGCAAAGAGTTTAACGCCCAAGAGTAATTTCCGCCCATGCAAGCAGCAATACCCCCTAAAACCAGAAGCCCTCAATGGCATAAGGCCAATATTCAACGAGTTTCTCAAAAAAGGCATAGTTGTGCCATGCCCAAATTCACCTGTGCGCACACCTTTGTTTCCAGTTAAAAAAAAAGATCAGAGAAAAGGGAGCACCCGTTGAATGGCGGTTCGTACAAGATTTGCAAGCAGTTAATGCCGCAGTACAGCCACGAGCACCAAACGTACCCAACCCGTATACCATTCTCAGCCAAATTCCACCTGAGACGAAATGGTAAACGGTGATTGATTTGTCAAACGCGTTTTTCAGTGTGCCAGTACACCCAGACTCACAATACTGGTTCGCCTTTTCATTTGATGGCAAGCCATATACATTCACACGTCTATGCCAAGGGTACTGCGAATCACCGACCATTTACAACGAGGCACTGCGACAATCACTGGAGCCATTCCATCTCCCGAAGGGGGTGGCATTGCTTCAGTATGTGGATGACATTCTTTTATGTGCACCCACCAAAGCGCAATGTGAAGAACACACTGTACGACTGTTAACTCATTTGGCACACGAAGGACACAAAGTGAATATCTCCAAAGTCCAGCTGGCAAAACAATTTGTCCGGTTTTTGGGTCACGAAATTACTGACCGTGGCAGACAGCTGTCCGCAAAGCGCGTGTCTGCAATTTCAGACATCGCACGCCCAAAAACTAAGAAGCAACTAATGACATTTTTAGGGATGACCTCTTACTGTAGGAATTTCATTTTGAGGTACACAGAGATGGAAAAACATCTCACGGTATTGATTCACGGGAAGCCCATGACTGCAAATGCGCAGATTGAATGGACTGATGCAGGGGTTGAGGCTTTTGGTAATCTCAAGCGAGCTCTGCAATCTGCGCCTGCGCTAGGTATCCCAAACCCAGACAAACCATTCACACAAATGGTAGACGAAAAAGACGGCACAATGCTCTCTGTGCTGCTCCAAAAACACGGAGACCAGCTGCGCCCCGTTGCTTATCTTTCATCCAGATTAGATAGTGTGGCACAAGGTCTCCCACCGTGCCTGCGCGCAGTAGCAGCGGCAGAGAAATCAGTGCTGGCCTCTAGGGAGTTTGTTGGTTATTCTCCCCTTACTGTGTTTGTTCCCCATGCAGTGGCCATGATTCTGTTAGAACAACGAGTGTCACATTTATCTACAGCGAGGTGGCTGAGATATAATCTGACGTTGTTGGAATTGCCAAACATCACGGTAGGGAGATGTAACACACTAAACCCAGCCACGTTGCTGCCACTTACTGACAATGGTGACCCACACAACTGTGTTGCCACTTTAGAGCAAGTCTGCTCGCCACGTGTTGATCTCAGAGACGAACCTCTGCTAAATGCAGACTTGACTTTCTATGTAGATGGCAGTGCACGAAAAGATGAGGCGGGAAAGAATCCCCCCCTTTTTTTCACGTGGGGTTTGCTGTTGTGTCTGATTTTGAAACAGTACAGTCAGGCCGCCTGCCTGACCATTTCTCTGCTGAAACAGCAGAGCTCATTGCACTCAGACGCGCATACGAATTGGCAGAGGGTAAAAGTGTCAACATTCACACAGACAGTAGATGTGCATTTGGTGTAGCTCATGATTTTGGCACACTTTGGAAACACAGGAACTTTTTGAAAGCTGATGGTAAACGGAGTCTTAACCACACACAGGTTGCTGATTTACTATCTGCCATTCTTCTCACATCAGTCATTGTTGTGTGTGACTATGCCACACACACTTTTGTATCTGAAACTATTTTTTGCAGGAAGCCGACAAGCTGACCTTGCTGCAAAGCAAGCAACATCAGAGCGACAGATTTTCTCATGAAATCACTAACAAAACTTTTTCTCTTGCAGAGATGCAAACATTTTGCAGAACCGGATAAGCGTGCACTCTGGAAGGAGTGCTCATGTAAATACACAGACAATGTTTGGGGGGGGCCCAAATGGCCTCACCTGTTTGCCAAAACATTTTTTTCCCTGCTTTTGCGATTTTGACGCATGGCCTAGACCACGCGTCAAAAGGGGGGATGTTACAAGCAATGTGTTTTTGTGTTTTTGCTCTCAAAATATTTGTGCAGGTCAAAGGAGCAGTAGCAAATGGAGCTGACAAATCATTACACAGCTTCCAGCCAGGAGACTTCGAAGTAGTCAAAGATTTCAGGAGGAAGTCGTGGGAAAGACATGCCTCCCACTGCAAAAAGGTGCAAGGAGGGGCAACTCCAACCGTATGGCTCTTCGCAATGGTCGTGCAGACAAAGGGAATCAACTGTTCCAGTCGGGGACGCATCGAACCCCGAGAAATTAGAGATTATAGAATTTTGTTTTTGTGCAACACTATATTCCAAGTTTAATAAAATGGTATGGGGAGGGACAGTGTTACCCTAATTCTGCTAGGTACTGGGGAACAAATATGTATTTGTGTAGAGGTACGTGTACCTCAGGTGATGTGGTGGATAAGGCAACAAAATTTAAAATGTGGGCCATTATGTCCCCTGGGATGGCCAAATAAAAAGGCAAAGGAGAAAATTTTAAACTTAACTCTAACTCAGAAAAATTTTAGTTATGAGGGAACGGGAGCAATCCCACAGATGATAGTAAGAATATGGAATCTGACGATGGAAGATGCAGGGCAATACTGGTGTATGTGGTCAACAAAGGGGAAAGACACAGGTCAGAAGGTTCAGATATCAGTACAGCCAAGGAATTTTCAGGCGGCAGAGCAGGCAGAGAAAGAGGCACAGGAAGTAGAGGCTAGGACATGGATAGATCCACGAGATACGAACGTAGATATGAGAAAGGCAATATACCAATGCAAAGGCAATAAGGCATGTGCATTGGCTCTGATGCAGAAGAAAGAGGTAGGAGTGAATGACAGTTGTTGGTGGTGTATGCAACTCGAGCAGGCTTGGAAAGTCAGTCCTCTGAAATTAGAGGATGAGAGAAGGCTGAAGGGTCAATTACCCTGCAAAGCCATCACCCTGTTGAGAGTTGCAAACAGCACCAACGAGGAAGAGGCGGCACGAAAGACAGACTGCAAAGAACCAGGTGGTAAGTACAGCATCAGTTTTGACACCAGGCCTCTGAATATACACCCCAGGGTAGGGCATGTTTGCCTGTGTAGAGCGAAAGGGGGGCCACTCATAGGAACATCAGAATGCAAAAACATAGTGGAAACCAATGACAACCAACCAAATTGTTCTTTTAATAGTTGGAATTTCACACGCCCGTTCTCTAAGGACGAGGTAGGCCTAAGTGGCGTAGTATGGGTCTGTGGGGAAAGAGCATTCCACAGACTGCCCATGAAATGGACAGGCTGTTGTTATCCAGCTCTCCTGTCTATAGGAGCAGCTGCCTAAGCACCTAGAAAAATCAGAGACAAATGAGATCTGCTCGACGTTGACAGCATGCCCAGTACCTATGAAGGAGCATGGCTGATGGACCCCTGGACGTCCCCACAGGGCACTGTCCTGTGGAATATTTTTGGAGGTCTTGGTGGAGCTTTAAGCATGACAAAATTGAACGGATTGGCTTGGCAGGTTTTAGCATTGGCAAACTCAACTGAGAAAGCTTTGGGTCTATTGAGCGAGGAGATGGCACAGATGAGGGAAGTAGTTTTACAGAGTAGATTAGTTTTAGACATGCTTACGGCAGAGAAAGGCGGTGTGTGCAAAATGCTCAGGGTCAGTTGTTGTTTCTATATTCCGGATTATGCTGATAATGTCACAGACATTATAAAACACATGAAGAATGCAATCATGGAACCGGATGATATGACTAACAGTCTGTTGAAATGGTGGAATTGCTAAAGTTGGGGAGTGGGGCTGAAACGGGTGGTGTTACCAATTCTAGTGGGATTTTAAGAACTGTTTAGATAGAAGAATGAAACCTGTAAGAGAAAGGGCGTTGCTCATCTTACGGGTCAAAGTATAAAGATTTTGGTTATCATATATGATAAAAGGGGGGAATGTAATGGAAATTTTCTAGTCTAGCTTCTTGATGTGTCTATCTATATGTTTATGAAGTTTTTATCCATGTTTTCCTCTCTATGTTAACATGTTTTTCTCTATACACGTCATACCACTCTGGCTTTGCCCTCGAGCAGGGACCAAGATGTTCTGTTTGGAATAACGGGCATCACTTCTCGGAATCCAGCTAGGGATTCTGGCTAGGGGGCAAAGGGAGGGGGTTTCACGTTTTTAATCATATATATACTCTGGGTGCAGAAGGAAAGAGCGCCTTTGCTCTGCACCATGCTCATTGCTCATGATGCAGATTAAACGACAATAAAATACTTTGCAAAGTACCTGATGTCTCTGTATATTGCGTTTGTCAAAATTGACTCACCTTGATTAAGGAATAAGAAAATTCCACAACAGGCACATGAGTCACGTTTACGCTTTTACTGTTTGTACAATAATTTATTGACAGACAGTGTCATTGTGATGCAGACAGGAAAAGACAGCACTGCATAGCACAAACAAATGTAGAAATCTGAACATAAGACAATCTCCTTAGGGAAAACTGTACATGCAGTGCAGTGGAATTACAGTGCAGTCTTCCTACACCTCCTGACGTTCCTGTCTTTTGGGCAACGGATTCTCATCCACATCACAACAAATATCTTCTCTTGCGATACAGCGTGAAAATCATCTTTCAGAGTGTCTAATCCAGCCTTTGCAGGCATCAGCTGTGATGTCATCACACGTTACATCCATGGCAGCCAGAAGGGTCATCTGTGTATGCGGCTGGCGATCATATACTTTTAATCTTCATGCTGAAAAAAATTCCTCAACGTGGTTGAGTAGGGTGAGAGGAACTCCACCAGCATCCTGTTGTGGGCCGCAAACCATTGCCTGATGATGTTGGAGCGATGGAAACTGACATTGTCCCAAACTAACACGTACTTTGGCAGGTCATCTCCAATCTGCCCCCTCTCTTGTTCAGGGATGAGATCCCTGTAGAGAGTGTCAAAAGACTGTTTAGGTGTGAAAAGGGGCCGTCTGCAACCAGGTGAAGTTGTCTTGCAGTCCCATGTGGAAAGAATATAGTAATGCAAATCACTAAATTGAGTAAAATAAAATGCCACTGTTTACTTGAAGTATACTTACTGTATATTGTAAAACTAGTGCTTAAATGTCGTGGGGGATTATACTATTCAACAGAGACCCATTATAATGCATTTTGATCAACATGACGTAAGCAATTGATAATGTTGGAATCTGCACAGAATTGTGTCATAATCATTTGCATGGATGTACCAAAGCATTTGCAACTTGTTCAAAGAAATGAGAAAATGCTTGTTTGATGTGCACAAGTGACACAAGGATGTAAGGATTGAACAAGAAGTTTTGAGAATTTCAAATCGGATCTGAGAAATGTACCAAATTGACTTAGAAAAAACTGTATTTAAAGTGGGGGGGGGTACTTTTGGGGCAGTTTTGTTTCACCCAAGTGTCCCATTTCCACCCCTCTCAAACTAATGCATGAATGCATATAGCCAGAAACAATTCATTTGATGCATGCAAAGAAGCAACACTGTGTGTCTCAAGAAGCATTTATTCATGATTACGTAGACATGCTAAAATTTCAAGGCCACACACTACACATTACACATTACACATGACATTACACATTTCATAAAATTTACATTTAGTCATTTAGCAGACGTTTTATCCAAAGCGACTTACAGACGAGGAAACATTGGAAGCAATTATAACAATATAGGCAACAAAATGCATAAGTTAATTAAATCCAGTCCATTAAAGCCTAGCACAGTATACAAAGCTAAGAAAAGTGACGTAAGTAAAAAAAATATTTTTTAAGAAGACAGAAAATAGTAAGAGGTTCAAATCAGTCATCTACATTTTGACGGAAGATATGCATTTTCACACACTACACCGGCCTGTAGTGTTCTAGCAGTGTAAGGTTGAGAGTGAGTTACTTCAGTAGCGGTGTGATGCAGGCCTCTTTGAAAGCAGTGGGAAATGTCCCAGTGGTGAGCAAAGAGTTGATGATGCGGGTCAGACCAGGCACAACTGCTGGAGAGATGGCATGGAGGAGATGGGTGGGGATGGGATCCAGTGGGCAGGTGGTAGGGTGGTTGGAACCAATGACCTTGGAAACATCATCTTCAGACATAGGAGAAAAGGCGGGTGATGGTGGCGTAGAAAATTGGCTGTTGATGGCGGTAGTTTTCTTTACGAAGAACGATGCAAAATCATCAGCCGTTAACTCCGATGAAGGTGTGGGAGCAGGCGGACAGAGGAGAGCAGAGAAGGTTTTTAAGAGTGTGCGAGAGTCAGGAGAGTTGCTGATCTTCGAGTGGTTATAATCAGTTTTTACAGAGGTGACGTCAACGGAGAAAGTAGAGAGAGAGAGGTCAGTATGGTCTTTTGACTTGTGTCATTTTCTCTCAGCTGACCGGAGGCTGGTGCGATGCTCACGTGGTACATCCGATAACCAGGGGGCAGACAGGGATGCACGGGCTGGTCCAGATGCAAGAGGGCATATGTTGTCCAAGCAGGATGTAAGCGTGGAACACAGAGTGTCTGTGGCACTGTTGGTATTCAAAAGTGAGAGCTCCTCAGAGGGGGGAGTGCAGAAAAGACAGCAGAGGAAAAGCAGGAGGGAGGGACCGTAGGTACCGCCGGAAAGTGACCAGCGGTAAGACATCTGCGTTGTCTGGAGCGGTGAGGTCGGGGGTGACAAAGAAGTGATCAGACGTGTGCAGCGGAGTGACCTGAGAGTGATGAGTGGAGCATTTCTCGAATCATCATTGTCATTTGCAAAACAGTAAGTGCATTTCTGGTTTTGATTGTTTGATTGCAAGAGACGGCACATGATTCACGTTAACGCTTTTACTGTTTGTATAATAATTTATTGACAGACAGTGTCATTGTGATGCAGACAGGAAAAGACAGCACTGCATAGCACAAACAAATGTAGAAATCTGAACATAAGACAATCTCCTTAGGGAAAACTGTACATGCAGTGCAGTGGAATTACAGTGCAGTCTTCCTACACCTCCTGACGTTCCTGTCTTTTGGGCAACGGATTCTCATCCACATCACAACAAATATCTTCTCTTGCGATACAGCGTGAAAATCATCTTTCAGAGTGTCTAATCCAGCCTCTGCAGGCATCAGCTGAGATGTCATCACACGTTACATCCATGGCAGCCAGAAGGGTCATCTGTGTATGAGGCTGGCCATCATATACTTTTAATCTTCATGCTGAGAAAAATTCCTCAACGGGGTTGAGTAGGTTGAGAGGAACTCCACCAGCATCCTGTTGTGGGCCACAAACCATTGCCTGATGATGTTGGAGCGATGGAAACTGACATTGTCCCAAACTAACACGTACTTTGGCAGGTCATCTCCAATCTGCCCCCTCTCTTGTTCAGGGATGAGATCCCTGTAGAGAGTGTCAAAAGACTGTTTAGGTGTGAAAAGGGGCCGTCTGCAACACAGTGAAGTTGTCTTGCAGTCCTATGTGGAAAGAATATAGCAATGCAAAACACAAAATTGAGTAAAATAAAATGCCACTGTTTACTTAAAGTATACTTACTGTATATTGTAAAACTAGTGCTTAAATGTAGTGGGGATTACACTATTCTACAGAGACCCATTATAATGCATTTTGATCAACATGACATAAGCAATTGATAATGTAGGAATCTGCACAGAATTTTGTCATAATCATTTGCATCGATTTACCAAAGCATTTGCAACTTGTTCAAAGAAATGAGAAAATGCTTTTTTGATGTGCACACGTGACACAAGGATGTAAGGATTGAACAAGAAGTTTTGAGAATTTCAAATCGGATCTGAGAAATGTACCAAATTGACTTAGAAAAAACTGTATTTAAAGTGGGGGGGGGGGTACTTTTGGGGCAGTTTTGTTTCACCCAAGTGTCCCATTTCCACCCCCCTCAAACTAATGCATGGATGCATATAGCCAGAAACAATTCATTTGATGCATGCAAAGAAGCAACACTGTGTGTCTCAAGAAGCATTTATTCATGATTACGTAGACATGCTAAAATTTCAAGGCCACACACTACACATTACACATGACATTACACATTTCATAAAATTTACATTTAGTCATTTAGCAGACGTTTTTATCCAAAGCGACTTACAGACGAGGAAACATTGGAAGCAATTATAACAATATAGGCAACAAAATGCATAAGTTAATTAAATCCAGTCCATTGAAGCCTAGCACAGTATACAAAGCTAAGAATAGTGAGGTAAGTAAAAAAAAATTTTTTAAGAAGACAGAAAATAGTAAGAGGTTAAAATCAGTCATCTACATTTTGACGGAAGATATGCATATTCACACACTACACCGGCCTGTAGTGTTCTAGCAGTGTAAGGTTGAGAGTGAGTTTCTTCAGTAGCGGTGTGATGCAGGCCTCTTTGAAAGCAGTGGGAAATGTCCCAGTGGTGAGCAAAGAGTTGATGATGCGGGTCAGACCATGCACAACTGCTGGAGAGATGGCATGGAGGAGATGGGTGGGATCCAGTGGGCAGGTGGTAGGGTGGTTGGAACCAATGACCTTGGAAACATCATCTTCAGACATAGGAGAAAAGGCGGGGGATGGTGGTGTAGAAAATTGGCTGTTGATGGCGGTAGTTTTCTTTACGAAGAACGATGCAAAATCATCAGCCGTTAACTCCGATGAAGGTGTGGGAGCAGGCGGACAGAGGAGAGCAGAGAAGGTTTTTAAGAGTGTGCGAGAGTCAGGAGAGTTGCTGATCTTCGAGTGGTTATAATCAGTTTTTGCAGAGGTGACGTCAACGGAGAAAGTAGAGAGAGAGAGGTCAGTATGGTCTTTTGACTTGTGCCATTTTCTCTCAGCTGACCGGAGGCTGGTGCGATGCTCACGTGGTACATCCGATAACCAGGGGGCAGACAGGGATGCACGGGCTGGTCCAGATGCAAGAGGGCATATGTTGTCCAAGCAGGATGTAAGCGTGGAACACAGAGTGTCTGTGTCACTGTTGGTATTCAAAAGTGAGAGCTCCTCAGAGGGGGGAGTGCAGACAAGACAGCAGAGGAAAAGCAAGAGGGAGGGACCGTAGGTAGCGCCGGAAAGTGACCAGCGGTAAGACATCTGCGTTGTCTGGAGCGGTGAGGTCGGGGGTGACAAAGAAGTGATCAGACGTGTGCAGCGGAGTGACTTGAGAGTGATGAGTGGAGCATTTCTCGAATCATCATTGTCATTTGCAAAACAGTAAGTGCATTTCTGGTTTTGATTGTTTGATTGCAAGAGACGGCACATGATTCACGTTAACGCTTTTACTGTTTGTATAATAATTTATTGACAGACAGTGTCATTGTGATGCAGACAGGAAAAGACAGCACTGCATAGCACAAACAAATGTAGAAATCTGAACATAAGACAATCTCCTTAGGGAAAACTGTACATGCAGTGCAGTGGAATTACAGTGCAGTCTTCCTACACCTCCTGACGTTCCTGTCTTTTGGGCAACGGATTCTCATCCACATCACAACAAATATCTTCTCTTGCGATACAGCGTGAAAATCATCTTTCAGAGTGTCTAATCCAGCCTCTGCAGGCATCAGCTGAGATGTCATCACACGTTACATCCATGGCAGCCAGAAGGGTCATCTGTGTATGCGGCTGGCCATCATATACTTTTAATCTTCATGCTGAGAAAAATTCCTCAACGGGGTTGAGTAGGTTGAGAGGAACTCCACCAGCATCCTGTTGTGGGCCACAAACCATTGCCTGATGATGTTGGAGCGATGGAAACTGACATTGTCCCAAACTAACACGTACTTTGGCAGGTCATCTCCAATCTGCCCCCTCTCTTGTTCAGGGATGAGATCCCTGTAGAGAGTGTCAAAAGACTGTTTAGGTGTGAAAAGGGGCCGTCTGCAACACAGTGAAGTTGTCTTGCAGTCCTATGTGGAAAGAATATATCAATGCAAAACACTAAATTGAGTAAAATAAAATGCCACTGTTTACTTAAAGTATACTTACTGTATATTGTAAAACTAGTGCTTAAATGTCGTGGGGATTACACTATTCTACAGAGACCCATTATAATGCATTTTGATCAACATGACATAAGCAATTGATAATGTAGGAATCTGCACAGAATTTTGTCATAATCATTTGCATCGATGTACCAAAGCATTTGCAACTTGTTCAAAGAAATGAGAAAATGCTTGTTTGATGTGCACACGTGACACAAGGATGTAAGGATTGAACAAGAAGTTTTGAGAATTTCAAATCGGATCTGAGAAATGTACCAAATTGACTTAAAAAAACTGTATTTAAAGTGGGGGGGGGGTACTTTTGGGGCAGTTTTGTTTCACCCAAGTGTCCCATTTCCACCCCTCTCAAACTAATGCATGGATGCATATAGCCAGAAACAATTAATTTGATGCATGCAAAGAAGCAACACTGTGTGTCTCAAGAAGCATTTATTGATGATTACGTAGACATGCTAAAATTTCAAGGCCACACACTACACATTACACATTACACATGACATTACACATTTCATAAAATTTACATTTAGTCATTTAGCAGACGTTTTTATCCAAAGCGACTTACAGACGAGGAAACATTGGAAGCAATTATAACAATATAGGCAACAAAATGCATAAGTTAATTAAATCCAGTCCATTAAAGCCTAGCACAGTATATAATGCTAAGAATAGTGCGGCAAGTAAAAAAAAATGTTTTAAGAAGACAGAAAATAATAAGAGGTTAAAATCAGTCATCTACATTTTGACGGAAGATATGCATTTTCTCACACTACACCGGCCTGTAGTGTTCTAGCAGTGTAAGGTTGAGAGTGAGTTTCTTCAGTAGCGGTGTGATGCAGGCCTCTTTGAAAGCAGTGGGAAATGTCCCAGTGGTGAGCAAAGAGTTGATGATGCGGGTCAGACCAGGCACAACTGCTGGAGAGATGGCATGGAGGAGATGGGTGGGGATGGGATCCAGTGGGCAGGTGGTAGGGTGGTTGGAACCAATGACCTTGGAAACATCATCTTCAGACATAGGAGAAAAGGCGGGTGATGGTGGCGTAGAAAATTGGCTGTTGATGGCGGTAGTTTTCTTTACGAAGAACGATGCAAAATCATCAGCCGTTAACTCCGATGAAGGTGTGGGAGCAGGCAGACAGAGGAGAGCAGAGAAGGTTTTTAAGAGTGTGCGAGAGTCAGGAGAGTTGCTGATCTTCGAGTGGTTATAATCAGTTTTTGCAGAGGTGACGTCAACGGAGAAAGTAGAGAGAGAGAGGTCAGTATGGTCTTTTGACTTGTGCCATTTTCTCTCAGCTGACCGGAGGCTGGTGCGATGCTCACGTGGTACATCCGATAACCAGGGGGCAGACAGGGATGCACGGGCTGGTCCAGATGTAAGAGGGCATATGTTGTCCGAGCAGGATGTAAGCGTGGAACACAGAGTGTCTGTGGCACTGTTGGTATTCAAAAGAGAGAGCTCCTCAGAGGGGGGGAGTGCAGACAAGACAGCAGAGGAAAAGCAGGAGGGAGGGACCGTAGGTAGCGCCGGAAAGTGACCAGCGGTAAGAGATCTGCGTTGTCTGGAGCGGTGAGGTCGGGGTTGACAAAGAAGTGATCAGACGTGTGCAGCGGAGTGACCTGAGAGTGATGAGTGGAGCATTTCTCGAATCATCCTTGTCATTTGCAAAACAGTAAGTGCATTTCTGGTTTTGATTGTTTAATTGCAAGAGACGGCACATGATTCACGTTAACGCTTTTACTGTTTGTACAATAATTTATTGACAGACAGTGTCATTGTGATGCAGACAGGAAAAGACAGCACTGCATAGCACAAACAAATGTAGAAATCTGAACATAAGACAATCTCCTTAGGGAAAACTGTACATGCAGTGCAGTGGAATTACAGTGCAGTCTTCCTACACCTCCTGACGTTCCTGTCTTTTGGGCAAACGGATTCTCATCCACATCACAACAAATATCTTCTCTTGCGATACAGCGTGAAAATCATCTTTCAGAGTGTCTAATCCAGCCTCTGCAGGCATCAGCTGTGATGTCATCACACGTTACATCCATGGCAGCCAGAAGGGTCATCTGTGTATGCGGCTGGCGATCATATACTTTTAATCTTCATGCTGAGAAAAATTCCTCAACGTGGTTGAGTAGGGTGAGAGGAACTCCACCAGCATCCTGTTGTGGGCCGCAAACCATTGCCTGATGATGTTGGAGCGATGGAAACTGACATTGTCCCAAACTAACAAGTACTTTGGCAGGTCATCTCCAATCTGCCCCCTCTCTTGTTCAGGGATGAGATCCCTGTAGAGAGTGTCAAAAGACTGTTTAGGTGTGAAAAGGGGCCGTCTGCAACACAGTGAAGTTGTCTTGCAGTCCTATGTGGAAAGAATATAGCAATGCAAAACACTAAATTGAGTAAAATAAAATGCCACTGTTTACTTAAAGTATACTTACTGTATATTGTAAAACTAGTGCTTAAATGTCGTGGGGAGTATACTATTCTACAGAGACCCATTATAATGCATTTTGATCAACATGACATAAGCAATTGATAATGTAGGAATCTGCACAGAATTTTGTCATAATCATTTGCATGGATGTACCAAAGCATTTGCAACTTGTTCAAAGAAATGAGAAAATGCTTGTTTGATGTGCACACTTGACACAAGGATTCAAGGATTGAACAAGAAGTTTTGAGAATTTCAAATCGGATCAGAGAAATGTACCAAATTGACTTTGAAAAAACTGTATTTAAAGTGGGGGGGGTACTTTTGGGGCAGTTTTGTTTCACCCAAGTGTCCTATTTCCACCCCTCTCAAACTAATGCATGGATGCATATAGCCAGAAACAATTCATTTGATGCATGCAAAGAAGCAACACTGTGTGTCTCAAGAAGCATTTATTCATGATTACGTAGACATGCTAAAATTTCAAGGCCACACACTACACATTACACATTGCACATGACATTACACATTTCATAAAATTTACATTTAGTCATTTAGCAGACGTTTTTATCCAAAGCGACTTACAGACGAGGAAACATTGGAAGCAATTATAACAATATAGGCAACAAAATGCATAAATTAATTAAATCCAGTCCATTAAAGCCTAGCACAGTATACAAAGCTAAGAATAGTGAGGTAAGTAAAAAATAATTTTTTAAGAAGACAGAAAATAATAAGAGGTTAAAATCAGTCATCTACATTTTGACGGAAGATATGCATTTTCACACACTACACCGGCCTGTAGTGTTCTAGCAGTGTAAGGTTGAGAGTGAGTTTCTTCAGTAGCGGTGTGATGCAGGACTCTTTGAAAGCAGTGGGAAATGTCCCAGTGGTGAGCAAAGAGTTGATGATGCGGGTCAGGCCAGGCACAACTGCTGGAGAGATGGCATGGAGGAGATGGGTGGGGATGGGATCCAGTGGGCAGGTGGTAGGGTGGTTGGAATCAATGACCTTGGAAACATCATCTTCAGACATAGGAGAAAAGGCGGGTGATGGTGGCGTAGAAAATTGGCTGTTGATGGCGGTAGTTTTCTTTACGAAGAACGATGCAAAATCATCAGCCGTTAACTCCGATGAAGGTGTGGGAGCAGGCGGACAGAGGAGAGCAGAGAAGGTTTTTAAGGGTGTGCGAGAGTCACACGTTACATCCATGGCAGCCAGAAGGGTCATCTGTGTATGCGGCTGGCCATCATATACTTTTAATCTTCATGCTGAGAAAAATTCCTCAACGTGGTTGAGTAGGGTGAGAGGAACTCCACCAGCATCCTGTTGTGGGCCGCAAACCATTGCCTGATGATGTTGGAGCGATGGAAACTGACATTGTCCCAAACTAACACGTACTTTGGCAGGTCATCTCCAATCTGCCCCCTCTCTTGTTCAGGGATGAGATCCCTGTAGAGAGTGTCAAAAGACTGTTTAGGTGTGAAAAGGGGCCGTCTGCAACACAGTGAAGTTGTCTTGCAGTCCTATGTGGAAAGAATATAGCAATGCAAAACACTAAATTGAGTAAAATAAAATGCCACCGTTTACTTAAAGTATACTTACTGTATATTGTAAAACTAGTGCTTAAATGTCGTGGGGATTATACTATTCTACAGAGACCCATTATAATGCATTTTGATCAACATGACATAAGCAATTGATAATGTAGGAATCTGCACAGAATTTTGTCATAATCAATTGCATGGATGTACCAAAGCATTTGCAACTTGTTCAAAGAAATGAGAAAATGCTTGTTTGATGTGCACACGTGACACAAGGATGTAAGGATTGAACAAGAAGTTTTGAGAATTTCAAATCGGATCAGAGAAATGTACCAAATTGACTTAGAAAAAACTGTATTTAAAGTGGGGGGGGGTACTTTTGGGGCAGTTTTGTTTCACCCAAGTGTCCCATTTCCACCCCTCTCAAACTAATGCATGGATGCATATAGCCAGAAACAATTCATTTGATGCATGCAAAGAAGCAACACTGTGTGTCTCAAGAAGCATTTATTCATGATTACCTAGACATGCTAAAATTTCAAGGCCACACACTACACATTACACATTACACATGACATTACACATTTCATAAAATTTACATTTAGTCATTTAGCAGACGTTTTTATCCAAAGCGACTTACAGACGAGGAAACATTGGACAGGCGGACAGAGGAGAGCAGAGAAGGTTTTTAAGAGTGTGCGAGAGTCAGGAGAGTTGCTGATCTTCGAGTGGTTATAATCAGTTTTTGCAGAGGTGACGTCAACGGAGAAAGTAGAGAGAGAGAGGTCAGTATGGTCTTTTGACTTGTGCCATTTTCTCTCAGCTGACCGGAGGCTGGTGCGATGCTCACGTGGTATATCCGATAACCAGGGGGCAGACAGGGATGCACGGGCTGGTCCAGATGTAAGAGGGCATATGTTGTCCAAGCAGGATGTAAGCGTGGAACACAGAGTGTCTGTGGCACTGTTGGTATTCAAAAGAGAGAGCTCCTCAGAGGGGGGGAGTGCAGACAAGACAGCAGAGGAAAAGCAGGAGGGAGGGACCGTAGGTAGCGCCGGAAAGTGACCAGCGGTAAGAGATCTGCGTTGTCTGGAGCGGTGAGGTCGGGGGTGACAAAGAAGTGATCAGACGTGTGCAGCGGAGTGACCTGAGAGTGATGAGTGGAGCATTTCTCGAATCATCCTTGTCATTTGCAAAACAGTAAGTGCATTTCTGGTTTTGATTGTTTGATTGCAAGAGACGGCACATGATTCACGTTAACGCTTTTACTGTTTGTACAATAATTTATTGACAGACAGTGTCATTGTGATGCAGACAGGAAAAGACAGCACTGCATAGCACAAACAAATGTAGAAATCTGAACATAAGACAATCTCCTTAGGGAAAACTGTACATGCAGTGCAGTGGAATTACAGTGCAGTCTTCCTACACCTCCTGACGTTCCTGTCTTTTGGGCAACGGATTCTCATCCACATCACAACAAATATCTTCTCTTGCGATACAGCGTGAAAATCATCTTTCAGAGTGTCTAATCCAGCCTCTGCAGGCATCAGCTGTGATGTCATCACACGTTACATCCATGGCAGCCAGAAGGGTCATATGTGTATGCGGCTGGCGATCATATACTTTTAATCTTCATGCTGAGAAAAATTCCTCTACGTGGTTGAGTAGGGTGAGAGGAACTCCACCAGCATCCTGTTGTGGGCCGCAAACCATTGCCTGATGATGTTGGAGCGATGGAAACTGACATTGTCCCAAACTAACACGTACTTTGGCAGGTCATCTCCAATCTGCCCCCTCTCTTGTTCAGGGATGAGATCCCTGTAGAGAGTGTCAAAAGACTGTTTAGGTGTGAAAAGGGGCCGTCTGCAACACAGTGAAGTTGTCTTGCAGTCCTATGTGGAAAGAATATAGCAATGCAAAACACTAAATTGAGTAAATGAAATGCCACTGTTTACTTAAAGTATACTTACTGTATTTTGTAAAACTAGTGCTTAAATGTCGTGGGGATTATACTATTCTACAGAGACCCATTATAATGCATTTTGATCAACATGACATAAGCAATTGATAATGTAGGAATCTGCACAGAATTTTGTCATAATCATTTGCATGGATGTACCAAAGCATTTGCAACTTGTTCAAAGAAATGAGAAAATGCTTGTTTGATGTGCACACGTGACACAAGGATGTAAGGATTGAACAAGAAGTTTTGAGAATTTCAAATCGGATCAGAGAAATGTACAAAATTGACTTAGAAAAAACTGTATTTAAAGTGGGGGGGGGGGTTCTTTTGGGGCAGTTTTGTTTCACCCAAGTGTCCCATTTCCACCCCTCTCAAACTAATGCATGGATGCATATAGCCAGAAACAATTCATTTGATGCATGCAAAGAAGCAACACTGTGTGTCTCAAGAAGCATTTATTCATGATTACGTAGACATGCTAAAATTTCAAGGCCACACACTACACATTACACATAACATTAGACATTTCATAAAATTTACATTTAGTCATTTAGCAGACGTTTTTATCCAAAGCGACTTACAGACGAGGAAACATTGGAAGCAATTATAACAATATAGGCAACAAAATGCATAAGTTAATTAAATCCAGTCCATTAAAGCCTAGCACAGTATATAATGCTAAGAATAGTGAGGCAAGTAAAAAAAAATGTTTTAAGAAGACAGAAAATAATAAGAGGTTAAAATCAGTCATCTACATTTTGACGGAAGATATGCATTTTCACACACTACACCGGCCTGTAGTGTTCTAGCAGTGTAAGGTTGAGAGTGAGTTTCTTCAGTAGCGGTGTGATGCAGGCCTCTTTGAAAGCAGTGGGAAATGTCCCAGTGGTGAGCAAAGAGTTGATGATGCGGGTCAGACCAGGCACAACTGCTGGAGAGATGGCATGGAGGAGATGGGTGGGGACGGGATCCAGTGGGCAGGTGGTAGGGTGGTTGGAACCAATGACCTTGGAAACATCATCTTCAGACATAGGAGAAAAGGCGGGTGATGGTGGCGTAGAAAATTGGCTGTTGATGGCGGTAGTTTTCTTTACGAAGAACGATGCAAAATCATCAGCCGTTAACTCCGATGAAGGTGTGGGAGCAGGCGGACAGAGGAGAGCAGAGAAGGTTTTTAAGAGTGTGCGAGAGTCAGGAGAGTTGCTGATCTTCGAGTGGTTATAATCAGTTTTTGCAGAGGTGACGTCAACGGAGAAAGTAGAGAGAGAGAGGTCAGTATGGTCTTTTGACTTGTGCCATTTTCTCTCAGCTGACCGGAGGCTGGTGCGATGCTCACGTGGTACATCCGATAACCAGGGGGCAGACAGGGATGCACGGGCTGGTCCAGATGTAAGAGGGCATATGTTGTCCAAGCAGGATGTAAGCGTGGAACACAGAGTGTCTGTGGCACTGTTGGTATTCAAAAGAGAGAGCTCCTCAGAGGGGGGGAGTGCAGACAAGACAGCAGAGGAAAAGCAGGAGGGAGGGACCGTAGGAAGCGCCGGAAAGTGACCAGCGGTAAGAGATCTGCGTTGTCTGGAGCGGTGAGGTCGGGGGTGACAAAGAAGTGATCAGACGTGTGCAGCGGAGTGACCTGAGAGTGATGAGTGGAGCATTTCTCGAATCATCCTTGTCATTTGCAAAACAGTAAGTGCATTTCTGGTTTTGATTGTTTGATTGCAAGAGACGGCACATGATTCACGTTAACGCTTTTACTGTTTGTACAATAATTTATTGACAGACAGTGTCATTGTGATGCAGACAGGAAAAGACAGCACTGCATAGCACAAACAAATGTAGAAATCTGAACATAAGACAATCTCCTTAGGGAAAACTGTACATGCAGTGCAGTGGAATTACAGTGCAGTCTTCCTACACCTCCTGACGTTCCTGTCTTTTGGGCAACGGATTCTCATCCACATCACAACAAATATCTTCTCTTGCGATACAGCGTGAAAATCATCTTTCAGAGTGTCTAATCCAGCCTCTGCAGGCATCAGCTGTGATGTCATCACACGTTACATCCATGGCAGCCAGAAGGGTCATATGTGTATGCGGCTGGCGATCATAAACTTTTAATCTTCATGCTGAGAAAAATTCCTCAACGTGGTTGAGTAGGGTGAGAGGAACTCCACCAGCATCCTGTTGTGGGCCGCAAACCATTGCCTGATGATGTTGGAGCGATGGAAACTGACATTGTCCCAAACTAACACGTACTTTGGCAGGTCATCTCCAATCTGCCCCATCTCTTGTTCAGGGATGAGATCCCTGTAGAGAGTGTCAAAAGACTGTTTAGGTGTGAAAAGGGGCCGTCTGCAACACAGTGAAGTTGTCTTGCAGTCCTATGTGGAAAGAATATAGCAATGCAAAACACTAAATTGAGTAAAATAAAATGCCACTGTTTACTTAAAGTATACTTACTGTATATTGTAAAACTAGAGCTTAAATGTCGTGGGGATTACACTATTCTACAGAGACCCATTATAATGCATTTTGATCAACATGACATAAGCAATTGATAATGTAGGAATCTGCACAGAATTTTGTCATAATCATTTGCATTGATGTACCAAAGCATTTGCAACTTGTTCAAAGAAATGAGAAAATGCTTGTTTGATGTGCACACGTGACACAAGGATGTAAGGATTGAACAAGAAGTTTTGAGAATTTCAAATCGGATCAGAGAAATGTACCAAATTGACTTAGAAAAAACTGTATTTAAAGTGGGGGGGGGGTACTTTTGGGGCAGTTTTGTTTCACCCAAGTGTCCCATTTCCACCCCTCTCAAACTAATGCATGGATGCATATAGCCAGAAACAATTCATTTGATGCATGCAAAGAAGCAACACTGTGTGTCTCAAGAAGCATTTATTCATGATTACGTAGACATGCTAAAATTTCAAGGCCACACACTACACATTACACATTACACATGACATTACACATTTCATAAAATTTACATTTAGTCATTTAGCAGACGTTTTTATCCAAAGCGACTTACAGACGAGGAAACATTGGAAGCAATTATAACAATATAGGCAACAAAATGCATAAGTTAATTCAATCCAGTCCATTAAAGCCTAGCACAGTATATAATGCTAAGAATAGTGAGGCAAGTAAAAAAAAATGTTTTAAGAAGACAGAAAATAATAAGAGGTTAAAATCAGTCATCTACATTTTGACGGAAGATATGCATTTTCACACACTACACCGGCCTGTAGTGTTCTAGCAGTGTAAGGTTGAGAGTGAGTTTCTTCAGTAGCGGTGTGATGCAGGCCTCTTTGAAAGCAGTGGGAAATGTCCCAGTGGTGAGCAAAGAGTTGATGATGCGGGTCAGACCAGGCACAACTGCTGGAGAGATGGCATGGAGGAGATGGGTGGGGACGGGATCCAGTGGGCAGGTGGTAGGGTGGTTGGAACCAATGACCTTGGAAACATCATCTTCAGACATAGGAGAAAAGGCGGGTGATGGTGGCGTAGAAAATTGGCTGTTGATGGCGGTAGTTTTCTTTACGAAGAACGATGCAAAATCATCAGCCGTTAACTCCGATGAAGGTGTGGGAGCAGGCGGACAGAGGAGAGCAGAGAAGGTTTTTAAGAGTGTGCGAGAGTCAGGAGAGTTGCTGATCTTCGAGTGGTTATAATCAGTTTTTGCAGAGGTGACGTCAACGGAGAAAGTAGAGAGAGAGAGGTCAGTATGGTCTTTTGACTTGTGCCATTTTCTCTCAGCTGACCGGAGGCTGGTGCGATGCTCACGTGGTACATCCGATAACCAGGGGGCAGACAGGGATGCACGGGCTGGTCCAGATGTAAGAGGGCATATGTTGTCCAAGCAGGATGTAAGCGTGGAACACAGAGTGTCTGTGGCACTGTTGGTATTCAAAAGAGAGAGCTCCTCAGAGGGGGGGAGTGCAGACAAGACAGCAGAGGAAAAGCATGAGGGAGGGACCGTAGGTAGCGCCGGAAAGTGACCAGCGGTAAGACATCTGCGTTGTCTGGAGCGGTGAGGTCGGGGGTGACAAAGAAGTGATCAGACGTGTGCAGCTGAGCGACCTGAGAGTGATGAGTATAGCATTTCTCGAATCATCCTTGTCATTTGCAAAACAGTAAGTGCATTTCTGGTTTTGATTGTTTGATTGCAATATACGGCACATGATTCACGTTAACGCTTTTACTGTTTGTACAATAATTTATTGACAGACAGTGTCATTGTGATGCAGACAGGAAAAGACAGCACTGCATAGCACAAACAAATGTAGAAATCTGAACATAAGACAATCTCCTTAGGGAAAACTGTACATGCAGTGCAGTGGAATTACAGTGCAGTCTTCCTACACCTCCTGACATTCCTGTCTTTTGGGCAACGGATTCTCATCCACATCACAACAAATATCTTCTCTTGCGATACAGCGTGAAAATCATCTTTCAGAGTGTCTAATCCAGCCTCTGCAGGCATCAGCTGTGATGTCATCACACGTTACATCCATGGCAGCCAGAAGGGTCATCTGTGTATGCGGCTGGCCATCATATACTTTTAATCTTCATGCTGAGAAAAATTCCTCAACGGGGTTGAGTAGGGTGAGAGGAACTCCACCAGCATCCTGTTGTGGGCCGCAAACCATTGCCTGATGATGTTGGAGCGATGGAAACTGACATTGTCCCAAACTAACACGTACTTTGGCAGGTCATCTCCAATCTGCCCCCTCTCTTGTTCAGGGATGAGATCCCTGTAGAGAGTGTCAAAAGACTGTTTAGGTGTGAAAAGGGGCCGTCTGCAACACAGTGAAGTTGTCTTGCAGTCCTATGTGGAAAGAATATAGCAATGCAAAACACTAAATTGAGTAAAATAAAATGCCACTGTTTACTTAAGGTATACTTACTGTATATTGTAAAACTAGTGCTTAAATGTCGTGGGGATTATACTATTCTACAGAGACCCATTATAATGCATTTTGATCAACATGACATAAGCAATTGATAATGTAGGAATCTGCACAGAATTTTGTCATAATCATTTGCATGGATGTACCAAAGCATTTGCAACTTGTTCAAAGAAATGAGAAAATGCTTGTTTGATGTGTGCACACGTGACACAAGGATGTAAGGATTGAACAAGAAGTTTTGAGAATTTCAAATCGGATCAGAGAAATGTACCAAATTGACTTAGAAAAAACTGTATTTAAAGTGGGGGGGGTACTTTTGGGGCAGTTTTGTTTCACCCAAGTGTCCCATTTCCACCCCTCTCAAACTAATGCATGGATGCATATAGCCAGAAACAATTCATTTGATGCATGCAAAGAAGCAACACTGTGTGTCTCAAGAAGCATTTATTCATGATTACGTAGACATGCTAAAATTTCAAGGCCACACACTACACATTACACATTACACATGACATTACACATTTCATAAAATTTACATTTAGTCATTTAGCAGACGTTTTTATCCAAAGCGACTTACAGACGAGGAAACATTGGAAGCAATTATAACAATATAGGCAACAAAATGCATAAGTTAATTAAATCCAGTCCATTAAAGCCTAGCACAGTATACAAAGCTAAGAATAGTGAGGTAAGTAAAAAAAATTTTTTAAGAAGACAGAAAATAGTAAGAGGTTCAAATCAGTCATCTACATTTTGACGGAAGATATGCATTTTCACACACTACACCGGCCTGTAGTGTTCTAGCAGTGTACGGTTGAGAGTGAGTTTCTTCAGTAGCGGTGTGATGCAGGCCTCTTTGAAAGCAGTGGGAAATGTCCCAGTGGTGAGCAAAGAGTTGATGATGCGGGTCAGACCAGGCACAACTGCTGGAGAGATGGCATGGAGGAGATGGGTGGGGATGGGATCCAGTGGGCAGGTGGTAGGGTGGTTGGAACCAATGACCTTGGAAACATCATCTTCAGACATAGGAGAAAAGGCGGGTGATGGTGGCGTAGAAAATTGGCTGTTGATGGCGGTAGTTTTCGTTACGAAGAACGATGCAAAATCATCAGCCGTTAACTCCGATGAAGGTGTGGGAGCAGGCGGACAGAGGAGAGCAGAGAAGGTTTTTAAGAGTGTGCGAGAGTCAGGAGAGTTGCTGATCTTCGAGTGGTTATAATCAGTTTTTGCAGAGGTGACGTCAACGGAGAAAGTAGAGAGAGAGAGAGGTCAGTATAGTCTTTTGACTTGTGCCATTTTCTCTCAGCTGACCGGAGGCTGGTGCGATGCTCACGTGGTACATCCGATAACCAGGGGGCAGACAGGGATGCACGGGCTGGTCCAGATGTAAGAGGGCATATGTTGTCCAAGCAGGATGTAAGCGTGGAACACAGAGTGTCTGTGGCACTGTTGGTATTCAAAAGAGAGAGCTCCTCAGAGGGGGGGAGTGCAGACAAGACAGCAGAGGAAAAGCAGGAGGGAGGGACCGTAGGTAGCGCCGGAAAGTGACCAGCGGTAAGACATCTGCGTTGTCTGGAGCGGTGAGGTCGGGGGTGACAAAGAAGTGATCAGACGTGTGCAGCGGAGTGACCTGAGAGTGATGAGTGGAGCATTTCTCGAATCATCCTTGTCATTTGCAAAACAGTAAGTGCATTTCTGGTTTTGATTGTTTGATTGCAATATACGGCACATGATTCACGTTAACGCTTTTACTGTTTGTACAATAATTTATTGACAGACAGTGTCATTGTGATGCAGACAGGAAAAGACAGCACTGCATAGCACAAACAAATGTAGAAATCTGAACATAAGACAATCTCCTTAGGGAAAACTGTACATGCAGTGCAGTGGAATTACAGTGCAGTCTTCCTACACCTCCTGACGTTCCTGTCTTTTGGGCAACGGATTCTCATCCACATCACAACAAATATCTTCTCTTGCGATACAGCGTGAAAATCATCTTTCAGAGTGTCTAATCCAGACTCTGCAGGCATCAGCTGTGATGTCATCACACGTTACATCCATGGCAGCCAGAAGGGTCATCTGTGTATGCGGCTGGCGATCATATACTTTTAATCTTAATGCTGAGAAAAATTCCTCAACGTGGTTGAGTAGGGTGAGAGGAACTCCACCAGCATCCTGTTGTGGGCCGCAAACCATTGCCTGATGATGTTGGAGCGATGGAAACTGACATTGTCCCAAACTAACACGTACTTTGGCAGGTCATCTCCAATCTGCCCCCTCTCTTGTTCAGGGATGAGATCCCTGTAGAGAGTGTCAAAAGACTGTTTAGGTGTGAAAAGGGGCCGTCTGTAACACAGTGAAGTTGTCTTGCAGTCCTATGTGGAAAGAATATAGCAATGCAAATCACTAAATTGAGTAAATTAAATGCCACTGTTTACTTAAAGTATACTTACTGTATATTGTAAAACTAGTGCTTAAATGTCGTGGGGATTATACTATTCTACAGAGAGCCATTATAATGCATTTTGATCAACATGACATAAGCAATTGGTAATGTAGGAATCTGCACAGAATTTTGTCATAATCATTTGCATGGATGTACCAAAGCATTTGCAACTTGTTCAAAGAAATGAGAAAATGCTTGTTTGATGTGCACACGTGACACAAGGATGTAAGGATTGAACAAGAAGTTTTGAGAATTTCAAATCGGATCAGAGAAATGTACCAAATTGACTTAGAAAAAACTGTATTTAAAGTGGGGGGGGGGTACTTTTGGGGCAGTTTTGTTTCACCCAAGTGTCCTATTTCCACCCCTCTCAAACTAATGCATGGATGCATATAGCCAGAAACAATTCATTTGATGCATGCAAAGAAGCAACACTGTGTGTCTCAAGAAGCATTTATTCATGATTACGTAGACATGCTAAAATTTCAAGGCCACACACTACACATTGCACATGACATTACACATTTCATAAAATTTACATTTAGTCATTTAGCAGACGTTTTTATCCAAAGCGACTTACAGACGAGGAAACATTGGAAGCAATTATAACAATATAGGCAACAAAATGCATAAATTAATTAAATCCAGTCCATTAAAGCCTAGCACAGTATACAAAGCTAAGAATAGTGAGGTAAGTAAAAAATAATTTTTTAAGAAGACAGAAAATAATAAGAGGTTAAAATCAGTCATCTACATTTTGACGGAAGATATGCATTTTCACACACTACACCGGCCTGTAGTGTTCTAGCAGTGTAAGGTTGAGAGTGAGTTTCTTCAGTAGCGGTGTGATGCAGGACTCTTTGAAAGCAGTGGGAAATGTCCCAGTGGTGAGCAAAGAGTTGATGATGCGGGTCAGGCCAGGCACAACTGCTGGAGAGATGGCATGGAGGAGATGGGTGGGGATGGGATCCAGTGGGCAGGTGGTAGGGTGGTTGGAATCAATGACCTTGGAAACATCATCTTCAGACATAGGAGAAAAGGCGGGTGATGGTGGCATAGAAAATTGGCTGTTGATGGCGGTAGTTTTCTTTACGAAGAACGATGCAAAATCATCAGCCGTTAACTCCGATGAAGGTGTGGGAGCAGGCGGACAGAGGAGAGCAGAGAAGGTTTTTAAGGGTGTGCGAGAGTCACACGTTACATCCATGGCAGCCAGAAGGGTCATCTGTGTATGCGGCTGGCCATCATATACTTTTAATCTTCATGCTGAGAAAAATTCCTCAACGTGGTTGAGTAGGGTGAGAGGAACTCCACCAGCATCCTGTTGTGGTCCGCAAACCATTGCCTGATGATGTTGGAGCGATGGAAACTGACATTGTCCCAAACTAACACGTACTTTGGCAGGTCATCTCCAATCTGCCCCCTCTCTTGTTCAGGGATGAGATCCCTGTAGAGAGTGTCAAAAGACTGTTTAGGTGTGAAAAGGGGCCGTCTGCAACACAGTGAAGTTGTCTTGCAGTCCTATGTGGAAAGAATATAGCAATGCAAAACACTAAATTGAGTAAAATAAAATGCCACCGTTTACTTAAAGTATACTTACTGTATATTGTAAAACTAGTGCTTAAATGTCGTGGGGATTATACTATTCTACAGAGACCCATTATAATGCATTTTGATCAACATGACATAAGCAATTGATAATGTAGGAATCTGCACAGAATTTTGTCATAATCATTTGCATGGATGTACCAAAGCATTTGCAACTTGTTCAAAGAAATGAGAAAATGCTTGTTTGATGTGCACACGTGACACAAGGATGTAAGGATTGAACAAGAAGTTTTGAGAATCGGATCAGAGAAATGTACCAAATTGACTTAGAAAAAACTGTATTTAAAGTGGGGGGGGGGTACTTTTGGGGCAGTTTTGTTTCACCCAAGTGTCCCATTTCCACCCCTCTCAAACTAATGCATGGATGCATATAGCCAGAAACAATTCATTTGATGCATGCAAAGAAGCAACACTGTGTGTCTCAAGAAGCATTTATTCATGATTACGTAGACATGCTAAAATTTCAAGGCCACACACTACACATTACACATTACACATGACATTACACATTTCATAAAATTTACATTTAGTCATTTAGCAGACGTTTTTATCCAAAGCGACTTACAGACGAGGAAACATTGGACAGGCGGACAGAGGAGAGCAGAGAAGGTTTTTAAGAGTGTGCGAGAGTCAGGAGAGTTGCTGATCTTCGAGTGGTTATAATCAGTTTTTGCAGAGGTGACGTCAACGGAGAAAGTAGAGAGAGAGAGGTCAGTATGGTCTTTTGACTTGTGCCATTTTCTCTCAGCTGACCGGAGGCTGGTGCGATGCTCACGTGGTATATCCGATAACCAGGGGGCAGACAGGGATGCACGGGCTGGTCCAGATGTAAGAGGGCATATGTTGTCCAAGCAGGATGTAAGCGTGGAACACAGAGTGTCTGTGGCACTGTTGGTATTCAAAAGAGAGAGCTCCTCAGAGGGGGGGAGTGCAGACAAGACAGCAGAGGAAAAGCAGGAGGGAGGGACCGTAGGTAGCGCCGGAAAGTGACCAGCGGTAAGAGATCTGCGTTGTCTGGAGCGGTGAGGTCGGGGGTGACAAAGAAGTGATCAGACGTGTGCAGCGGAGTGACCTGAGAGTGATGAGTGGAGCATTTCTCGAATCATCCTTGTCATTTGCAAAACAGTAAGTGCATTTCTGGTTTTGATTGTTTGATTGCAAGAGACGGCACATGATTCACGTTAACGCTTTTACTGTTTGTACAATAATTTATTGACAGACAGTGTCATTGTGATGCAGACAGGAAAAGACAGCACTGCATAGCACAAACAAATGTAGAAATCTGAACATAAGACAATCTCCTTAGGGAAAACTGTACATGCAGTGCAGTGGAATTACAGTGCAGTCTTCCTACACCTCCTGACGTTCCTGTCTTTTGGGCAACGGATTCTCATCCACATCACAACAAATATCTTCTCTTGCGATACAGCGTGAAAATCATCTTTCAGAGTGTCTAATCCAGCCTCTGCAGGCATCAGCTGTGATGTCATCACACGTTACATCCATGGCAGCCAGAAGGGTCATATGTGTATGCGGCTGGCGATCATATACTTTTAATCTTCATGCTGAGAAAAATTCCTCTACGTGGTTGAGTAGGGTGAGAGGAACTCCACCAGCATCCTGTTGTGGGCCGCAAACCATTGCCTGATGATGTTGGAGCGATGGAAACTGACATTGTCCCAAACTAACACGTACTTTGGCAGGTCATCTCCAATCTGCCCCCTCTCTTGTTCAGGGATGAGATCCCTGTAGAGAGTGTCAAAAGACTGTTTAGGTGTGAAAAGGGGCCGTCTGCAACACAGTGAAGTTGTCTTGCAGTCCTATGTGGAAAGAATATAGCAATGCAAAACACTAAATTGAGTAAATGAAATGCCACTGTTTACTTAAAGTATACTTACTGTATTTTGTAAAACTAGTGCTTAAATGTCGTGGGGATTATACTATTCTACAGAGACCCATTATAATGCATTTTGATCAACATGACATAAGCAATTGATAATGTAGGAATCTGCACAGAATTTTGTCATAATCATTTGCATGGATGTACCAAAGCATTTGCAACTTGTTCAAAGAAATGAGAAAATGCTTGTTTGATGTGCACACGTGACACAAGGATGTAAGGATTGAACAAGAAGTTTTGAGAATTTCAAATCGGATCAGAGAAATGTACCAAATTGACTTAGAAAAAACTGTATTTAAAGTGGGGGGGGGGGGTACTTTTGGGGCAGTTTTGTTTCACCCAAGTGTCCCATTTCCACCCCTCTCAAACTAATGCATGGATGCATATAGCCAGAAACAATTCATTTGATGCATGCAAAGAAGCAACACTGTGTGTCTCAAGAAGCATTTATTCATGATTACGTAGACATGCTAAAATTTCAAGGCCACACACTACACATTACACATAACATTAGACATTTCATAAAATTTACATTTAGTCATTTAGCAGACGTTTTTATCCAAAGCGACTTACAGACGAGGAAACATTGGAAGCAATTATAACAATATAGGCAACAAAATGCATAAGTTAATTAAATCCAGTCCATTAAAGCCTAGCACAGTATATAATGCTAAGAATAGTGAGGCAAGTAAAAAAAAATGTTTTAAGAAGACAGAAAATAATAAGAGGTTAAAATCAGTCATCTACATTTTGACGGAAGATATGCATTTTCACACACTACACCGGCCTGTAGTGTTCTAGCAGTGTAAGGTTGAGAGTGAGTTTCTTCAGTAGCGGTGTGATGCAGGCCTCTTTGAAAGCAGTGGGAAATGTCCCAGTGGTGAGCAAAGAGTTGATGATGCGGGTCAGACCAGGCACAACTGCTGGAGAGATGGCATGGAGGAGATGGGTGGGGACGGGATCCAGTGGGCAGGTGGTAGGGTGGTTGGAACCAATGACCTTGGAAACATCATCTTCAGACATAGGAGAAAAGGCGGGTGATGGTGGCGTAGAAAATTGGCTGTTGATGGCGGTAGTTTTCTTTACGAAGAACGATGCAAAATCATCAGCCGTTAACTCCGATGAAGGTGTGGGAGCAGGCGGACAGAGGAGAGCAGAGAAGGTTTTTAAGAGTGTGCGAGAGTCAGGAGAGTTGCTGATCTTCGAGTGGTTATAATCAGTTTTTGCAGAGGTGACGTCAACGGAGAAAGTAGAGAGAGAGAGGTCAGTATGGTCTTTTGACTTGTGCCATTTTCTCTCAGCTGACCGGAGGCTGGTGCGATGCTCACGTGGTACATCCGATAACCAGGGGGCAGACAGGGATGCACGGGCTGGTCCAGATGTAAGAGGGCATATGTTGTCCAAGCAGGATGTAAGCGTGGAACACAGAGTGTCTGTGGCACTGTTGGTATTCAAAAGAGAGAGCTCCTCAGAGGGGGGGAGTGCAGACAAGACAGCAGAGGAAAAGTAGGAGGGAGGGACCGTAGGAAGCGCCGGAAAGTGACCAGCGGTAAGAGATCTGCGTTGTCCGGAGCGGTGAGGTCGGGGGTGACAAAGAAGTGATCAGACGTGTGCAGCGGAGTGACCTGAGAGTGATGAGTGGAGCATTTCTCGAATCATCCTTGTCATTTGCAAAACAGTAAGTGCATTTCTGGTTTTGATTGTTTGATTGCAAGAGACGGCACATGATTCACGTTAACGCTTTTACTGTTTGTACAATAATTTATTGACAGACAGTGTCATTGTGATGCAGACAGGAAAAGACAGCACTGCATAGCACAAACAAATGTAGAAATCTGAACATAAGACAATCTCCTTAGGGAAAACTGTACATGCAGTGCAGTGGAATTACAGTGCAGTCTTCCTACACCTCCTGACGTTCCTGTCTTTTGGGCAACGGATTCTCATCCACATCACAACAAATATCTTCTCTTGCGATACAGCGTGAAAATCATCTTTCAGAGTGTCTAATCCAGCCTCTGCAGGCATCAGCTGTGATGTCATCACACGTTACATCCATGGCAGCCAGAAGGGTCATATGTGTATGCGGCTGGCGATCATATACTTTTAATCTTCATGCTGAGAAAAATTCCTCAACGTGGTTGAGTAGGGTGAGAGGAACTCCACCAGCATCCTGTTGTGGGCCGCAAACCATTGCCTGATGATGTTGGAGCGATGGAAACTGACATTGTCCCAAACTAACACGTACTTTGGCAGGTCATCTCCAATCTGCCCCCTCTCTTGTTCAGGGATGAGATCCCTGTAGAGAGTGTCAAAAGACTGTTTAGGTGTGAAAAGGGGCCGTCTGCAACACAGTGAAGTTGACTTGCAGTCCTATGTGGAAAGAATATAGCAATGCAAAACACTAAATTGAGTAAATGAAATGCCACTGTTTACTTAAAGTATACTTACTGTATATTGTAAAACTAGTGCTTAAATGTCGTGGGGATTATACTATTCTACAGAGACCCATTATAATGCATTTTGATCAACATGACATAAGCAATTGATAATGTAGGAATCTGCACAGAATTTTGTCATAATCATTTGCATGGATGTACCAAAGCATTTGCAACTTGTTCAAAGAAATGAGAAAATGCTTGTTTGATGTGCACACGTGACACAAGGATGTAAGGATTGAACAAGAAGTTTTGAGAATTTCAAATCGGATCAGAGAAATGTACCAAATTGACTTAGAAAAAACTGTATTTAAAGTGGGGGGGGGTACTTTTGGGGCAGTTTTGTTTCACCCAAGTGTCCCATTTCCACCCCTCTCAAACTAATGTCTCAAACTGGATGCATATAGCCAGAAACCATTCATTTGATGCATGCAAAGAAGCAACACTGTGTGTCTCAAGAAGCATTTATTCATGATTACGTAGACATGCTAAAATTTCAAGGCCACACACTACACATTACACATTACACATGACATTACACATTTCATAAAATTTACATTTAGTCATTTAGCAGACATTTTTATCCAAAGCGACTTACAGACTAGGAAACATTGGAAGCAATTATAACAATATAGGCAACAAAAGGCATAAGTTAATTAAATCCAGTCCATTAAAGCCTAGCACAGTATATAATGCTAAGAATAGTGAGGCAAGTAAAAAAAATGTTTTAAGAAGACAGAAAATAATAAGAGGTTAAAATCAGTCATCTACATTTTGACGGAAGATATGCATTTTCACACACTACACCGGCCTGTAGTGTTCTAGCAGTGTAAGGTTGAGAGTGAGTTTCTTCAGTAGCGGTGTGATGCAGGCCTCTTTGAAAGCAGTGGGAAATGTCCCAGTGGTGAGCAAAGAGTTGATGATGCGGATCAGACCAGGCACAACTGCTGGAGAGATGGCATGGAGGAGATGGGTGGGGACGGGATCCAGTGGGCAGGTGGTAGGGTGGTTGGAACCAATGACCTTGGAAACATCATCTTCAGACATAGGAGAAAAGGCGGGTGATGGTGGCGTAGAAAATTGGCTGTTGATGGCGGTAGTTTTCTTTACGAAGAACGATGCAAAATCATCAGCCGTTAACTCCGATGAAGGTGTGGGAGCAGGCGGACAGAGGAGAGCAGAGAAGGTTTTTAAGAGTGTGCGAGAGTCAGGAGAGTTGCTGATCTTCGAGTGGTTATAATCAGTTTTTGCAGAGGTGACGTCAACGGAGAAAGTAGAGAGAGAGAGGTCAGTATGGTCTTTTGACTTGTGCCATTTTCTCTCAGCTGACCGGAGGCTGGTGCGATGCTCACGTGGTACATCCGATAACCAGGGGGCAGACAGGGATGCACGGGCTGGTCCAGATGTAAGAGGGCATATGTTGTCCAAGCAGGATGTAAGCGTGGAACACAGAGTGTCTGTGGCACTGTTGGTATTCAAAAGAGAGAGCTCCTCAGAGGGGGGGAGTGCAGACAAGACAGCAGAGGAAAAGCAGGAGGGAGGGACCGTAGGTAGCGCCGGAAAGTGACCAGCGGTAAGACATCTGCGTTGTCTGGAGCGGTGAGGTCGGGGGTGACAAAGAAGTGATCAGACGTGTGCAGCGGAGTGACCTGAGAGTGATGAGTGGAGCATTTCTCGAATCATCCTTGTCATTTGCAAAACAGTAAGTGCATTTCTGGTTTTGATTGTTTGATTGCAATATACGGCACATGATTCACGTTAACGCTTTTACTGTTTGTACAATAATTTATTGACAGACAGTGTCATTGTGATGCAGACAGGAAAAGACAGCACTGCATAGCACAAACAAATGTAGAAATCTGAACATAAGACAATCTCCTTAGGGAAAACTGTACATGCAGTGCAGTGGAATTACAGTGCAGTCTTCCTACACCTCCTGACATTCCTGTCTTTTGGGCAACGGATTCTCATCCACATCACAACAAATATCTTCTCTTGCGATACAGCGTGAAAATCATCTTTCAGAGTGTCTAATCCAGCCTCTGCAGGCATCAGCTGTGATGTCATCACACGTTACATCCATGGCAGCCAGAAGGGTCATCTGTGTATGCGGCTGGCCATCATATACTTTTAATCTTCATGCTGAGAAAAATTCCTCAACGGGGTTGAGTAGGGTGAGAGGAACTCCACCAGCATCCTGTTGTGGGCCGCAAACCATTGCCTGATGATGTTGGAGCGATGGAAACTGACATTGTCCCAAACTAACACGTACTTTGGCAGGTCATCTCCAATCTGCCCCCTCTCTTGTTCAGGGATGAGATCCCTGTAGAGAGTGTCAAAAGACTGTTTAGGTGTGAAAAGGGGCCGTCTGCAACACAGTGAAGTTGTCTTGCAGTCCTATGTGGAAAGAATATAGCAATGCAAAACACTAAATTGAGTAAAATAAAATGCCACTGTTTACTTAAGGTATACTTACTGTATATTGTAAAACTAGTGCTTAAATGTCGTGGGGATTATACTATTCTACAGAGACCCATTATAATGCATTTTGATCAACATGACATAAGCAATTGATAATGTAGGAATCTGCACAGAATTTTGTCATAATCATTTGCATGGATGTACCAAAGCATTTGCAACTTGTTCAAAGAAATGAGAAAATGCTTGTTTGATGTGCACACGTGACACAAGGATGTAAGGATTGAACAAGAAGTTTTGAGAATTTCAAATCGGATCAGAGAAATGTACCAAATTGACTTAGAAAAAACTGTATTTAAAGTGGGGGGGGGGTACTTTTGGGGCAGTTTTGTTTCACCCAAGTGTCCCATTTCCACCCCTCTCAAACTAATGTCTCAAACTGGATGCATATAGCCAGAAACCATTCATTTGATGCATGCAAAGAAGCAACACTGTGTGTCTCAAGAAGCATTTATTCATGATTACGTAGACATGCTAAAATTTCAAGGCCACACACTACACATTACACATTACACATGACATTACACATTTCATAAAATTTACATTTAGTCATTTAGCAGACATTTTTATCCAAAGCGACTTACAGACTAGGAAACATTGGAAGCAATTATAACAATATAGGCAACAAAAGGCATAAGTTAATTAAATCCAGTCCATTAAAGCCTAGCACAGTATATAATGCTAAGAATAGTGAGGCAAGTAAAAAAAATGTTTTAAGAAGACAGAAAATAATAAGAGGTTAAAATCAGTCATCTACATTTTGACGGAAGATATGCATTTTCACACAC
This sequence comes from Barbatula barbatula, assembly GCF_947034865.1. Lineage (NCBI taxonomy): Eukaryota > Metazoa > Chordata > Actinopteri > Cypriniformes > Nemacheilidae > Barbatula > Barbatula barbatula. The sequence goes on from NC_136782.1 coordinate 6,610,078, forward strand.
TACACCGGCCTGTAGTGTTCTAGCAGTGTAAGGTTGAGAGTGAGTTTCTTCAGTAGCGGTGTGATGCAGGCCTCTTTGAAAGCAGTGGGAAATGTCCCAGTGGTGAGCAAAGAGTTGATGATGCGGATCAGACCAGGCACAACTGCTGGAGAGATGGCATGGAGGAGATGGGTGGGGACGGGATCCAGTGGGCAGGTGGTAGGGTGGTTGGAACCAATGACCTTGGAAACATCATCTTCAGACATAGGAGAAAAGGCGGGTGATGGTGGCGTAGAAAATTGGCTGTTGATGGCGGTAGTTTTCTTTACGAAGAACGATGCAAAATCATCAGCCGTTAACTCCGATGAAGGTGTGGGAGCAAGCGGACAGAGGAGAGCAGAGAAGGTTTTTAAGAGTGTGCGAGAGTCAGGAGAGTTGCTGATCTTCGAGTGGTTATAATCAGTTTTTGCAGAGGTGACGTCAACGGAGAAAGTAGAGAGAGAGAGGTCAGTATGGTCTTTTGACTTGTGCCATTTTCTCTCAGCTGACCGGAGGCTGGTGCGATGCTCACGTGGTACATCCGATAACCAGGGGGCAGACAGGGATGCACGGGCTGGTCCAGATGTAAGAGGGCATATGTTGTCCAAGCAGGATGTAAGCGTGGAACACAGAGTGTCTGTGGCACTGTTGGTATTCAAAAGAGAGAGCTCCTCAGAGGGGGGGAGTGCAGACAAGACAGCAGAGGAAAAGCAGGAGGGAGGGACCGTAGGTAGCGCCGGAAAGTGACCAGCGGTAAGACATCTGCGTTGTCTGGAGCGGTGAGGTCGGGGGTGACAAAGAAGTGATCAGACGTGTGCAGCGGAGTGACCTGAGAGTGATGAGTGGAGCATTTCTCGAATCATCCTTGTCATTTGCAAAACAGTAAGTGCATTTCTGGTTTTGATTGTTTGATTGCAATATACGGCACATGATTCACGTTAACGCTTTTACTGTTTGTACAATAATTTATTGACAGACAGTGTCATTGTGATGCAGACAGGAAAAGACAGCACTGCATAGCACAAACAAATGTAGAAATCTGAACATAAGACAATCTCCTTAGGGAAAACTGTACATGCAGTGCAGTGGAATTACAGTGCAGTCTTCCTACACCTCCTGACATTCCTGTCTTTTGGGCAACGGATTCTCATCCACATCACAACAAATATCTTCTCTTGCGATACAGCGTGAAAATCATCTTTCAGAGTGTCTAATCCAGCCTCTGCAGGCATCAGCTGTGATGTCATCACACGTTACATCCATGGCAGCCAGAAGGGTCATCTGTGTATGCGGCTGGCCATCATATACTTTTAATCTTCATGCTGAGAAAAATTCCTCAACGGGGTTGAGTAGGGTGAGAGGAACTCCACCAGCATCCTGTTGTGGGCCGCAAACCATTGCCTGATGATGTTGGAGCGATGGAAACTGACATTGTCCCAAACTAACACGTACTTTGGCAGGTCATCTCCAATCTGCCCCCTCTCTTGTTCAGGGATGAGATCCCTGTAGAGAGTGTCAAAAGACTGTTTAGGTGTGAAAAGGGGCCGTCTGCAACACAGTGAAGTTGTCTTGCAGTCCTATGTGGAAAGAATATAGCAATGCAAAACACTAAATTGAGTAAAATAAAATGCCACCGTTTACTTAAAGTATACTTACTGTATATTGTAAAACTAGTGCTTAAATGTCGTGGGGATTATACTATTCTACAGAGACCCATTATAATGCATTTTGATCAACATGACATAAGCAATTGATAATGTAGGAATCTGCACAGAATTTTGTCATAATCATTTGCATGGATGTACCAAAGCATTTGCAACTTGTTCAAAGAAATGAGAAAATGCTTGTTTGATGTGCACATGTGACACAAGGATGTAAGGATTGAACAAGAAGTTTTGAGAATCGGATCAGAGAAATGTACCAAATTGACTTAGAAAAAACTGTATTTAAAGTGGGGGGGGGGTACTTTTGGGGCAGTTTTGTTTCACCCAAGTGTCCCATTTCCACCCCTCTCAAACTAATGCATGGATGCATATAGCCAGAAACAATTCATTTGATGCATGCAAAGAAGCAACACTGTGTGTCTCAAGAAGCATTTATTCATGATTACGTAGACATGCTAAAATTTCAAGGCCACACACTACACATTACACATTACACATGACATTACACATTTCATAAAATTTACATTTAGTCATTTAGCAGACGTTTTTATCCAAAGCGACTTACAGACGAGGAAACATTGGACAGGCGGACAGAGGAGAGCAGAGAAGGTTTTTAAGAGTGTGCGAGAGTCAGGAGAGTTGCTGATCTTCGAGTGGTTATAATCAGTTTTTGCAGAGGTGACGTCAACGGAGAAAGTAGAGAGAGAGAGGTCAGTATGGTCTTTTGACTTGTGCCATTTTCTCTCAGCTGACCGGAGGCTGGTGCGATGCTCACGTGGTATATCCGATAACCAGGGGGCAGACAGGGATGCACGGGCTGGTCCAGATGTAAGAGGGCATATGTTGTCCAAGCAGGATGTAAGCGTGGAACACAGAGTGTCTGTGGCACTGTTGGTATTCAAAAGAGAGAGCTCCTCAGAGGGGGGGAGTGCAGACAAGACAGCAGAGGAAAAGCAGGAGGGAGGGACCGTAGGTAGCGCCGGAAAGTGACCAGCGGTAAGAGATCTGCGTTGTCTGGAGCGGTGAGGTCGGGGGTGACAAAGAAGTGATCAGACGTGTGCAGCGGAGTGACCTGAGAGTGATGAGTGGAGCATTTCTCGAATCATCCTTGTCATTTGCAAAACAGTAAGTGCATTTCTGGTTTTGATTGTTTGATTGCAAGAGACGGCACATGATTCACGTTAACGCTTTTACTGTTTGTACAATAATTTATTGACAGACAGTGTCATTGTGATGCAGACAGGAAAAGACAGCACTGCATAGCACAAACAAATGTAGAAATCTGAACATAAGACAATCTCCTTAGGGAAAACTGTACATGCAGTGCAGTGGAATTACAGTGCAGTCTTCCTACACCTCCTGACGTTCCTGTCTTTTGGGCAACGGATTCTCATCCACATCACAACAAATATCTTCTCTTGCGATACAGCGTGAAAATCATCTTTCAGAGTGTCTAATCCAGCCTCTGCAGGCATCAGCTGTGATGTCATCACACGTTACATCCATGGCAGCCAGAAGGGTCATATGTGTATGCGGCTGGCGATCATATACTTTTAATCTTCATGCTGAGAAAAATTCCTCTACGTGGTTGAGTAGGGTGAGAGGAACTCCACCAGCATCCTGTTGTGGGCCGCAAACCATTGCCTGATGATGTTGGAGCGATGGAAACTGACATTGTCCCAAACTAACACGTACTTTGGCAGGTCATCTCCAATCTGCCCCCTCTCTTGTTCAGGGATGAGATCCCTGTAGAGAGTGTCAAAAGACTGTTTAGGTGTGAAAAGGGGCCGTCTGCAACACAGTGAAGTTGTCTTGCAGTCCTATGTGGAAAGAATATAGCAATGCAAAACACTAAATTGAGTAAATGAAATGCCACTGTTTACTTAAAGTATACTTACTGTATTTTGTAAAACTAGTGCTTAAATGTCGTGGGGATTATACTATTCTACAGAGACCCATTATAATGCATTTTGATCAACATGACATAAGCAATTGATAATGTAGGAATCTGCACAGAATTTTGTCATAATCATTTGCATGGATGTACCAAAGCATTTGCAACTTGTTCAAAGAAATGAGAAAATGCTTGTTTGATGTGCACACGTGACACAAGGATGTAAGGATTGAACAAGAAGTTTTGAGAATTTCAAATCGGATCAGAGAAATGTACCAAATTGACTTAGAAAAAACTGTATTTAAAGTGGGGGGGGGGGGTACTTTTGGGGCAGTTTTGTTTCACCCAAGTGTCCCATTTCCACCCCTCTCAAACTAATGCATGGATGCATATAGCCAGAAACAATTCATTTGATGCATGCAAAGAAGCAACACTGTGTGTCTCAAGAAGCATTTATTCATGATTACGTAGACATGCTAAAATTTCAAGGCCACACACTACACATTACACATAACATTAGACATTTCATAAAATTTACATTTAGTCATTTAGCAGACGTTTTTATCCAAAGCGACTTACAGACGAGGAAACATTGGAAGCAATTATAACAATATAGGCAACAAAATGCATAAGTTAATTAAATCCAGTCCATTAAAGCCTAGCACAGTATATAATGCTAAGAATAGTGAGGCAAGTAAAAAAAAATGTTTTAAGAAGACAGAAAATAATAAGAGGTTAAAATCAGTCATCTACATTTTGACGGAAGATATGCATTTTCACACACTACACCGGCCTGTAGTGTTCTAGCAGTGTAAGGTTGAGAGTGAGTTTCTTCAGTAGCGGTGTGATGCAGGCCTCTTTGAAAGCAGTGGGAAATGTCCCAGTGGTGAGCAAAGAGTTGATGATGCGGGTCAGACCAGGCACAACTGCTGGAGAGATGGCATGGAGGAGATGGGTGGGGACGGGATCCAGTGGGCAGGTGGTAGGGTGGTTGGAACCAATGACCTTGGAAACATCATCTTCAGACATAGGAGAAAAGGCGGGTGATGGTGGCGTAGAAAATTGGCTGTTGATGGCGGTAGTTTTCTTTACGAAGAACGATGCAAAATCATCAGCCGTTAACTCCGATGAAGGTGTGGGAGCAGGCGGACAGAGGAGAGCAGAGAAGGTTTTTAAGAGTGTGCGAGAGTCAGGAGAGTTGCTGATCTTCGAGTGGTTATAATCAGTTTTTGCAGAGGTGACGTCAACGGAGAAAGTAGAGAGAGAGAGGTCAGTATGGTCTTTTGACTTGTGCCATTTTCTCTCAGCTGACCGGAGGCTGGTGCGATGCTCACGTGGTACATCCGATAACCAGGGGGCAGACAGGGATGCACGGGCTGGTCCAGATGTAAGAGGGCATATGTTGTCCAAGCAGGATGTAAGCGTGGAACACAGAGTGTCTGTGGCACTGTTGGTATTCAAAAGAGAGAGCTCCTCAGAGGGGGGGAGTGCAGACAAGACAGCAGAGGAAAAGTAGGAGGGAGGGACCGTAGGAAGCGCCGGAAAGTGACCAGCGGTAAGAGATCTGCGTTGTCCGGAGCGGTGAGGTCGGGGGTGACAAAGAAGTGATCAGACGTGTGCAGCGGAGTGACCTGAGAGTGATGAGTGGAGCATTTCTCGAATCATCCTTGTCATTTGCAAAACAGTAAGTGCATTTCTGGTTTTGATTGTTTGATTGCAAGAGACGGCACATGATTCACGTTAACGCTTTTACTGTTTGTACAATAATTTATTGACAGACAGTGTCATTGTGATGCAGACAGGAAAAGACAGCACTGCATAGCACAAACAAATGTAGAAATCTGAACATAAGACAATCTCCTTAGGGAAAACTGTACATGCAGTGCAGTGGAATTACAGTGCAGTCTTCCTACACCTCCTGACGTTCCTGTCTTTTGGGCAACGGATTCTCATCCACATCACAACAAATATCTTCTCTTGCGATACAGCGTGAAAATCATCTTTCAGAGTGTCTAATCCAGCCTCTGCAGGCATCAGCTGTGATGTCATCACACGTTACATCCATGGCAGCCAGAAGGGTCATATGTGTATGCGGCTGGCGATCATATACTTTTAATCTTCATGCTGAGAAAAATTCCTCAACGTGGTTGAGTAGGGTGAGAGGAACTCCACCAGCATCCTGTTGTGGGCCGCAAACCATTGCCTGATGATGTTGGAGCGATGGAAACTGACATTGTCCCAAACTAACACGTACTTTGGCAGGTCATCTCCAATCTGCCCCCTCTCTTGTTCAGGGATGAGATCCCTGTAGAGAGTGTCAAAAGACTGTTTAGGTGTGAAAAGGGGCCGTCTGCAACACAGTGAAGTTGACTTGCAGTCCTATGTGGAAAGAATATAGCAATGCAAAACACTAAATTGAGTAAATGAAATGCCACTGTTTACTTAAAGTATACTTACTGTATATTGTAAAACTAGTGCTTAAATGTCGTGGGGATTATACTATTCTACAGAGACCCATTATAATGCATTTTGATCAACATGACATAAGCAATTGATAATGTAGGAATCTGCACAGAATTTTGTCATAATCATTTGCATGGATGTACCAAAGCATTTGCAACTTGTTCAAAGAAATGAGAAAATGCTTGTTTGATGTGCACACGTGACACAAGGATGTAAGGATTGAACAAGAAGTTTTGAGAATTTCAAATCGGATCAGAGAAATGTACCAAATTGACTTAGAAAAAACTGTATTTAAAGTGGGGGGGGGTACTTTTGGGGCAGTTTTGTTTCACCCAAGTGTCCCATTTCCACCCCTCTCAAACTAATGTCTCAAACTGGATGCATATAGCCAGAAACCATTCATTTGATGCATGCAAAGAAGCAACACTGTGTGTCTCAAGAAGCATTTATTCATGATTACGTAGACATGCTAAAATTTCAAGGCCACACACTACACATTACACATTACACATGACATTACACATTTCATAAAATTTACATTTAGTCATTTAGCAGACATTTTTATCCAAAGCGACTTACAGACTAGGAAACATTGGAAGCAATTATAACAATATAGGCAACAAAAGGCATAAGTTAATTAAATCCAGTCCATTAAAGCCTAGCACAGTATATAATGCTAAGAATAGTGAGGCAAGTAAAAAAAATGTTTTAAGAAGACAGAAAATAATAAGAGGTTAAAATCAGTCATCTACATTTTGACGGAAGATATGCATTTTCACACACTACACCGGCCTGTAGTGTTCTAGCAGTGTAAGGTTGAGAGTGAGTTTCTTCAGTAGCGGTGTGATGCAGGCCTCTTTGAAAGCAGTGGGAAATGTCCCAGTGGTGAGCAAAGAGTTGATGATGCGGATCAGACCAGGCACAACTGCTGGAGAGATGGCATGGAGGAGATGGGTGGGGACGGGATCCAGTGGGCAGGTGGTAGGGTGGTTGGAACCAATGACCTTGGAAACATCATCTTCAGACATAGGAGAAAAGGCGGGTGATGGTGGCGTAGAAAATTGGCTGTTGATGGCGGTAGTTTTCTTTACGAAGAACGATGCAAAATCATCAGCCGTTAACTCCGATGAAGGTGTGGGAGCAGGCGGACAGAGGAGAGCAGAGAAGGTTTTTAAGAGTGTGCGAGAGTCAGGAGAGTTGCTGATCTTCGAGTGGTTATAATCAGTTTTTGCAGAGGTGACGTCAACGGAGAAAGTAGAGAGAGAGAGGTCAGTATGGTCTTTTGACTTGTGCCATTTTCTCTCAGCTGACCGGAGGCTGGTGCGATGCTCACGTGGTACATCCGATAACCAGGGGGCAGACAGGGATGCACGGGCTGGTCCAGATGTAAGAGGGCATATGTTGTCCAAGCAGGATGTAAGCGTGGAACACAGAGTGTCTGTGGCACTGTTGGTATTCAAAAGAGAGAGCTCCTCAGAGGGGGGGAGTGCAGACAAGACAGCAGAGGAAAAGCAGGAGGGAGGGACCGTAGGTAGCGCCGGAAAGTGACCAGCGGTAAGACATCTGCGTTGTCTGGAGCGGTGAGGTCGGGGGTGACAAAGAAGTGATCAGACGTGTGCAGCGGAGTGACCTGAGAGTGATGAGTGGAGCATTTCTCGAATCATCCTTGTCATTTGCAAAACAGTAAGTGCATTTCTGGTTTTGATTGTTTGATTGCAATATACGGCACATGATTCACGTTAACGCTTTTACTGTTTGTACAATAATTTATTGACAGACAGTGTCATTGTGATGCAGACAGGAAAAGACAGCACTGCATAGCACAAACAAATGTAGAAATCTGAACATAAGACAATCTCCTTAGGGAAAACTGTACATGCAGTGCAGTGGAATTACAGTGCAGTCTTCCTACACCTCCTGACATTCCTGTCTTTTGGGCAACGGATTCTCATCCACATCACAACAAATATCTTCTCTTGCGATACAGCGTGAAAATCATCTTTCAGAGTGTCTAATCCAGCCTCTGCAGGCATCAGCTGTGATGTCATCACACGTTACATCCATGGCAGCCAGAAGGGTCATCTGTGTATGCGGCTGGCCATCATATACTTTTAATCTTCATGCTGAGAAAAATTCCTCAACGGGGTTGAGTAGGGTGAGAGGAACTCCACCAGCATCCTGTTGTGGGCCGCAAACCATTGCCTGATGATGTTGGAGCGATGGAAACTGACATTGTCCCAAACTAACACGTACTTTGGCAGGTCATCTCCAATCTGCCCCCTCTCTTGTTCAGGGATGAGATCCCTGTAGAGAGTGTCAAAAGACTGTTTAGGTGTGAAAAGGGGCCGTCTGCAACACAGTGAAGTTGTCTTGCAGTCCTATGTGGAAAGAATATAGCAATGCAAAACACTAAATTGAGTAAAATAAAATGCCACTGTTTACTTAAGGTATACTTACTGTATATTGTAAAACTAGTGCTTAAATGTCGTGGGGATTATACTATTCTACAGAGACCCATTATAATGCATTTTGATCAACATGACATAAGCAATTGATAATGTAGGAATCTGCACAGAATTTTGTCATAATCATTTGCATGGATGTACCAAAGCATTTGCAACTTGTTCAAAGAAATGAGAAAATGCTTGTTTGATGTGCACACGTGACACAAGGATGTAAGGATTGAACAAGAAGTTTTGAGAATTTCAAATCGGATCAGAGAAATGTACCAAATTGACTTAGAAAAAACTGTATTTAAAGTGGGGGGGGGGTACTTTTGGGGCAGTTTTGTTTCACCCAAGTGTCCCATTTCCACCCCTCTCAAACTAATGTCTCAAACTGGATGCATATAGCCAGAAACCATTCATTTGATGCATGCAAAGAAGCAACACTGTGTGTCTCAAGAAGCATTTATTCATGATTACGTAGACATGCTAAAATTTCAAGGCCACACACTACACATTACACATTACACATGACATTACACATTTCATAAAATTTACATTTAGTCATTTAGCAGACATTTTTATCCAAAGCGACTTACAGACTAGGAAACATTGGAAGCAATTATAACAATATAGGCAACAAAAGGCATAAGTTAATTAAATCCAGTCCATTAAAGCCTAGCACAGTATATAATGCTAAGAATAGTGAGGCAAGTAAAAAAAATGTTTTAAGAAGACAGAAAATAATAAGAGGTTAAAATCAGTCATCTACATTTTGACGGAAGATATGCATTTTCACACACTACACCGGCCTGTAGTGTTCTAGCAGTGTAAGGTTGAGAGTGAGTTTCTTCAGTAGCGGTGTGATGCAGGCCTCTTTGAAAGCAGTGGGAAATGTCCCAGTGGTGAGCAAAGAGTTGATGATGCGGATCAGACCAGGCACAACTGCTGGAGAGATGGCATGGAGGAGATGGGTGGGGACGGGATCCAGTGGGCAGGTGGTAGGGTGGTTGGAACCAATGACCTTGGAAACATCATCTTCAGACATAGGAGAAAAGGCGGGTGATGGTGGCGTAGAAAATTGGCTGTTGATGGCGGTAGTTTTCTTTACGAAGAACGATGCAAAATCATCAGCCGTTAACTCCGATGAAGGTGTGGGAGCAAGCGGACAGAGGAGAGCAGAGAAGGTTTTTAAGAGTGTGCGAGAGTCAGGAGAGTTGCTGATCTTCGAGTGGTTATAATCAGTTTTTGCAGAGGTGACGTCAACGGAGAAAGTAGAGAGAGAGAGGTCAGTATGGTCTTTTGACTTGTGCCATTTTCTCTCAGCTGACCGGAGGCTGGTGCGATGCTCACGTGGTACATCCGATAACCAGGGGGCAGACAGGGATGCACGGGCTGGTCCAGATGTAAGAGGGCATATGTTGTCCAAGCAGGATGTAAGCGTGGAACACAGAGTGTCTGTGGCACTGTTGGTATTCAAAAGAGAGAGCTCCTCAGAGGGGGGGAGTGCAGACAAGACAGCAGAGGAAAAGCAGGAGGGAGGGACCGTAGGTAGCGCCGGAAAGTGACCAGCGGTAAGACATCTGCGTTGTCTGGAGCGGTGAGGTCGGGGGTGACAAAGAAGTGATCAGACGTGTGCAGCGGAGTGACCTGAGAGTGATGAGTGGAGCATTTCTCGAATCATCCTTGTCATTTGCAAAACAGTAAGTGCATTTCTGGTTTTGATTGTTTGATTGCAATATACGGCACATGATTCACGTTAACGCTTTTACTGTTTGTACAATAATTTATTGACAGACAGTGTCATTGTGATGCAGACAGGAAAAGACAGCACTGCATAGCACAAACAAATGTAGAAATCTGAACATAAGACAATCTCCTTAGGGAAAACTGTACATGCAGTGCAGTGGAATTACAGTGCAGTCTTCCTACACCTCCTGACATTCCTGTCTTTTGGGCAACGGATTCTCATCCACATCACAACAAATATCTTCTCTTGCGATACAGCGTGAAAATCATCTTTCAGAGTGTCTAATCCAGCCTCTGCAGGCATCAGCTGTGATGTCATCACACGTTACATCCATGGCAGCCAGAAGGGTCATCTGTGTATGCGGCTGGCCATCATATACTTTTAATCTTCATGCTGAGAAAAATTCCTCAACGGGGTTGAGTAGGGTGAGAGGAACTCCACCAGCATCCTGTTGTGGGCCGCAAACCATTGCCTGATGATGTTGGAGCGATGGAAACTGACATTGTCCCAAACTAACACGTACTTTGGCAGGTCATCTCCAATCTGCCCCCTCTCTTGTTCAGGGATGAGATCCCTGTAGAGAGTGTCAAAAGACTGTTTAGGTGTGAAAAGGGGCCGTCTGCAACACAGTGAAGTTGTCTTGCAGTCCTATGTGGAAAGAATATAGCAATGCAAAACACTAAATTGAGTAAAATAAAATGCCACTGTTTACTTAAGGTATACTTACTGTATATTGTAAAACTAGTGCTTAAATGTCGTGGGGATTATACTATTCTACAGAGACCCATTATAATGCATTTTGATCAACATGACATAAGCAATTGATAATGTAGGAATCTGCACAGAATTTTGTCATAATCATTTGCATGGATGTACCAAAGCATTTGCAACTTGTTCAAAGAAATGAGAAAATGCTTGTTTGATGTGCACACGTGACACAAGGATGTAAGGATTGAACAAGAAGTTTTGAGAATTTCAAATCGGATCAGAGAAATGTACCAAATTGACTTAGAAAAAACTGTATTTAAAGTGGGGGGGGGTACTTTTGGGGCAGTTTTGTTTCACCCAAGTGTCCCATTTCCACCCCTCTCAAACTAATGCATGGATGCATATAGCCAGAAACAATTCATTTGATGCATGCAAAGAAGCAACACTGTGTGTCTCAAGAAGCATTTATTCATGATTACGTAGACATGCTAAAATTTCAAGGCCACACACTACACATTACACATTACACATGACATTACACATTTCATAAAATTTACATTTAGTCATTTAGCAGACGTTTTTATCCAAAGCGACTTACAGACGAGGAAACATTGGAAGCAATTATAACAATATAGGCAACAAAATGCATAAGTTAATTAAATCCAGTCCATTAAAGCCTAGCACAGTATACAAAGCTAAGAATAGTGAGGTAAGTAAAAAAAATTTTTTAAGAAGACAGAAAATAGTAAGAGGTTCAAATCAGTCATCTACATTTTGACGGAAGATATGCATTTTCACACACTACACCGGCCTGTAGTGTTCTAGCAGTGTACGGTTGAGAGTGAGTTTCTTCAGTAGCGGTGTGATGCAGGCCTCTTTGAAAGCAGTGGGAAATGTCCCAGTGGTGAGCAAAGAGTTGATGATGCGGGTCAGACCAGGCACAACTGCTGGAGAGATGGCATGGAGGAGATGGGTGGGGATGGGATCCAGTGGGCAGGTGGTAGGGTGGTTGGAACCAATGACCTTGGAAACATCATCTTCAGACATAGGAGAAAAGGCGGGTGATGGTGGCGTAGAAAATTGGCTGTTGATGGCGGTAGTTTTCGTTACGAAGAACGATGCAAAATCATCAGCCGTTAACTCCGATGAAGGTGTGGGAGCAGGCGGACAGAGGAGAGCAGAGAAGGTTTTTAAGAGTGTGCGAGAGTCAGGAGAGTTGCTGATCTTCGAGTGGTTATAATCAGTTTTTGCAGAGGTGACGTCAACGGAGAAAGTAGAGAGAGAGAGAGGTCAGTATAGTCTTTTGACTTGTGCCATTTTCTCTCAGCTGACCGGAGGCTGGTGCGATGCTCACGTGGTACATCCGATAACCAGGGGGCAGACAGGGATGCACGGGCTGGTCCAGATGTAAGAGGGCATATGTTGTCCAAGCAGGATGTAAGCGTGGAACACAGAGTGTCTGTGGCACTGTTGGTATTCAAAAGAGAGAGCTCCTCAGAGGGGGGGAGTGCAGACAAGACAGCAGAGGAAAAGCAGGAGGGAGGGACCGTAGGTAGCGCCGGAAAGTGACCAGCGGTAAGACATCTGCGTTGTCTGGAGCGGTGAGGTCGGGGGTGACAAAGAAGTGATCAGACGTGTGCAGCGGAGTGACCTGAGAGTGATGAGTGGAGCATTTCTCGAATCATCCTTGTCATTTGCAAAACAGTAAGGGCATTTCTGGTTTTGATTGTTTGATTGCAATATACGGCACATGATTCACGTTAACGCTTTTACTGTTTGTACAATAATTTATTGACAGACAGTGTCATTGTGATGCAGACAGGAAAAGACAGCACTGCATAGCACAAACAAATGTAGAAATCTGAACATAAGACAATCTCCTTAGGGAAAACTGAACATGCAGTGCAGTGGAATTACAGTGCAGTCTTCCTACACCTCCTGACGTTCCTGTCTTTTGGGCAACGGATTCTCATCCACATCACAACAAATATCTTCTCTTGCGATACAGCGTGAAAATCATCTTTCAGAGTGTCTAATCCAGACTCTGCAGGCATCAGCTGTGATGTCATCACACGTTACATCCATGGCAGCCAGAAGGGTCATCTGTGTATGCGGCTGGCGATCATATACTTTTAATCTTAATGCTGAGAAAAATTCCTCAACGTGGTTGAGTAGGGTGAGAGGAACTCCACCAGCATCCTGTTGTGGGCCGCAAACCATTGCCTGATGATGTTGGAGCGATGGAAACTGACATTGTCCCAAACTAACACGTACTTTGGCAGGTCATCTCCAATCTGCCCCCTCTCTTGTTCAGGGATGAGATCCCTGTAGAGAGTGTCAAAAGACTGTTTAGGTGTGAAAAGGGGCCGTCTGTAACACAGTGAAGTTGTCTTGCAGTCCTATGTGGAAAGAATATAGCAATGCAAATCACTAAATTGAGTAAATTAAATGCCACTGTTTACTTAAAGTATACTTACTGTATATTGTAAAACTAGTGCTTAAATGTCGTGGGGATTATACTATTCTACAGAGACCCATTATAATGCATTTTGATCAACATGACATAAGCAATTGGTAATGTAGGAATCTGCACAGAATTTTGTCATAATCATTTGCATGGATGTACCAAAGCATTTGCAACTTGTTCAAAGAAATGAGAAAATGCTTGTTTGATGTGCACACGTGACACAAGGATGTAAGGATTGAACAAGAAGTTTTGAGAATTTCAAATCGGATCAGAGAAATGTACCAAATTGACTTAGAAAAAACTGTATTTAAAGTGGGGGGGGGGTACTTTTGGGGCAGTTTTGTTTCACCCAAGTGTCCCATTTCCACCCCTCTCAAACTAATGCATGGATGCATATAGCCAGAAACAATTCATTTGATGCATGCAAAGAAGCAACACTGTGTGTCTCAAGAAGCATTTATTCATGATTACGTAGACATGCTAAAATTTCAAGGCCACACACTACACATTACACATTACACATGACATTACACATTTCATAAAATTTACATTTAGTCATTTAGCAGACGTTTTTATCCAAAGCGACTTACAGACGAGGAAACATTGGAAGCAATTATAACAATATAGGCAACAAAATGCATAAGTTAATTAAATCCAGTCCATTAAAGCCTAGCACAGTATACAAAGCTAAGAATAGTGAGGTAAGTAAAAAAAATTTTTTAAGAAGACAGAAAATAGTAAGAGGTTCAAATCAGTCATCTACATTTTGACGGAAGATATGCATTTTCACACACTACACCGGCCTGTAGTGTTCTAGCAGTGTAAGGTTGAGAGTGAGTTTCTTCAGTAGCGGTGTGATGCAGGCCTCTTTGAAAGCAGTGGGAAATGTCCCAGTGGTGAGCAAAGAGTTGATGATGCGGGTCAGACCAGGCACAACTGCTGGAGAGATGGCATGGAGGAGATGGGTGGGGATGGGATCCAGTGGGCAGGTGGTAGGGTGGTTGGAACCAATGACCTTGGAAACATCATCTTCAGACATAGGAGAAAAGGCGGGTGATGGTGGCGTAGAAAATTGGCTGTTGATGGCGGTAGTTTTCATTACGAAGAACGATGCAAAATCATCAGCCGTTAACTCCGATGAAGGTGTGGGAGCAGGCGGACAGAGGAGAGCAGAGAAGGTTTTTAAGAGTGTGCGAGAGTCAGGAGAGTTGCTGATCTTCGAGTGGTTATAATCAGTTTTTGCAGAGGTGACGTCAACGGAGAAAGTAGAGAGAGAGAGAGGTCAGTATAGTCTTTTGACTGGTGCCATTTTCTCTCAGCTGACCGGAGGCTGGTGCGAAGCTCACGTGGTACATCCGATAACCAGGGGGCAGACAGGGATGCACGGGCTGGTCCAGATGTAAGAGGGCATATGTTGTCCAAGCAGGATGTAAGCGTGGAACACAGAGTGTCTGTGGCACTGTTGGTATTCAAAAGAGAGAGCTCCTCAGAGGGGGGGAGTGCAGACAAGACAGCAGAGGAAAAGCAGGAGGGAGGGACAGTAGGTAGCGCCGGAAAGTGACCAGCGGTAAGACATCTGCGTTGTCTGGAGCGGTGAGGTCGGGGGTGACAAAGAAGTGATCAGACGTGTGCAGCGGAGTGACCTGAGAGTGATGAGTGGAGCATTTCTCGAATCATCCTTGTCATTTGCAAAACAGTAAGTGCATTTCTGGTTTTGATTGTTTGATTGCAAGAGACGGCACATGATTCACGTTAACGCTTTTACTGTTTGTACAATAATTTATTGACAGACAGTGTCATTGTGATGCAGACAGGAAAAGACAGCACTGCATAGCACAAACAAATGTAGAAATCTGAACATAAGACAATCTCCTTTTGGGAAAACTGTACATGCAGTGCAGTGGAATTACAGTGCAGTCTTCCTACACCTCCTGACGTTCCTGTCTTTTGGGCAACGGATTCTCATCCACATCACAACAAATATCTTCTCTTGCGATACAGCGTGAAAATCATCTTTCAGAGTGTCTAATCCAGACTCTGCAGGCATCAGCTGTGATGTCATCACACGTTACATCCATGGCAGCCAGAAGGGTCATCTGTGTATGCGGCTGGCGATCATATACTTTTAATCTTAATGCTGAGAAAAATTCCTCAACGTGGTTGAGTAGGGTGAGAGGAACTCCACCAGCATCCTGTTGTGGGCCGCAAACCATTGCCTGATGATGTTGGAGCGATGGAAACTGACATTGTCCCAAACTAACACGTACTTTGGCAGGTCATCTCCAATCTGCCCCCTCTCTTGTTCAGGGATGAGATCCCTGTAGAGAGTGTCAAAAGACTGTTTAGGTGTGAAAAGGGGCCGTCTGTAACACAGTGAAGTTGTCTTGCAGTCCTATGTGGAAAGAATATAGCAATGCAAATCACTAAATTGAGTAAATTAAATGCCACTGTTTACTTAAAGTATACTTACTGTATATTGTAAAACTAGTGCTTAAATGTCGTGGGGATTATACTATTCTACAGAGACCCATTATAATGCATTTTGATCAACATGACATAAGCAATTGGTAATGTAGGAATCTGCACAGAATTTTGTCATAATCATTTGCATGGATGTACCAAAGCATTTGCAACTTGTTCAAAGAAATGAGAAAATGCTTGTTTGATGTGCACACGTGACACAAGGATGTAAGGATTGAACAAGAAGTTTTGAGAATTTCAAATCGGATCAGAGAAATGTACCAAATTGACTTAGAAAAAACTGTATTTAAAGTGGGGGGGGGGTACTTTTGGGGCAGTTTTGTTTCACCCAAGTGTCCCATTTCCACCCCTCTCAAACTAATGCATGGATGCATATAGCCAGAAACAATTCATTTGATGCATGCAAAGAAGCAACACTGTGTGTCTCAAGAAGCATTTATTCATGATTACGTAGACATGCTAAAATTTCAAGGCCACACACTACACATTACACATTACACATGACATTACACATTTCATAAAATTTACATTTAGTCATTTAGCAGACGTTTTTATCCAAAGCGACTTACAGACGAGGAAACATTGGAAGCAATTATAACAATATAGGCAACAAAATGCATAAGTTAATTAAATCCAGTCCATTAAAGCCTAGCACAGTATACAAAGCTAAGAATAGTGAGGTAAGTAAAAAAAATTTTTTAAGAAGACAGAAAATAGTAAGAGGTTCAAATCAGTCATCTACATTTTGACGGAAGATATGCATTTTCACACACTACACCGGCCTGTAGTGTTCTAGCAGTGTAAGGTTGAGAGTGAGTTTCTTCAGTAGCGGTGTGATGCAGGCCTCTTTGAAAGCAGTGGGAAATGTCCCAGTGGTGAGCAAAGAGTTGATGATGCGGGTCAGACCAGGCACAACTGCTGGAGAGATGGCATGGAGGAGATGGGTGGGGATGGGATCCAGTGGGCAGGTGGTAGGGTGGTTGGAACCAATGACCTTGGAAACATCATCTTCAGACATAGGAGAAAAGGCGGGTGATGGTGGCGTAGAAAATTGGCTGTTGATGGCGGTAGTTTTCATTACGAAGAACGATGCAAAATCATCAGCCGTTAACTCCGATGAAGGTGTGGGAGCAGGCGGACAGAGGAGAGCAGAGAAGGTTTTTAAGAGTGTGCGAGAGTCAGGAGAGTTGCTGATCTTCGAGTGGTTATAATCAGTTTTTGCAGAGGTGACGTCAACGGAGAAAGTAGAGAGAGAGAGAGGTCAGTATAGTCTTTTGACTGGTGCCATTTTCTCTCAGCTGACCGGAGGCTGGTGCGAAGCTCACGTGGTACATCCGATAACCAGGGGGCAGACAGGGATGCACGGGCTGGTCCAGATGTAAGAGGGCATATGTTGTCCAAGCAGGATGTAAGCGTGGAACACAGAGTGTCTGTGGCACTGTTGGTATTCAAAAGAGAGAGCTCCTCAGAGGGGGGGAGTGCAGACAAGACAGCAGAGGAAAAGCAGGAGGGAGGGACAGTAGGTAGCGCCGGAAAGTGACCAGCGGTAAGACATCTGCGTTGTCTGGAGCGGTGAGGTCGGGGGTGACAAAGAAGTGATCAGACGTGTGCAGCGGAGTGACCTGAGAGTGATGAGTGGAGCATTTCTCGAATCATCCTTGTCATTTGCAAAACAGTAAGTGCATTTCTGGTTTTGATTGTTTGATTGCAAGAGACGGCACATGATTCACGTTAACGCTTTTACTGTTTGTACAATAATTTATTGACAGACAGTGTCATTGTGATGCAGACAGGAAAAGACAGCACTGCATAGCACAAACAAATGTAGAAATCTGAACATAAGACAATCTCCTTTTGGGAAAACTGTACATGCAGTGCAGTGGAATTACAGTGCAGTCTTCCTACACCTCCTGACGTTCCTGTCTTTTGGGCAACGGATTCTCATCCACATCACAACAAATATCTTCTCTTGCGATACAGCGTGAAAATCATCTTTCAGAGTGTCTACTCCAGCCTCTGCAGGCATCAGCTGTGATGTCATCACACGTTACATCCATGGCAGCCAGAAGGGTCATCTGTGTATGCGGCTGGCCATCATATACTTTTAATCTTCATGCTGAGAAAAATTCCTCAACGGGGTTGAGTAGGGTGAGAGGAACTCCACCAGCATCCTGTTGTGGGCCGCAAACCATTGCCTGATGATGTTGGAGCAATGGAAACTGACATTGTCCCAAACTAACACGTACTTTGGCAGGTCATCTCCAATCTGCCCCCTCTCTTGTTCAGGGATGAGATCCCTGTAGAGAGTGTCAAAAGACTGTTTAGGTGTGAAAAGGGGCCGTCTGCAACACAGTGAAGTTGTCTTGCAGTCCTATGTGGAAAGAATATAGCAATGCAAAACACTAAATTGAGTAAAATAAAATGCCACTGTTTACTTAAGGTATACTTACTGTATATTGTAAAACTAGTGCTTAAATGTCGTGGGGATTATACTATTCTACAGAGACCCATTATAATGCATTTTGATCAACATGACATAAGCAATTGATAATGTAGGAATCTAAACAGAATTTTGTCATAATCATTTGCATGGATGTACCAAAGCATTTGCAACTTGTTCAAAGAAATGAGAAAACGCTTGTTTGATGTGCACATGTGACACAAGGATGTAAGGATTGAACAAGAAGTTTTGAGAATTTCAAATCGGATCAGAGAAATGTACCAAATTGACTTAGAAAAAACTGTATTTAAAGTGGGGGGGGGGTACTTTTGGGGCAGTTTTGTTTCACCCAAGTGTCCCATTTCCACCCCTCTCAAACTAATGCATGGATGCATATAGCCAGAAACAATTCATTTGATGCATGCAAAGAAGCAACACTGTGTGTCTCAAGAAGCATTTATTCATGATTACGTAGACATGCTAAAATTTCAAGGCCACACACTACACATTACACATGACATTACACATTTCATAAAATTTACATTTGGTCATTTAGCAGACGTTTTTATCCAAAGCGACTTACAGACGAGGAAACATTGGAAGCAATTATAACAATATAGGCAACAAAATGCATAAGTTAATTAAATCCAGTCCATTAAAGCCTAGCACAGTATACAAAGCTAAGAATAGTGAGGTAAGTAAAAAAATACTTTTTTAAGAAGACAGAAAATAATAAGAGGTTAAAATCAGTCATCTACATTTTGACGGAAGATATGCATTTTCACACACTGTAGTGTTCTAGCAGTGTAAGGTTGAGAGTGAGTTTCTTCAGTAGCGGTGTGATGCAGGCCTCTTTGAAAGCAGTGGGAAATGTCCCAGTGGTGAGCAAAGAGTTGATGATGCGGGTCAGACCAGGCACAACTGCTGGAGAGATGGCATGGAGGAGATGGGTGGGGATGGGATCCAGTGGGCAGGTGGTAGGGTGGTTGGAACCAATGACCTTGGAAACATCATCTTCAGACATAGGAGAAAAGGCGGGTGATGGTGGCGTAGAAAATTGGCTGTTGATGGCGGTAGTTTTCTTTACGAAGAACGATGCAAAATCATCAGCCGTTAACTCCGATGAAGGTGTGGGAGCAGGCGGACAGAGGAGAGGAGAGAAGGTTTTTAAGAGTGTGCGAGAGTCAGGAGAGTTGCTGATCTTCGAGTGGTTATAATCAGTTTTTGCAGAGGTGACGTCAACGGAGAAAGTAGAGAGAGAGAGGTCAGTATGGTCTTTTGACTTGTGCCATTTTCTCTCAGCTGACCGGAGGCTGGTGCGATGCTCACGTGGTACATCCGATAACCAGGGGGCAGACAGGGATGCACGGGCTGGTCCAGATGTAAGTGGGCATATGTTGTCCAAGCAGGATGTAAGCGTGGAGCACAGAGTGTCTGTGGCACTGTTGGTATTCAAAAGAGAGAGCTCCTCAGAGGGGGGGAGTGCAGACAAGACAGCAGAGGAAAAGCAGGAGGGAGGGACCGTAGGTAGCGCCGGAAAGTGACCAGCGGTAAGACATCTGCGTTGTCTGGAGCGGTGAGTTCGGGGGTGACAAAGAAGTGATCAGACGTGTGCAGCGGAGTGACCTGAGAGTGATGAGTGGAGCATTTCTCGAATCATCCTTGTCATTTGCAAAACAGTAAGTGCATTTCTGGTTTTGATTGTTTGATTGCAAGAGACGGCACTTGATTCACGTTAACGCTTTTACTGTTTGTACAATAATTTATTGACAGACAGTGTCATTGTGATGCAGACAGGAAAAGACAGCACTGCATAGCACAAACAAATGTAGAAATCTGAACATAAGACAATCTCCTTAGAGAAAACTGTACATGCAGTGCAGTGGAATTACAGTGCAGTCTTCCTACACCTCCTGACGTTCCTGTCTTTTGGGCAACGGATTCTCATCCACATCACAACAAATATCTTCTCTTGCGAAACAGTGTGAAAATCATCTTTCAGAGTGTCTAATCCAGCCTCTGCAGGCATCAGCTGTGATGTCATCACACGTTACATCCATGGCAGCCAGAAGGGTCATCTGTGTATGCGGCTGGCGATCATATACTTTTAATCTTCATGCTGAGAAAAATTCCTCAACGTGGTTGAGTAGGGTGAGAGGAACTACACCAGCATCCTGTTGTGGGCCGCAAACCATTGCCTGATGATGTTGGAGCGATGGAAACTGACATTGTCCCAAACTAACACGTACTTTGGCAGGTCATCTCCAATCTGCCCCCTCTCTTGTTCAGGGATGAGATCCCTGTAGAGAGTGTCAAAAGACTGTTTAGGTGTGAAAAGGGGCCGTCTGCAACACAGTGAAGTTGTCTTGCAGTCCTATGTGGAAAGAATATAGCAATGCAAAACACTAAATTGAGTAAAATAAAATGCCACCGTTTACTTAAAGTATACTTACTGTATATTGTAAAACTAGTGCTTAAATGTCGTAGGGATTATACTATTCTACAGAGACCCATTATAATGCATTTTGATCAACATGACATAAGCAATTGATAATGTAGGAATCTGCACAGAATTTTGTCATAATCATTTGCATGGATGTACCAAAGCATTTGCAACTTGTTCAAAGAAATGAGAAAATGCTTGTTTGATGTGCACACGTGACACAAGGATGTAAGGATTGAACAAGAAGTTTTGAGAATTTCAAATCGGATCAGAGAAATGTACCAAATTGACTTAGAAAAAACTGTATTTAAAGTGGGGGGGGTACTTTTGTTTCACCCAAGTGTCCCATTTCCACCCCTCTCAAACTAATGCATGGATGCATATAGCCAGAAACAATTCATTTGATGCATGCAAAGAAGCAACACTGTGTGTCTCAAGAAGCATTTATTCATGATTACGTAGACATGCTAAAATTTCAAGGCCACACACTACACATTACACATTACACATGACATTACACATTTCATAAAATTTACATTTAGTCATTTAGCAGACGTTTTTATCCAAAGCGACTTACAGACGAGGAAACATTGGAAGCAATTATAACAATATAGGCAACAAAATGCATAAGTTAATTAAATCCAGTCCATTAAAGCCTAGCACAGTATACAAAGCTAAGAATAGTGAGGTAAGTAAAAAAATAATTTTTTAAGAAGACAGAAAATAATAAGAGGTTAAAATCAGTCATCTACATTTTGACGGAAGATATGCATTTTCACACACTACACCGGCCTGTAGTGTTCTAGCAGTGTAAGGTTGAGAGTGAGTTTCTTCAGTAGCGGTGTGATGCAGGCCTCTTTGAAAGCAGTGGGAAATGTCCCAGTGGTGAGCAAAGAGTTGATGATGCGGGTCAGACCAGGCACAACTGCTGGAGAGATGGCATGGAGGAGATGGGTGGGGATGGGATCCATTGGGCAGGTGGTAGGGTGGTTGGAACCAATGACCTTGGAAACATCATCTTCAGACATAGGAGAAAAGGCGGGTGATGGTGGCGTAGAAAATTGGCTGTTGATGGCGGTAGTTTTCTTTACGAAGAACGATGCAAAATCATCAGCCGTTAACTCCGATGAAGGTGTGGGAGCAGGCGGACAGAGGAGAGCAGAGAAGGTTTTTAAGAGTGTGCGAGAGTCAGGAGAGTTGCTGATCTTCGAGTGGTTATAATCAGTTTTTGCAGAGGTGATGTCAACGGAGAAAGTAGAGAGAGAGAGGTCAGTGTGGTCTTTTGACTTGTGCCATTTGCTCTCAGCTGACCGGAGGCTGGTGCGATGCTCACGTGGTACATCCGATAACCAGGGGGCAGACAGGGATGCACGGGCTGGTCCAGATGTAAGAGGGCATATGTTGTCCAAGCAGGATGTAAGCGTGGAACACAGAGTGTCTGTGGCACTGTTGGTATTCAAAAGAGAGAGCTCCTCAGAGGGGGGGAGTGCAGACAAGACAGAAGAGGAAAAGCAGGAGGGAGGGACCGTAGGTAGCGCCGGAAAGTGGCGGTAAGACATCTGCGTTGTCTGGAGCGGTGAGGTCGGGGGTGACAAAGAAGTGATCAGACGTGTGCAGCGGAGTGACCTGAGAGTGATGAGTGGAGCATTTCTCGAATCATCCTTGTCATTTGCAAAACAGTAAGTGCATTTCTGGTTTTGATTGTTTGATTGCAAGAGACGGCACATGATTCACGTTAACGCTTTTACTGTTTGTACAATAATTTATTGACAGACAGTGTCATTGTGATGCAGACAGGAAAAGACAGCACTGCATAGCACAAACAAATGTAGAAATCTTAACATAAGACAATCTCCATAGGGAAAACTGTACATGCAGTGCAGTGGAATTACAGTGCAGTCTTCCTACACCTCCTGACGTTCCTGTCTTTTGGGCAACGGATTCTCATCCACATCACAACAAATATCTTCTCTTGCGATACAGCGTGAAAATCATCTTTCAGAGTGTCTAATCCAGCCTCTGCAGGCATCAGCTGTGACGTCATCACACGTTACATCCATGGCAGCCAGAAGGGTCATCTGTGTATGGGGCTGGCAATCATATACTTTTAATCTTCATGCTGAGAAAAATTCCTCAACGGGGTTGAGTAGGGTGAGAGGAACTCCACCAGCATTCTGTTGTGGGCCGCAAACCATTGCCTGATGATGTTGGAGTCATGGAAACTGACATTGTCCCAAACTAACACGTACTTTGGCAGGTCATCTCCAATCTGCCCCCTCTCTTGTTCAGGGATGAGATCCCTGTAGAGAGTGTCAAAAGACTGTTTAGGTGTGAAAAGGGGCCGTCTGCAACACAGTGAAGTTGTCTTGCAGTCCTATGTGGAAAGAATATAGCAATGCAAAACACTAAATTGAGTAAAATAAAATGCCACTGTTTACTTAAAGTATACTTACTGTATATTGTAAAACTAGTGCTTAAATGTCGTGGGGATTATACTATTCTACAGAGACCCATTATAATGCATTTTGATCAACATGACATAAGCAATTGATAATGTAGGAATCTGCACAGAATTTTGTCATAATCATTTGCATGGATGTACCAAAGCATTTGCAACTTGTTCAAAGAAATGAGATAATGCTTGTTTGATGTGCACACGTGACACAAGGATGTAAGGATTGAACAAGAAGTTTTGAGAATTTCAAATCGGATCAGAGAAATGTACCAAATTGACTTAGAAAAAACTGTATTTAAAGTGGGGGGGGGTACTTTTGGGGCAGTTTTGTTTCACCAAAGTGTCCCATTTCCACCCCTCTCAAACTACTGCATGGATGCATATAGCCGGAAAACAATTCATTTGATGCATGCAAAGAAGCAACACTGTGTGTCTCAAGAAGCATTTATTCATGACTACGTAGACATGCTAAAATGTCAAGGCCACACACTACACATTACACATTACACATGACATTACACATGTCATAAAATTTACATTTAGTCATTTAGCAGACGTTTTTATCCAAAAGGACTTACAGACGAGGAAACATTGGAAGCAATTATAACAATATTGGCAACAAAATGCATAAGTTAATTAAATCCAGTCCATTAAAGCCTAGCACAGTATACAAAGCTAAGAATAGTGAGGTAAGTAAAAAAATATTTTTTTAAGAAGACAGAAAATAATAAGAGGTTAAAATCAGTCATCTACATTTTGACGGAAGATATGCATTTTCACACACTACACCGGCCTGTAGTGTTCTAGCAGTGTAAGGTTGAGAGTGAGTTTCTTCAGTAGAGGTGTGATGCAGGCCTCTTTGAAAGCAGTGGGAAATGTCCCAGTGGTGAGCAAAGAGTTGATGATGCGGGTCAGACCAGGCACAACTGCTGGAGAGATGGCATGGAGGAGATGGGTGGGGATGGGAACCAATGGGCAGGTGGTAGGGTGGTTGGAAACAATGACCTTGGAAACATCATCTTCAGACATAGGAGGAAAGGCGGGTGATGGTGGCGTAGAAAATTGGCTGTTGATGGCGGTAGTTTTCTTTACGAAGAACGATGCAAAATCATCAGCCGTTAACTCCGATGAAGGTGTGGGAGCAGGCGGACAGAGGAGAGCAGAGAAGGTTTTTAAGAGTGTGCGAGAGTCAGGAGAGTTGCTGATCTTCGAGTGGTTATAATCAGTTTTTGCAAAGGTGACGTCAACGGAGAAAGTAGAGAGAGAGAGGTCAGTATGGTCTTTTGACTTGTGCCATTTTCTCTCAGCTGACCGGAGGCTGGTGCGATGCTCACGTGGTACATCCGATAACCAGGGGGCAGACAGGGATGCACGGGCTGGTCCAGATGTAAGAGGGCATATGTTGTCCAAGCAGGATGTAAGCGTGGAACACAGAGTGTCTGTGGCACTGTTGGTATTCAAAAGATAGAGCTCCTCAGAGGGGTGGAGTGCAGACAAGACAGCAGAGGAAAAGCAAGAGGGAGGGACCGTAGGTAGCGCCGGAAAGTGACCAGCGGTAAGACATCTGCGTTGTCTGGAGCGGTGAGGTCGGGGGTGACAAAGAAGTGATCAGACGTGTGCAGCGGAGTGAACTGAGAGTGATGAGTGGAGCATTTCTCGAATCATCCTTGTCATTTGCAAAACAGTAAGTGCATTTCTGGTTTTGATTGTTTGATTGCAAGAGACGGCACATGAGTCACGTTTACGCTTTTACTGTTTTTACAATAATTTATTGACAGACAGTGTCATTGTGATGCAGACAGGAAAAGACAGCACTGCATAGCACAAACAAATGTAGAAATCTGAACATAAGACAATCTCCTTAGGGAAAACTGTACATGCAGTGCAGTGGAATTACAGTGCAGTCTTCCTACACCTCCTGACGTTCCTGTCTTTTGGGCAACGGATTCTCATCCACATCACAACAAATATCTTCTCTTGCGATACAGCGTGAAAATCATCTTTCAGAGTGTCTAATCCAGCCTCTGCAGGCATCAGCTGTGATGTCATCACACGTTACATCCATGGCAGCCAGAAGGGTCATCTGTGTATACTGCTGGCGATCATATACTTTTAATCTTCATGCTGAGAAAAATTCCTCAACGTGGTTGAGTAGGGTGAGAGGAACTCCACCAGCATCCTGTTGTGGGCCGCAAACCATTGCCTGATGATGTTGGAGCGATGGAAACTGACATTGTCCCAAACTAACACGTACTTTGGCAGGTCATCTCCAATCTGCCCCCTCTCTTGTTCAGGGATGAGATCCCTGTAGAGAGTGTCAAAAGACTGTTTAGGTGTGAAAAGGGGCCGTCTGCAACACAGTGAAGTTGTCTTGCAGTCCTATGTGGATAGAATATAGCAATGAAAAACACTAAATTGAGTAAAATAAAATGCCACCGTTTACTTAAAGTATACTTACTGTATATTGTAAAACTAGTGCTTAAATGTCGTGGGGATTATACTATTCTACAGAGACCCATTATAATGCAATTTGATCAACATGACATAAGCAATTGATAATGTAGGAATCTGCACAGAATTTTGTCATAATCATTTGCATGGATGTACCAAAGCATTTGCAACTTGTTCAAAGAAATGAGAAAATGCTTGTTTGATGTGCACACGTGACACAAGGATGTAAGGATAGAACAAGAAGTTTTGAGAATTTCAAATCGGATCAGAGAAATGTACCAAATTGACTTAGAAAAAACTGTATTTAAAGTGGGGGGGGTACTTTTGGGGCAGTTTTGTTTCACCCAAGTGTCCCATTTCCACCCCTCTCAAACTAATGCATGGATGCATATAGCCAGAAACAATTCATTTGATGCATGCAAAGAAGCAACACTGTGTGTCTCAAGAAGCATTTATTCATGATTACGTAGACATGCTAAAATTTCAAGGCCACACACTACACATTACACATTACACATGACATTACACATTTCATAAAATTTACATTTAGTCATTTAGCAGACGTTTTTATCCAAATCGACTTACAGACGAGGAAACATTGGAAGCAATTATAACAATATAGGCAACAAAATGCATAAGTTAATTAAATCCAGTCCATTAAAGCCTAGCACAGTATTCAAAGCTAAGAATAGTGAGGTAAGTAAAAAAATAATTTTTTAAGAAGACAGAAAATAATAAGAGGTTAAAATCAGTCATCTACATTTTGACGGAAGATATGCATTTTCACACACTACACCGGCCTGTAGTGTTCTAGCAGTGTAAGGTTGAGAGTGAGTTTCTTCAGTAGCGGTGTGATGCAGGCCTCTTTGAAAGCAGTGGGAAATGTCCCAGTGGTGAGCAAAGAGTTGATGATGCGGGTCAGACCAGGCACAACTGCTGGAGAGATGGCATGGAGGAGATGGGTGGGGATGGGATCCATTGGGCAGGTGGTAGGGTGGTTGGAACCAATGACCTTGGAAACATCATCTTCAGACATAGGAGAAAAGGCGGGTGATGGTGGCGTAGAAAATTGGCTGTTGATGGCGGTAGTTTTCTTTACGAAGAACGATGCAAAATCATCAGCCGTTAACTCCGATGAAGGTGTGGGAGCAGGCGGACAGAGGAGAGCAGAGAAGGTTTTTAAGAGTGTGCGAGAGTCAGGAGAGTTGCTGATCTTCGAGTGGTTATAATCAGTTTTTGCAAAGGTGACGTCAACGGAGAAAGTAGAGAGAGAGAGGTCAGTATGGTCTTTTGACTTGTGCCATTTGCTCTCAGCTGACCGGAGGCTGGTGCGATGCTCACGTGGTACATCCGATAACCAGGGGGCAGACAGGGATGCACGGGCTGGTCCAGATGTAAGAGGGCATATGTTGTCCAAGCAGGATGTAAGCGTGGAACACAGAGTGTCTGTGGCACTGTTGGTATTCAAAAGAGAGAGCTCCTCAGAGGGGGGGAGTGCAGACAAGACAGAAGAGGAAAAGCAGGAGGGAGGGACCGTAGGTAGCGCCGGAAAGTGGCGGTAAGACATCTGCGTTGTCTGGAGCGATGAGGTCGGGGGTGACAAAGAAGTGATCAGACGTGTGCAGCGGAGTGACCTGAGAGTGATGAGTGGAGCATTTCTCGAATCATCCTTGTCATTTGCAAAACAGTAAGTGCATTTCTGGTTTTGATTGTTTGATTGCAAGAGACGGCACATGATTCACGTTAACGCTTTTACTGTTTGTACAATAATTTATTGACAGACAGTGTCATTGTGATGCAGACAGGAAAAGACAGCACTGCATAGCACAAACAAATGTAGAAATCTAAACATAAGACAATCTCCATAGGGAAAACTGTACATGCAGTGCAGTGGAATTACAGTGCAGTCTTCCTACACCTCCTGACGTTCCTGTCTTTTGGGCAACGGACTCTCATCCACATCACAACAAATATCTTCTCTTGCGATACAGCGTGAAAATCATCTTTCAGAGTGTCTAATCCAGCCTCTGCAGGCATCAGCTGTGATGTCATCACACGTTACATCCATGGCAGCCAGAAGGGTCATCTGTGTATGCGGCTGGCGATCATATACTTTTATTCTTCATGCTGAGAAAAATTCCTCAACGTGGTTGAGTAGGGTGAGAGGAACTCCACCAGCATCCTGTTGTGGGCCGCAAACCATTGCCTGATGATGTTGGATCGATGGAAACTGACATTGTCATAAACTAACACGTACTTTGGCAGGTCATCTCCAATCTGCCCCCTCTCTTGTTCAGGGATGAGATCCCTGTAGAGAGTGTCAAAAGACTGTTTAGGTGTGAAAAGGGGCCGTCTGCAACACAGTGAAGTTGTCTTGCAGTCCTATGTGGAAAGAATATAGCAATGCAAAACACTAAATTGAGTAAAATAAAATGCCACTGTTTACTTAAAGTATACTTACTGTATATTGTAAAACTAGTGCTTAAATGTCGTGGGGATTATACTATTCTACAGAGACCCATTATAATGCATTTTGATCAACATGACATAAGCAATTGATAATGTAGGAATCTGCACAGAATTTTGTCATAATCATTTGCATGGATGTACCAAAGCATTTGCAACTTGTTCAAAGAAATGAGATAATGCTTGTTTGATGTGCACACGTGACACAAGGATGTAAGGATTGAACAAGAAGTTTTGAGAATTTCAAATCGGATCAGAGAAATGTACCAAATTGACTTAGAAAAAACTGTATTTAAAGTGGGGGGGGGTACTTTTGGGGCAGTTTTGTTTCACCAAAGTGTCCCATTTCCACCCCTCTCAAACTACTGCATGGATGCATATAGCCGGAAAACAATTCATTTGATGCATGCAAAGAAGCAACACTGTGTGTCTCAAGAAGCATTTATTCATGACTACGTAGACATGCTAAAATGTCAAGGCCACACACTACACATTACACATTACACATGACATTACACATTTCATAAAATTTACATTTAGTCATTTAGCAGACGTTTTTATCCAAAAGGACTTACAGACGAGGAAACATTGGAAGCAATTATAACAATATTGGCAACAAAATGCATAAGTTAATTAAATCCAGTCCATTAAAGCCTAGCACAGTATACAAAGCTAAGAATAGTGAGGTAAGTAAAAAAATATTTTTTTAAGAAGACAGAAAATAATAAGAGGTTAAAATCAGTCATCTACATTTTGACGGAAGATATGCATTTTCACACACTACACCGGCCTGTAGTGTTCTAGCAGTGTAAGGTTGAGAGTGAGTTTCTTCAGTAGCGGTGTGATGCAGGCCTCTTTGAAAGCAGTGGGAAATGTCCCAGTGGTGAGCAAAGAGTTGATGATGCGGGTCAGACCAGGCACAACTGCTGAAGTGATGGCATGGAGGAGATGGGTGGGGATGGGATCCATTGGGCAGGTGGTAGGGTGGTTGGAACCAATGACCTTGGAAACATCATCTTCAGACATAGGAGAAAAGGCGGGTGATGGTGGCGTAGAAAATTGGCTGTTGATGGCGGTAGTTTTCTTTACGAAGAACGATGCAAAATCATCAGCCGTTAACTACGATGAAGGTGTGGGAGCAGGCGGACAGAGGAGAGCAGAGAAGGTTTTTAAGAGTGTGCGAGAGTCAGGAGAGTTGCTGATCTTCGAGTGGTTATAATCAGTTTTTGCAGAGGTGACGTCAACGGAGAAAGTAGAGAGAGAGAGGTCAGTATGGTCTTTTGACTTGTGCCATTTGCTCTCAGCTGACCGGAGGCTGGTGCGATGCTCACGTGGTACATCCGATAACCAGGGGGCAGACAGGGATGCACGGGCTGGTCCAGATGTAAGAGGGCATATGTTGTCCAAGCAGGATGTAAGCGTGGAACACAGAGTGTCTGTGGCACTGTTGGTATTCAAAAGATAGAGCTCCTCAGAGGGGGGGAGTGCAGACAAGACAGCAGAGGAAAAGCAAGAGGGAGGGACCGTAGGTAGCGCCGGAAAGTGACCAGCGGTAAGACATCTGTGTTGTCTGGAGCGGTGAGGTCGGGGGTGACAAAGAAGTGATCAGACGTGTGCAGCGGAGTGAACTGAGAGTGATGAGTGGAGCATTTCTCGAATCATCCTTGTCATTTGCAAAACAGTAAGTGCATTTCTGGTTTTGATTGTTTGATTGCAAAAGACGGCACATGAGTCACGTTTACGCTTTTACTGTTTTTACAATAATTTATTGACAGACAGTGTCATTGTGATGCAGACAGGAAAAGACAGCACTGCATAGCACAAACAAATGTAGAAATCTGAACATAAGACAATCTCCTTAGGGAAAACTGTACATGCAGTGCAGTGGAATTACAGTGCAGTCTTCCTACACCTCCTGACGTTCCTGTCTTTTGGGCAATGGATTCTCATCCACATCACAACAAATATCTTCTCTTGCGATACAGCGTGAAAATCATCTTTCAGAGTGTCTAATCCAGCCTCTGCAGGCATCAGCTGTGATGTCATCACACGTTACATCCATGGCAGCCAGGGTCATCTGTGTATGCGGCTGGCGATCATATGCTTTTAATCTTCATGCTGAGAAAAATTCCTCAACGTGGTTGAGTAGGGTGAGAGGAACTCCACCAGCATCCTGTTGTGGGCCGCAAACCATTGCCTGATGATGTTGGTGCGATGGAAACTGACATTGTCCCAAACTAACACGTACTTTGGCAGGTCATCTCCAATCTGCCCCCTCTCTTGTTCAGGGATGAGATCCCTGTAGAGAGTGTCAAAAGACTGTTTAGGTGTGAAAAGGGGCCGTCTGCAACAAAGTGAAGTTGTCTTGCAGTCCTATGTGGAAAGAATATAGCAATGAAAAACACTAAATTGAGTAAAATAAAATGCCACCGTTTACTTAAAGTATACTTACTGTATATTGTAAAACTAGTGCTTAAATGTCGTGGGGATTATACTATTCTACAGAGACCCATTATAATGCAATTTGATCAACATGACATAAGCAATTGATAATGTAGGAATCTGCACAGAATTTTGTCATAATCATTTGCATGGATGTACCAAAGCATTTGCAACTTGTTAAAAGAAATGAGAAAATGCTTGTTTGATGTGCACACGTGACACAAGGATGTAAGGATAGAACAAGAAGTTTTGAGAATTTCAAATCGGATCAGAGAAATGTATCAAATTGACTTAGAAAAAACTGTATTTAAAGTGGGGGGGGTACTTTTGGGGCAGTTTTGTTTCACCCAAGTGTCCCATTTCCACCCCTCTCAAACTAATGCATGGATGCATATAGCCAGAAACAATTCATTTGATGCATGCAAAGAAGCAACACTGTGTGTCTCAAGAAGCATTTATTCATGATTACGTAGACATGCTAAAATGTCAAGGCCACACACTACACATTACACATTACACATGACATTACACATTTCATAAAATTTACATTTAGTCATTTAGCAGACGTTTTTATCCAAAGCGACTTACAGACGAGGAAACATTGGAAGCAATTATAACAATATTGGCAACAAAATGCATAAGTTTATTAAATCCAGTCCATTAAAGCCTAGCACAGTATACAAAGCTAAGAATAGTGAGGTAAGTAAAAAAATAATTTTTTAAGAAGACAGAAAATAATAAGAGGTTAAAATCAGTCATCTACATTTTGACGGAAGATATGCATTTTCACACACTACACCGGCCTGTAGTGTTCTAGCAGTGTAAGGTTGAGAGTGAGTTTCTTCAGTAGAGGTGTGATGCAGGCCTCTTTGAAAGCAGTGGGAAATGTCCCAGTGGTGAGCAAAGAGTTGATGATGCGGGTCAGACCAGGCACAACTGCTGGAGAGATGGCATGGAGGAGATGGGTGGGGATGGGAACCAATGGGCAGGTGGTAGGGTGGTTGGAACCAATGACCTTGGAAACATCATCTTCAGACATAGGAGGAAAGGCGGGTGATGGTGGCGTAGAAAATTGGCTGTTGATGGCGGTAGTTTTCTTTACGAAGAACGATGCAAAATCATCAGCCGTTAACTCCGATGAAGGTGTGGGAGCAGGCGGACAGAGGAGAGCAGAGAAGGTTTTTAAGAGTGTGCGAGAGTCAGGAGAGTTGCTGATCTTCGAGTGGTTATAATCAGTTTTTGCAAAGGTGACGTCAACGGAGAAAGTAGAGAGAGAGAGGTCAGTATCGTCTTTTGACTTGTGCCATTTTCTCTCAGCTGACCGGAGGCTGGTGCGATGCTCACGTGGTACATCCGATAACCAGGGGGCAGACAGGGATGCACGGGCTGGTCCAGATGTAAGAGGGCATATGTTGTCCAAGCAGGATGTAAGCGTGGAACACAGAGTGTCTGTGGCACTGTTGGTATTCAAAAGATAGAGCTCCTCAGAGGGGGGGAGTGCAGACAAGACAGCAGAGGAAAAGCAAGAGGGAGGGACCGTAGGTAGCGCCGGAAAGTGACCAGCGGTAAGACATCTGCGTTGTCTGGAGCGGTGAGGTCGGGGGTGACAAAGAAGTGATCAGACGTGTGCAGCGGAGTGAACTGAGAGTGATGAGTGGAGCATTTCTCGAATCTTCCTTGTCATTTGCAAAACAGTAAGTGCATTTCTGGTTTTGATTGTTTGATTGCAAGAGACGGCACATGAGTCACGTTTACGCTTTTACTGTTTTTACAATAATTTATTGACAGACAGTGTCATTGTGATGCAGACAGGAAAAGACAGCACTGCATAGCACAAACAAATGTAGAAATCTGAACATAAGACAATCTCCTTAGGGAAAACTGTACATGCAGTGCAGTGGAATTACAGTGCAGTCTTCCTACACCTCCTGACGTTCCTGTCTTTTGGGCAACGGATTCTCATCCACATCACAACAAATATCTTCTCTTGCGATACAGCGTGAAAATCATCTTTCAGAGTGTCTAATCCAGCCTCTGCAGGCATCAGCTGTGATGTCATCACACGTTACATCCATGGCAGCCAGAAGGGTCATCTGTGTATGCGGCTGGCGATCATATACTTTTATTCTTCATGCTGAGAAAAATTCCTCAACGTGGTTGAGTAGGGTGAGAGGAACTCCACCAGCATCCTGTTGTGGGCCGCAAACCATTGCCTGATGATGTTGGAGCGATGGAAACTGACATTGACCCAAACTAACACGTACTTTGGCAGGTCATCTCCAATCTGCCCCCTCTCTTGTTCAGGGATGAGATCCCTGTAGAGAGTGTCAAAAGACTGTTTAGGTGTGAAAAGGGGCCGTCTGCAACACAGTGAAGTTGTCTTGCAGTCCTATGTGGATAGAATATAGCAATGAAAAACACTAAATTGAGTAAAATAAAATGCCACCGTTTACTTAAAGTATACTTACTGTATATTGTAAAACTAGTGCTTAAATGTCGTGGGGATTATACTATTCTACAGAGACCCATTATAATGCAATTTGATCAACATGACATAAGCAATTGATAATGTAGGAATCTGCACAGAATTTTGTCATAATCATTTGCATGGATGTACCAAAGCATTTGCAACTTGTTCAAAGAAATGAGAAAATGCTTGTTTGATGTGCACACGTGACACAAGGATGTAAGGATAGAACAAGAAGTTTTGAGAATTTCAAATCGGATCAGAGAAATGTACCAAATTGACTTAGAAAAAACTGTATTTAAAGTGGGGGGGGGTACTTTTGGGGCAGTTTTGTTTCACCCAAGTGTCCCATTTCCACCCCTCTCAAACTAATGCATGGATGCATATAGCCAGAAACAATTCATTTGATGCATGCAAAGAAGCAACACTGTGTGTCTCAAGAAGCATTTATTCATGATTACGTAGACATGCTAAAATTTCAAGGCCACACACTACACATTACACATTACACATGACATTACACATTTCATAAAATTTACATTTAGTCATTTAGCAGACGTTTTTATCCAAAGCGACTTACAGACGAGGAAACATTGGAAGCAATTATAACAATATAGGCAACAAAATGCATAAGTTAATTAAATCCAGTCCATTAAAGCCTAGCACAGTATACAAAGCTAAGAATAGTGAGGTAAGTAAAAAAATAATTTTTTAAGAAGACAGAAAATAATAAGAGTTTAAAATCAGTCATCTACATTTTGACGGAAGATATGCATTTTCACACACTACACCGGCCTGTAGTGTTCTAGCAGTGTAAGGTTGAGAGTGAGTTTCTTCAGTAGCGGTGTGATGCAGGCCTCTTTGAAAGCAGTGGGAAATGTCCCAGTGGTGAGCAAAGAGTTGATGATGCGGGTCAGACCAGGCACAACTGCTGGAGAGATGGCATGGAGGAGATGGGTGGGGATGGGATCCATTGGGCAGGTGGTAGGGTGGTTGGAACCAATGACCTTGGGAACATCATCTTCAGACATAGGAGAAAAGGCGGGTGATGGTGGCGTAGAAAATTGGCTGTTGATGGCGGTAGTTTTCTTTACGAAGAACGATGCAAAATAATCAGCCGTTAACTCCGATGAAGGTGTGGGAGCAGGCGGACAGAGGAGAGCAGAGAAGGTTTTTAAGAGTGTGCGAGAGTCAGGAGAGTTGCTGATCTTCGAGTGGTTATAATCAGTTTTTGCAGAGGTGACGTCAACGGAGAAAGTAAAGAGAGAGAGGTCAGTATGGTCTTTTGACTTGTGCCATTTGCTCTCAGCTGACCGGAGGCTGGTGCGATGCTCACGTGGTACATCCGATAACCAGGGGGCAGACAGGGATGCACGGGCTGGTCCAGATGTAAGAGGGCATATGTTGTCCAAGCAGGATGTAAGCGTGGAACACAGAGTGTCTGTGGCACTGTTGGTATTCAAAAGAGAGAGCTCCTCAGAGGGGGGGAGTGCAGACAAGACAGAAGAGGAAAAGCAGGAGGGAGGGACCGTAGGTAGCGCCGGAAAGTGACCAGCGGTAAGACATCTGCCTTGTCTGGAGCGGTGAGGTCGGGGGTGACAAAGAAGTGATCAGACGTGTGCAGCGGAGTGACCTGAGAGTGATGAGTGGAGCATTTCTCGAATCATCCTTGTCATTTGCAAAACAGTAAGTCCATTTCTGGTTTTGATTGTTTGATTGCAAGAGACGGCACATGATTCACGTTAACGCTTTTACTGTTTGTACAATAATTTATTGACAGACAGTGTCATTGTGATGCAGACAGGAAAAGACAGCACTGCATAGCACAAACAAATGTAGAAATCTAAACATAAGACAATCTCCATAGGGAAAACTGTACATGCAGTGCAGTGGAATTACAGTGCAGTCTTCCTACACCTCCTGACGTTCCTGTCTTTTGGGCAACGGATTCTCATCCACATCACAACAAATATCTTCTCTTGCGATACAGCGTGAAAATCATCTTTCAGAGTGTCTAATCCAGCCTCTGCAGGCATCAGCTGTGAAGTCATCACACGTTACATCCATGGCAGCCAGAAGGGTCATCTGTGTATGCGGCTGGCGATCATATACTTTTATTCTTCATGCTGAGAAAAATTCCTCAACGTGGTTGAGTAGGGTGAGAGGAACTCCACCAGCATCCTGTTGTGGGCCGCAAACCATTGCCTGATGATGTTGGAGCGATGGAAACTGACATTGTCCCAAACTAACACGTACTTTGGCAGGTCATCTCCAATCTGCCCCCTCTCTTGTTCAGGGATGAGATCCCTGTAGAGAGTGTCAAAAGACTGTTTAGGTGTGAAAAGGGGCCGTCTGCAACACAGTGAAGTTGTCTTGCAGTCCTATGTGGATAGAATATATCAATGAAAAACACTAAATTGAGTAAAATAAAATGCCACCGTTTACTTAAAGTATACTTACTGTATATTGTAAAACTAGTGCTTAAATGTCGTGGGGATTATACTATTCTACAGAGACCCATTATAATGCAATTTGATCAACATGACATAAGCAATTGATAATGTAGGAATCTGCACAGAATTTTGTCATAATCATTTGCATGTATGTACCAAAGCATTTGCAACTTGTTCAAAGAAATGAGAAAATGCTTGTTTGATGTGCACACGTGACACAAGGATGTAAGGATAGAACAAGAAGTTTTGAGAATTTCAAATCGGATCAGAGAAATGTACCAAATTGACTTAGAAAAAACTGTATTTAAAGTGGGGGGGGGGTACTTTTGGGGCAGTTTTGTTTCACCCAAGTGTCCCATTTCCACCCCTCTCAAACTAATGCATGGATGCATATAGCCAGAAACAATTCATTTGATGCATGCAAAGAAGCAACACTGTGTGTCTCAAGAAGCATTTATTCATGATTACGTAGACATGCTAAAATTTCAAGGCCACACACTACACATTACACATTACACATGACATTACACATTTCATAAAATTTACATTTAGTCATTTAGCAGACGTTTTTATCCAAAGCGACTTACAGACGAGGAAACATTGGAAGCAATTATAACAATATAGGCAACAAAATGCATAAGTTAATTAAATCCAGTCCATTAAAGCCTAGCACAGTATACAAAGCTAAGAATAGTGAGGTAAGTAAAAAAATAATTTTTTAAGAAGACAGAAAATAATAAGAGGTTAAAATCAGTCATCTACATTTTGACGGAAGATATGCATTTTCACACACTACACCGGCCTGTAGTGTTCTAGCAGTGTAAGGTTGAGAGTGAGTTTCTTCAGTAGCGGTGTGATGCAGGCCTCTTTGAAAGCAGTGGGAAATGTCCCAGTGGTGAGCAAAGAGTTGATGATGCGGGTCAGAACAGGCACAACTGCTGGAGAGATGGCATGGAGGAGATGGGTGGGGATGGGATCCATTGGTCAGGTGGTAGGGTGGTTGGAACCAATGACCTTGGGAACATCATCTTCAGACATAGGAGAAAAGGCGGGTGATGGTGGCGTAGAAAATTGGCTGTTGATGGCGGTAGTTTTCTTTACGAAGAACGATGCAAAATCATCAGCCGTTAACTCCGATGAAGGTGTGGGAGCAGGCGGACAGAGGAGAGCAGAGAAGGTTTTTAAGAGTGTGCGAGAGTCAGGAGAGTTGCTGATCTTCGAGTGGTTATAATCAGTTTTTGCAGAGGTGACGTCAACGGAGAAAGTAAAGAGAGAGAGGTCAGTATGGTCTTTTGACTTGTGCCATTTGCTCTCAGCTGACCGGAGGCTGGTGCGATGCTCACGTGGTACATCCGATAACCAGGGGGCAGACAGGGATGCACGGGCTGGTCCAGATGTAAGAGGGCATATGTTGTCCAAGCAGGATGTAAGCGTGGAACACAGAGTGTCTGTGGCACTGTTGGTATTCAAAAGAGAGAGCTCCTCAGAGGGGGGGAGTGCAGACAAGACAGAAGAGGAAAAGCAGGAGGGAGGGACCGTAGGTAGCGCCGGAAAGTGACCAGCGGTAAGACATCTGCGTTGTCTGGAGCGGTGAGGTCGGGGGTGACAAAGAAGTGATCAGACGTGTGCAGCGGAGTGACCTGAGAGTGATGAGTGGAGCATTTCTCGAATCATCCTTGTCATTTGCAAAACAGTAAGTCCATTTCTGGTTTTGATTGTTTGATTGCAAGAGACGGCACATGATTCACGTTAACGCTTTTACTGTTTGTACAATAATTTATTGACAGACAGTGTCATTGTGATGCAGACAGGAAAAGACAGCACTGCATAGCACAAACAAATGTAGAAATCTAAACATAAGACAATCTCCATAGGGAAAACTGTACATGCAGTGCAGTGGAATTACAGTGCAGTCTTCCTACACCTCCTGACGTTCCTGTCTTTTGGGCAACGGATTCTCATCCACATCACAACAAATATCTTCTCTTGCGATACAGCGTGAAAATCATCTTTCAGAGTGTCTAATCCAGCCTCTGCAGGCATCAGCTGTGATGTCATCACACGTTACATCCATGGCAGCCAGAAGGGTCATCTGTGTATGCGGCTGGCCATCATATACTTTTAATCTTCATGCTGAGAAAAATTCCTCAACGGGGTTGAGTAGGGTGAGAGGAACTCCACCAGCATTCTGTTGTGGGCCGCAAACCATTGCCTGATGATGTTGGAGCGATGGAAACTGACATTGTCCCAAACTAACACGTACTTTGGCAGGTCATCTCCAATCTGCCCCCTCTCTTGTTCAGGGATGAGATCCCTGTAGAGAGTGTCAAAAGACTGTTTAGGTGTGAAAAGGGGCCGTCTGCAACACAGTGAAGTTGTCTTGCAGTCCTATGTGGAAAGAATATAGCAATGCAAAACACTAAATTGAGTAAAATAAAATGCCACCGTTTACTTAAAGTATACTAACTGTATATTGTAAAACTAGTGCTTAAATGTCGTGGGGATTATACTATTCTACAGAGACCCATTATAATGCATTTTGATCAACATGACATAAGCAATTGATAATGTAGGAATCTGCACAGAATTTTGTCATAATCATTTGCATGGATGTACCAAAGCATTTGCAACTTGTTCAAAGAAATGAGAAAATGCTTGTTTGATGTGCACACGTGACACAAGGATGTAAGGATTGAACAAGAAGTTTTGAGAATTTCCAATCGGATCAGAGAAATGTACCAAATTGACTTAGAAAAAACTGTATTTAAAGTGGGGGGGGTACTTTTGGGGCAGTTTTGTTTCACCCAAGTGTCCCATTTCCACCCCTCTCAAACTAATGCATGGATGCATATAGCCAGAAACAATTCATTTGATGCATGCAAAGAAGCAACACTGTGTGT
Source organism: Barbatula barbatula (assembly GCF_947034865.1). Taxonomy (NCBI): domain Eukaryota; kingdom Metazoa; phylum Chordata; class Actinopteri; order Cypriniformes; family Nemacheilidae; genus Barbatula; species Barbatula barbatula. The sequence goes on from NC_136782.1 coordinate 6,648,484, forward strand.
CTCAAGAAGCATTTATTCATGATTACGTAGACATGCTAAAATTTCAAGGCCACACACTACACATTACACATGACATTACACATTTCATAAAATTTAAATTTAGTCATTTAGCAGACGTTTTTATCCAAAGCGACTTACAGACGAGGAAACATTGGAAGCAATTATAACAATATAGGCAACAAAATGCATAAGTTAATTAAATCCAGTCCATTAAAGCCTAGCACAGTATACAAAGCTAAGAATAGTGAGGTAAGTAAAAAAAGAATTTTTCAAGAAGACAGAAAATAATAAGAGGTTAAAATCAGTCATCTACATTTTGACGGAAGATATGCATTTTCACAGACTACACCGGCCTGTAGTGTTCTAGCAGTGTGAGGTTGAGAGTGAGTTTCTTCAGTAGCGGTGTGATGCAGGCCTCTTTGAAAGCAGTGGGAAATGTCCCAGTGGTGAGCAAAGAGTTGATGATGCGGGTCAGACCAGGCACAACTGCTGGAGAGATGGCATGGAGGAGATGGGTGGGGATGGGATCCAGTGGGCAGGTGGTAGGGTGGTTGGAACCAATGACCTTGGAAACATCATCTTCAGACATAGGAGAAAAGGCGGGTGATGGTGGCGTAGAAAATTGGCTGTTGATGGCGGTAGTTTTCTTTACGAAGAACGATGCAAAATCATCAGCCGTTAACTCCGATGAAGGTGTGGGAGCAGGCGGACAGAGGAGAGCAGAGAAGGTTTTTAAGAGTGTGCGAGAGTCAGGAGAGTTGCTGATCTTCGAGTGGTTATAATCAGTTTTTGCAGAGGTGACGTCAACGGAGAAAGTAGAGAGAGAGAGGTCAGTATGGTCTTTTGACTTGTGCCATTTGCTCTCAGCTGACCGGAGGCTGGTGCGATGCTCACGTGGTACATCCGATAACCAGGGGGCAGACAGGGATGCACGGGCTGGTCCAGATGTAAGAGGGCATATGTTGTCCAAGCAGGATGTAAGCGTGGAACACAGAGTGTCTGTGGCACTGTTGGTATTCAAAAGAGAGAGCTCCTCAGAGGGGGGGAGTGCAGACAAGACAGAAGAGGAAAAGCAGGAGGGAGGGACCGTAGGTAGCGCCGGAAAGTGGCGGTAAGACATCTGCGTTGTCTGGAGCGGTGAGGTCGGGGGTGACAAAGAAGTGATCAGACGTGTGCAGCGGAGTGACCTGAGAGTGATGAGTGGAGCATTTCTCGAATCATCCTTGTCATTTGCAAAACAGTAAGTGCATTTCTGGTTTTGATTGTTTGATTGCAAGAGACGGCACATGATTCACGTTAACGCTTTTACTGTTTGTACAATAATTTATTGACAGACAGTGTCATTGTGATGCAGACAGGAAAAGACAGCACTGCATAGCACAAACAAATGTAGAAATCTAAACATAAGACAATCTCCATAGGGAAAACTGTACATGCAGTGCAGTGGAATTACAGTGCAGTCTTCCTACACCTCCTGACGTTCCTGTCTTTTGGGCAACGGATTCTCATCCACATCACAACAAATATCTTCTCTTGCGATACAGCGTGAAAATCATCTTTCAGAGTGTCTAATCCAGCCTCTGCAGGCATCAGCTGTGATGTCATCACACGTTACATCCATGGCAGCCAGAAGGGTCATCTGTGTATGCGGCTGTCGATCATATACTTTTATTCTTCATGCTGAGAAAAATTCCTCAACGTGGTTGAGTAGGGTGAGAGGAACTCCACCAGCATCCTGTTGTGGGCCGCAAACCATTGCCTGATGATGTTGGAGCGATGGAAACTGACATTGTCCCAAACTAACACGTACTTTGGCAGGTCATCTCCAATCTGCCCCCTCTCTTGTTCAGGGATGAGATCCCTGTAGAGAGTGTCAAAAGACTGTTTAGGTGTGAAAAGGGGCCGTCTGCAACACAGTGAAGTTGTCTTGCAGTCCTATGTGGAAAGAATATAGCAATGCAAAACACTAAATTGAGTAAAATAAAATGCCACTGTTTACTTAAAGTATACTTACTGTATATTGTAAAACTAGTGCTTAAATGTCGTGGGGATTATACTATTCTACAGAGACCCATTATAATGCATTTTGATCAACATGACATAAGCAATTGATAATGTAGGAATCTGCACAGAATTTTGTCATAATCATTTGCATGGATGTACCAAAGCATTTGCAACTTGTTCAAAGAAATGAGATAATGCTTGTTTGATGTGCACACGTGACACAAGGATGTAAGGATTGAACAAGAAGTTTTGAGAATTTCAAATCGGATCAGAGAAATGTACCAAATTGACTTAGAAAAAACTGTATTTAAAGTGGGGGGGGGGGTACTTTTGGGGCAGTTTTGTTTCACCCAAGTGGCCCATTTCCACCCCTCTCAAACTAATGCATGGATGCATATAGCCAGAAACAATTCATTTGATGCATGCAAAGAAGCAACACTGTGTGTCTCAAGAAGCATTTATTCATGATTACGTAGACATGCTAAAATTTCAAGGCCACACACTACACATTACACATTACACATGACATTACACATTTCATAAAATTTACATTTAGTCATTTAGCAGACGTTTTTATCCAAAGCGACTTACAGACGAGGAAACATTGGAAGCAATTATAACAATATAGGCAACAAAATGCATAAGTTAATTAAATCCAGTCCATTAAAGCCTAGCACAGTATACAAAGCTAAGAATAGTGAGGTAAGTAAAAAAATACTTTTTTAAGAAGACAGAAAATAGTAAGAGGTTCAAATCAGTCATCTACATTTTGACGGAAGATATGCATTTTCACACACTACACCGGCCTGTAGTGTTCTAGCAGTGTAAGGTTGAGAGTGAGTTTCTTCAGTAGCGGTGTGATGCAGGCCTCTTTGAAAGCAGTGGGAAATGTCCCAGTGGTGAGCAAAGAGTTGATGATGCGGGTCAGACCAGGCACAACTGCTGGAGAGATGGCATGGAGGAGATGGGTGGGGATGGGATCCAGTGGGCAGGTGGTAGGGTGGTTGGAACCAATGACCTTGGAAACATCATCTTCAGACATAGGAGAAAAGGCGGGTGATGGTGGCGTAGAAAATTGGCTGTTGATGGCGGTAGTTTTCATTACGAAGAACGATGCAAAATCATCAGCCGTTAACTCCGATGAAGGTGTGGGAGCAGGCGGACAGAGGAGAGCAGAGAAGGTTTTTAAGAGTGTGCGAGAGTCAGGAGAGTTGCTGATCTTCAAGTGGTTATAATCAGTTTTTGCAGAGGTGACGTCAACGGAGAAAGTAGAGAGAGAGAGAGGTCAGTATAGTCTTTTGACTTGTGCCATTTTCTCTCAGCTGACCGGAGGCTGGTGCGAAGCTCACGTGGTACATCCGATAACCAGGGGGCAGACAGGGATGCACGGGCTGGTCCAGATGTAAGAGGGCATATGTTGTCCAAGCAGGAAGTAAGCGTGGAACACAGAGTGTCTGTGGCACTGTTGGTATTCAAAAGAGAGAGCTCCTCAGAGGGGGGGAGTGCAGACAAGACAGCAGAGGAAAAGCAGGAGGGAGGGACCGTAGGTAGCGCCGGAAAGTGACCAGCGGTAAGACGTCTGCGTTGTCTGGAGCGGTGAGGTCGGGGGTGACAAAGAAGTGATCAGACGTGTGCAGCGGAGTGAACTGACAGTGATGAGTGGAGCATTTCTCGAATCATCCTTGTCATTTGCAAAACAGTAAGTGCATTTCTGGTTTTGATTGTTTGATTGCAAGAGACGGCACATGATTCACGTTAACGCTTTTACTGTTTGTACAATAATTTATTGACAGACAGTGTCATTGTGATGCAGACAGGAAAAGACAGCACTGCATAGCACAAACAAATGTAGAAATCTGAACATAAGACAATCTCCTTTTGGGAAAACTGTACATGCAGTGCAGTGGAATTACAGTGCAGTCTTCCTACACCTCCTGACGTTCCTGTCTTTTGGGCAACGGATTCTCATCCACATCACAACAAATATCTTCTCTTGCGAAAAAGCGTGAAAATCATCTTTCAGAGTGTCTAATCCAGCCTCTGCAGGCATCAGCTGTGATGTCATCACACGTTACATCCATGGCAGCCAGAAGGGTCATCTGTGTATGCGGCTGGCGATCATATACTTTTAATCTTCATGCTGAGAAAAATTCCTCAACGTGGTTGAGTAGGGTGAGAGGATCTCCACCAGCATCCTGTTGTGGGCCGCAAACCATTGCCTGATGATGTTGGAGCGATGGAAACTGACATTGTCCCAAACTAACACGTACTTTGGCAGGTCATCTCCAATCTGCCCCCTCTCTTGTTCAGGGATGAGATCCCTGTAGAGAGTGTCAAAAGACTGTTTAGGTGTGAAAAGGGGCCGTCTGCAACACAGTGAAGTTGTCTTGCAGTCCTATGTGGAAAGAATATAGCAATGCAAAACACTAAATTGAGTAAAATAAAATGCCACCGTTTACTTAAAGTATACTTACTGTATATTGTAAAACTAGTGCTTAAATGTCGTGGGGATTATACTATTCTACAGAGACCCATTATAATGCATTTTGATCAACATGACATAAGCAATTGATAATGTAGGAATCTGCACAGAATTTTGTCATAATCATTTGCATGGATGTACCAAAGCATTTGCAACTTGTTCAAAGAAATGAGAAAATGCTTGTTTGATGTGCACACGTGACACAAGGATGTAAGGATTGAACAAGAAGTTTTGAGAATTTCAAATCGGATCAGAGAAATGTACCAAATTGACTTAGAAAAAACTGTATTTAAAGTGGGGGGGGTACTTTTGTTTCACCCAAGTGTCCCATTTCCACCCCTCTCAAACTAATGCATGGATGCATATAGCCAGAAACAATTCATTTGATGCATGCAAAGAAGCAACACTGTGTGTCTCAAGAAGCATTTATTCATGATTACGTAGACATGCTAAAATTTCAAGGCCACACACTACACATTACACATTACACATGACATTACACATTTCATAAAATTTACATTTAGTCATTTAGCAGACGTTTTTATCCAAAGCGACTTACAGACGAGGAAACATTGGAAGCAATTATAACAATATAGGCAACAAAAGGCATAAGTTAATTAAATCCAGTCCATTAAAGCCTAGCACAGTATACAAAGCTAAGAATAGTGAGGTAAGTAAAAAAATATTTTTTTAAGAAGACAGAAAATAATAAGAGGTTAAAATCAGTTATCTACATTTTGACGGAAGATATGCATTTTCACACACTACACCGGCCTGTAGTGTTCTAGCAGTGTAAGGTTGAGAGTGAGTTTCTTCAGTAGCGGTGTGATGCAGGCCTCTTTGAAAGCAGTAGGAAATGTCCCAGTGGTGAGCAAATAGTTGATGATGCGGGTCAGACCAGGCACAACTGCTGGAGAGATGGCATGGAGGAGATGGGTGGGGATGGGATCCAGTGGGCAGGTGGTAGGGTGGTTGGAACCAATGACCTTGGAAACATCATCTTCAGACATAGGAGAAAAGGCGGGTGATGGTGGCGTAGAAAATTGGCTGTTGATGGCGGTAGTTTTCATTACGAAGAACGATGCAAAATCATCAGCCGTTAACTCCGATGAAGGTGTGGGAGCAGGCGGACAGAGGAGAGCAGAGAAGGTTTTTAAGAGTGTGCGAGAGTCAGGAGAGTTGCTGATCTTCGAGTGGTTATAATCAGTTTTTGCAGAGGTGACGTCAACGGAGAAAGTAGAGAGAGAGAGGTCAGTATGGTCTTTTGACTTGTGCCATTTTCTCTCAGCTGACCGGAGGCTGGTGCGATGCTCACGTGTTACATCCGATAACCAGGGGGCAGACAGGGATGCACGGGCTGGTCCAGATGTAAGAGGGCATATGTTGTCCAAGCAGGATGTAAGTGTGGAACACAGAGTGTCTGTGGCACTGTTGGTATTCAAAAGCGAGAGCTCCTCAGAGGGGGGGAGTGCAGACAAGACAGCAGAGGAAAAGCAGGAGGGAGGGACCGTAGGTAGCGCCGGAAAGTGACCAGCGGTAAGACATCTGCGTTGTCTGGAGCGGTGAGGTCGGGGGTGACAAAGAAGTGATCAGACGTGTGCAGCGGAGTGACCTGAGAGTGATGAGTGGAGCATTTCTCGAATCATCCTTGTCATTTGCAAAACAGTAAGTGCATTTCTGGTTTTGATTGTTTGATTGCAAGAGACGGCACATGATTCACGTTAACGCTTTTACTGTTTGTACAATAATTTATTGACAGACAGTGTCATTGCGATGCAGACAGGAAAAGATAGCACAGCATAGCACTGTACATGCAGTGCAGTGGAATTACAGTGCAGTCTTCCTACACCTCCTGACGTTCCTGTCTTTTGGGCAACGGATTCTCATCCACATCACAACAAATATCTTGTCTTGCGATACAGCGTGAAAATCATCTTTCAGAGTGTCTAATCTAGCCTCTGCAGGCATCAGCTGTGATGTCATCACACGTTACATCCATGGCAGCCAGAAGGGTCATCTGTGTATGCGGCTGGCCATCATATACTTTTAATCTTCATGCTGAGAAAAATTCCTCAACGGGGTTGAGTAGGGTTAGAGGAACTCCACCAGCATCCTGTTGTGGGCCGCAAACCATTGCCTGATGATGTTGGAGCGATGGAAACTGACATTGTCCCAAACTAACACGTACTTTGGCAGGTCATCTCCAATCTGCCCCCTCTCTTGTTCAGGGATGAGATCCCTGTAGAGAGTGTCAAAAGACTGTTTAGGTGTGAAAAGGGGCCGTCTGCAACACAGTGAAGTTGTCTTGCAGTCCTATGTGGAAAGAATATAGCAATGCAAAACACTAAATTGAGTAAAATAAAATGCCACTGTTTACTTAAAGTATACTTACTGTATATTGTAAAACTATTGCTTAAATGTCGTGGGGATTATACTATTCTACAGAGTCTGTTGAACATTCGATCAATGTTCTGCGCGTTCAAAATTGGAGAGAGGCCAGTCAAAGTAAAATCTTGAAGTTTATTGATCAGAAGATTAAAACAAAATACATCAGCTGTGTACACCAGCCGATGGGTGGGTGGGCTGCCTTAGACTCAGTCTTACAAAAAGAACTGATATCTTTACAACGGCCCGACTGACCCAGAAAAACAATTTCACAGCATATTTATAATATTTTGGTGTGCCTCTTCTTCAGCTGGGGTCCAATCCGCTTTCTGTCCTTTGTCCTGTCTCAGCCAAATCAGCTCACTGCCTTGTTTTTCAAATCTGGTTCCATCTGTAAGACATTACATGATACCCTCACACATTCCAACACGCTCTGTGCGTAACCTGACCTTAACACACACAAATACCCATTTCCTATGGAAAAAGCCCTCAGTATGAGTCCTAAATTCTTGGTTCACATACTGGTCATATTTTCAACATATAATGCATAGTTTGTAATCAATAATGGAATCATAAGCATATTAAATGTAAAGGCACGTTTAAACCATCATAAAAATCCTTCAGTCCCCCTCTTGACCATTAAAAATGGTCATAAATCATCACAATCATCATTATCATCCTTTTCTAGGAATTGGTCTGCCAGACAATAGAGTCATGGTATATTTTTCTAGGTGTGAGATATTTCGGGGTCCCACCACCAGTATATTCTATTACCTCATCCCATGACGGACACCATTCACCCCTATGGGTTGAGGATCAATGTCAGATTGAGTCTGCTGAGAGAAATGTTTAATAAAAAAAATCAAAAAGTCATTTTGTCAAAATATATACAATCTGAAAATGGTACACAGGTGTCCGGATTCACCGACTGCACATTTTCCATACATATGGGACTCATTTTTCCCAAATCGTTCTTTCCCTTTTTATTCACTTTTATCATTCAGCAAGGCTTTAATACTTGCCGTTGTTTTAAAAGCGCCCTTTCTCATTCAGCAAGGCTTTGATACTTGCCGTTGTTTAAAGGGATTTTAACAACTTATTCACTTTTATCACACAGCAAAGGCTTTGATACTTGACGTTATTTTAAAAGCGCCCTTTCTCACGCTGCAAAGGCTTCGATACTTGCCGTCGTTTAAAGGGATTTTAACAACTTATTCACTTTTATCACACAGCAAAGGCTTTGATACTTGCCGTTATTTTAAAAGCGCCCTTTCTCACGCCGCAAGGCTTCGATACTTGCCGTCGTTTAAAGGGATTTAACAATTTATTCACTTTTATCACACAGCAAGGCTTTGATACTTGCCGGCAAGGCTTTGATACTTGCCGTTGTTTTAAAAGCGCCCTTTCTCATACAGCAAGGCTTCGATACTTGCCGTTGTTTTAAAGGGATTTAAACAACAAAATAAAAATAAAAATATCCTTTTATTCTGATCAACAAATATCAATGATTTTAAATTTTTAATCAATGGTACGGATATACTTCAAACTCAACACATAAATTTGGAATATCCAATCTGCAGAAGTTTATTTAAGAAGGTCTCTGCTCACCTTGGTTATTCTGTCGACAGCTGTGTTGTGGTTCGAGTTGTCCGTCCCAATTTTCGGTCACTCTCCGAGTTTTACAATTCTTTTTAAATGCCTTTTTCTCCAATCACGTCGGGGTCACCATCTGTTGAACATTCGATCAATGTTCTGCGCGTTCAAAATTGGAGAGAGGCCAGTCAAAGTAAAATCTTGAAGTTTATTGATCAGAAGATTAAAACAAAATACATCAGCTGTGTACACCAGCCGATGGGTGGGTGGGCTGCCTTAGACTCAGTCTTACAAAAAGAAATGATATCTTTACAACGGCCCGACCGACCCAGAAAAACAATTTCACAGCATATTTATAATATTTTGGTGTGCCTCTTCTTCAGCTGGGGTCCAATCCGCTTTCTGTCCTTTGTCCTGTCTCAGCCAAATCAGCTCACTGCCTTGTTTTTCAAATCTGGTTCCATCTGTAAGACATTACATGATACCCTCACACATTCCAACACGCTCTGTGCGTAACCTGACCTTAACACACACAAATACCCATTTCCTATGGAAAAAGCCCTCAGTATGAGTCCTAAATTCTTGGTTCACATACTGGTCATATTTTCAACATATTATGCATAGTTTGTAATCAATAATGGAATCATAAGCATATTAAATGTAAAGGCACGTTTAAACCATCATAAAAATCCTTCAAGACCCATTATAATGCATTTTGATCAACATGACATAAGCAATTGATAATGTAGGAATCTGCACAGAATTTTGTCATAATCATTTGCATGGATGTACAAAAGCATTTGCAACTTGTTCAAAGAAATGAGAAAATGCTTGTTTGATGTGCACACGTGACACAAGGATGTAAGGATTGAACAAGAAGTTTTGAGAATTTCAAATCGGATCAGAGAAATGTACCAAATTGACTTAGAAAAAACTGTATTTAAAGTGGGGGGGGTACTTTTGGGGCAGTTTTGTTTCACCCAAGTGTCCCATTTCCACCCCTCTCAAACTAATGCATGGATGCATATAGCCAGAAACAATTCATTTGATGCATGCAAAGAAGCAACACTGTGTGTCTCAAGAAGCATTTATTCATGATTACGTAGACATGCTAAAATTTCAAGGCCACACACTACACATTACACATGACATTACACATTTCATAAAATTTACATTTAGTCATTTAGCAGACGTTTTTATCCAAAGCGACTTACAGACGAGGAAACATTGGAAGCAATTATAACAATGTAGGCAACAAAATGCATAAGTTAATTAAATCCAGTCCATTAAAGCCTAGCACAGTATACAAAGCTAAGAATAGTGAGGTACGTAAAAAAATATTTTTTTAAGAAGACAGAAAATAATAAGAGGTTAAAATCAGTCATCTACATTTTGACAGAAGATATGCATTTTCACACACTACACCGGCCTGTAGTGTTCTAGCAGTGTAAGGTTGATAGTGAGTTTCTTCAGTAGCGGTGTGATGCAGGCCTCTTTGGAAGCAGTGGGAAATGTCCCAGTGGTGAGCAAAGAGTTGATGATGCGGGTCAAAACAGGCACAACTGCTGGAGAGATGGCATGGAGGAGATGGGTGGGGATGGGATCCAGTGGGCAGGTGGTAGGGTGGTTGGAACCAATGACCTTGGAAACATCATCTTCAGACATAGGAGAAAAGGCGGGTGATGGTGGCGTAGAAAATTGGCTGTTGATGGCGGTAGTTTTCTTTACGAAGAACGATGCAAAATCATCAGCCGTTAACTCCGATGAAGGTGTGGGAGCAGGCGGACAGAGGAGAGCAGAGAAGGTTTTTAAGAGTGTGCGAGAGTCAGGAGAGTTGCTGATCTTCGAGTGGTTATAATCAGTTTTTGCAGAGGTGACGTCAACGGAGAAAGTAGAGAGAGAGAGGTCAGTATGGTCTTTTGACTTGTGCCATTTTCTCCCAGCTGACCGGAGTCTGGTGCGATGCTCACGTGGTACATCCGATAACCAGGGGGCAGACAGGGATGCACGGGCTGGTCCAGATGTAAGAGGGCATATGTTGTCCAAGCAGGATGTAGGCGTGGAACACAGAGTGTCTGTGGCACTGTTGGTATTCAAAAGAGAGAGCTCCTCAGAGGGGGGGAGTGCAGACAAGACAGCAGAGGAAAAGCAGAAGGGAGGGACCGTAGGTAGCGCCGGAAAGTGACCAGCGGTAAGACATCTGCGTTGTCTGGAGCGGTGAGGTCGGGGGTGACAAAGAAGTGATCAGACGTGTGCAGCGGAGGGACCTGAGAGTGATGAGTGGAGCATTTCTCGAATCATTCTTGTCATTTGCAAAACAGTAAGTGCATTTCTGGTTTTGATTGTTTGATTGCAAGAGACGGCACATGATTCACGTTAACGCTTTTACTGTTTGTACAATAATTTATTGACAGACAGTGTCATTGTGATGCAGACAGGAAAAGACAGCACTGCATAGCACAAACAAATGTAGAAATCTGAACATATGTCAATCTCCTTTGGGAAAACTGTACATGCAGTGCAGTGGAATTACAGTGCAGTCTTCATACACCTCCTGACGTTCCTGTCTTTTGGGCAACGGATTCTCATCCACATCACAACAAATATCTTCTCTTGCGATACAGCGTGAAAATCATCTTTCAGAGTGTCTAATCCAGCCTCTGCAGGCATCAGCTGTGATGTCATCACACGTTACATCCATGGCAGCCAGAAGGGTCATCTGTGTATGCGGCTGGCGATCATATACTTTTAATCTTCATGCTGAGAAAAATTCCTCAACGTGGTTGAGTAGGGTGAGAGGAACTCCACCAGCATCCTGTTGTGGGCCGCAAACCATTGCCTGATGATGTTGGAGCGATGGAAACTGACATTGTCCCAAACTAACACGTACTTTGGCAGGTCATCTCCAATCTGCCCCCTCTCTTGTTCAGGGATGAGATCCCTGTAGAGAGTGTCAAAAGACTGTTTAGGTGTGAAAAGGGGCCGTCTGCAACACAGTGAAGTTGTCTTGCAGTCCTATGTGGAAAGAATATAGCAATGCAAAACACTAAATTGAGTAAAATAAAATGCCACCGTTTACTTAAAGTATACTTACTGTATATTGTAAAACTAGTGCTTAAATGTCGTGGGGATTATACTATTCTACAGAGACCCATTATAATGCATTTTGATCAACATGACATAAGCAATTGATAATGTAGGAATCTGCACAGAATTTTGTCATAATCATTTGCATGGATGTACCAAAGCATTTGCAACTTGTTCAAAGAAATTAGAAAATGCTTGTTTGATGTGCACACGTGACACAAGGATGTAAGGATTGAACAAGAAGTTTTATGAATTTCCAATCGGATCAGAGAAATGTACCAAATTGACTTAGAAAAAACTGTATTTAAAGTGGGGGGGGGTACTTTTGGGGCAGTTTTGTTTCACCCAAGTGTCCCATTTCCACCCCTCTCAAACTAATGCATGGATGCATATAGCCAGAAACAATTCATTTGATGCATGCAAAGAAGCAACACTGTGTGTCTCAAGAAGCATTTATTGATGATTACGTAGACATGCTAAAATTTCAAGGCCACACACTACACATTACACATTTCATAAAATTTACATTTAGTCATTTAGCAGACGTTTTTATCCAAAGCGACTTACAGACGAGGAAACATTGGAAGCAATTATAACAATATAGGCAACAAAATGCATAAGTTAATTAATTCCAGTCCATTAAAGCCTAGCACAGTATACAAAGCTAAGAATAGTGAGGTAAGTAAAAAAATACTTTTTTAAGAAGACAGAAAATAATAAGAGGTTAAAATCAGTCATCTACATTTTGACGGAAGATATGCATTTTCACACACTACACCGGCCTGTAGTGTTCTAGCAGTGTAAGGTTGAGAGTGAGTTTCTTCAGTAGCGGTGTGATGCAGGCCTCTTTGAAAGCAGTGGGAAATGTCCCAGTGGTGAGCAAAGAGTTGCTCAAGGGCGTTTCCTCCGAGGAGGCAAGGGAGGCAGTGTCTCCCCTCCCCCTCGAAAATAATCGAATGAGAATATTACTAACAGTTCAGAAATAGAATAGGACAGCGGATATAACGTATTGAGCTAAATATGAGATAAATCAGCGTGTAGAACAGTGTGAAACAGCGCCCCCGCTCGAAAGAATTCCAAAGGGAGGCAGCGTTTCTCTTGCCTCCTCTAAGCTCATTGACTTTACATATAACTCCTAAAGCGTGCCGTGAGTTTGAGTGGGGGTAATTGAAAAGAATGGAGAAAAGTCACGTGAGAGGAGGCAATGCCTCCAGCGGGCTATGATTGGATTAACTCATCAGCAAGATCCCGCCTTCCTGCTCGTCTTCGTCATTCATTTTAAACTGCGGGCGCTAAATTAGATTGAACGTTAATTAAATTGTTTTATTAGTTGTATTAATCGGAGTTTAGGATTCGTGTAGGAGATGGCGGAGGCAGAGGAGTTATCGATTGTTGACAGAATATTACGTGGTTCAGATTTGTTCAAAAACTTTTGCATGTGATCAGGCTTGCTCAGGATAGCAGCAAGGCTAAAGTAAGTCACATCCAGCGCCGCCGCTCCTACCATGCGAGACGCTTTAGCCTCATCTTTAGAGCGCTCGTCTCCTATTCGGATCGACGTAGGTTCGAAGCCCGTGCAGACCGGGGCGAGCAATTTTAATTTCGGTGCAGCTTGCGATCTGAATTGAGATTTTACTGTTAAACATTGATAGTTTTTTGTTTTGCTATTCTGTTTACTGAAGAAAAGTTTGCACCTTTAAGGGGGGGGGCATCATAATGGAATTATGCTTAGGGCACCAAAATGGCTAGCAGCGGCCCTGGTCATATCTATTTGATTTGATCTCTTAAATGCTTTGAGTATTTCTGGGACTGCTAATAATTAAATTAATGGTATTGGTAATGATGTTATTCTTATATAGGAAATCCCAAATGGTCCAAAAGAAGATGAAGGTGGTGTTGATGTACCTTTTCCCAAAGCAGGGAAAATAAAAAACTAAAAAAATCAGAAGTACATACTGTAATGAACTTGTAGTAATTAAAAGGAATTTTTCATACATAAACACTGAAATGACACTGGTTTTCTGACAAACGCACTTGTTAATAGTGCAGAGATTAACAAAAATGACATGGATAGAAATCTGCCTCCTCATTTTTTAAGTCCACCGCACACCACTGGAGTTGATGATGCGGGTCAGACCAGGCACAGCTGCTGGAGAGATGGCATGGAGGAGATGGGTGGGGATGGGATCCATTGGGCAGGTGGTAGGGTGGTTGGAACCAATGACCTTGGAAACATCATCTTTAGACATAGGAGAAAAGGCGGGTGATGGTGGCGTAGAAAATTGGCTGTTGATGGCGGTAGTTTTCTTTACGAAGAACGATGCAAAATCATCAGCCGTTAACTCCGATGAAGGTGTGGGAGCAGGCGGACAGAGGAGAGCAGAGAAGGTTTTTAAGAGTGTGCGAGAGTCAGGAGAGTGGCTGATCTTCGAGTGGTTATAATCAGTTTTTGCAGAGGTGACGTCAACAGAGAAAGTAGAGAGAGAGAGGTCAGTATGGTCTTTTGACTTGTGCCATTTGCTCTCAGCTGACCGGAGGCTGGTGCGATGCTCACGTGGTACATCCGATAACCAGGGGGCAGACAGGGATGCACGGGCTGGTCCAGATGTAAGAGGGCATATGTTGTCCAAGCAGGATGTAAGCGTGGAACACAGAGTGTCTGTGGCACTGTTGGTATTCAAAAGAGAGAGCTCCTCAGAGGGGGGGAGTGCAGACAAGACAGAAGAGGAAAAGCAGGAGGGAGGGACCGTAGGTAGCGCCGGAAAGTGACCAGCGGTAAGACATCTGCGTTGTCTGGAGCGGTGAGGTCGGGGGTGACAAAGAAGTGATCAGACGTGTGCATCGGATTGACCTGAGAGTGATGAGTGGAGCATTTCTCGAATCATCCTTGTCATTTGCAAAACAGTAAGTGCATTTCTGGTTTTGATTGTTTGATTGCAAGAGACGGTACATGATTCACGTTAACGCTTTTACTGTTTGTACAATAATTTATTGACAGACAGTGTCATTGTGATGCAGACAGGAAAAGACAGCACTGCATAGCACAAACAAATGTAGAAATCTGAACATAAGACAATCTCCTTAGGGAAAACTGTACATGCAGTGCAGTGGAATTACAGTGCAGTCTTCCTACACCTCCTGACGTTCCTGTCTTTTGGGCAACGGATTCTCATCCACATCACAACAAATATCTTCTCTTGCGATACAGCGTGAAAATCATCTTTCAGAGTGTCTAATCCAGCCTCTGCAGGCATCAGCTGTGATGTCATCACACGTTACATCCATGGCAGCCAGAAGAGTCATCTGTGTATGCGGCTGGCAATCATATACTTTTAATCTTCATGCTGAGAAAAATTCCTCAACGTGGTTGAGTAGGGTGAGAGGAACTCCACCAGCATCCTGTTGTGGGCCGCAAGCCATTGCCTGATGATGTTGGAGCGATGGAAACTGACATTGTCCCAAACTAACACGTACTTTGGCAGGTCATCTCCAATCTGCCCCCTCTCTTGTTCAGGGATGAGATCCGTGTAGAGAGTGTCAAAAGACTGTTTAGGTGTGAAAAGGGTCCGTCTGCAACACAGTGAAGTTGTCTTGCAGTCCTATGTGGAAAGAATATAGCAATGCAAAACACTAAATTGAGTAAAATAAAATGCCACTGTTTACTTAAAGTATACTTACTGTATATTGTAAAACTAGTGCTTAAATGTCGTGGGGATTATACTATTCTACAGAGACCCATTATAATGCATTTTGATCAACATGACATAAGCAATTGATAATGTAGGAATCTGCACAGAATTTTGTCATAATCATTTTCATGGATGTACCAAAGCATTTGCAACTTGTTCAAAGAAATGAGAAAATGCTTGTTTGATGTGCACACGTGACACAAGGATGTAAGGATTGAACAAGAAGTTTTGAGAATTTCAAATCGGATCAGAGAAATGTACCAAATTGACTTAGAAAAAACGGTATTTAAAGTGGGGGGGGGGTACTTTTGGGGCAGTTTTGTTTCACCCAAGTGTCCATTTCCACCCCTCTCAAACTAATGCATGGATGCATATAGCCAGAAACAATTCATTTGATGCATGCAAAGAAGCAACACTGTGTGTCTCAAGAAGCATTTATTCATGATTACGTAGACATGCAAAAATTTCAAGGCCACACACTACACATTACACATTACACATGACATTACACATTTCATAAAATTTACATTTAGTCATTTAGCAGACGTTTTTATCCAAAGCGACTTACAGACGAGGAAACATTGGAAGCAATTATAACAATATAGGCAACAAAATGCATAAGTTAATTAAATCCAGTCCATTAAAGCCTAGCACAGTATATAAAGCTAAGAATAGTGAGGTAAGTAAAAAAAATAATTTTTTAAGAAGACAGAAAATAGTAAGAGGTTCAAATCAGTCATCTACATTTTGACGGAAGATATGCATTTTCACACACTACACCGGCCTGTAGTGTTCTAGCAGTGTAAGGTTGAGAGTGAGTTTCTTCAGTAGCGGTGTGATGCAGGCCTCTTTGAAAGCAGTGGGAAATGTCCCAGTGGTGAGCAAAGAGTTGATGATGCGGGTCAGACCAGGCACAACTGCTGGAGAGATGGCATGGAGGAGATGGGTGGGGATGGGATCCAGTGGGCAGGTGGTAGGGTGGTTGGAACCAATGACCTTGGAAACATCATCTTCAGACATAGGAGAAAAGGCGGGGGATGGTGGCGTAGAAAATTGGCTGTTGATGGCGGTAGTTTTCTTTACGAAGAACGATGCAAAATCATCAGCCGTTAACTCCGATGAAGGTGTGGGAGCAGGCGGACAGAGGAGAGCAGAGAAGGTTTTTAAGAGTGTGCGAGAGTCAGGAGAGTTGCTGATCTTCGAGTGGTTATAATCAGTTTTTGCAGAGGTGACGTCAACGGAGAAAGTAGAGAGAGAGAGGTCAGTATGGTCTTTTGACTTGTGCCATTTTCTCTCAGCTGACCGGAGGCTGGTGCGATGCTCACGTGGTACATCCGATAACCAGGGGGCAGACAGGGATGCACGGGCTGGTCCAGATGTAAGAGGGCATATGTTGTCCAAGCAGGATGTAAGCCTGGAACACAGAGTGTCTGTGGCACTGTTGGTATTCAAAAGAGAGAGCTCCTCAGAGGGGGGGAGTGCAGACAAGACAGCAGAGGAAAAGCAGGAGGGAGGGACCGTAGGTAGCGCCGGAAAGTGACCAGCGGTAAGACATCTGCGTTGTCTGGAGCTGTGAGGTCGGGGGTGACAAAGAAGTGATCAGACGTGTGCAGCGGAGTGACCTGAGAGTGATGAGTGGAGCATTTCTCGAATCATTCTTGTCTTTGCAAAACAGTAAGTGCATTTCTGGTTTTGATTGTTTGATTGCAAGAGACGGCACATGATTCACGTTAACGCTTTTACTGTTTGTACAATAATTTATTGACAGACAGTGTCATTGTGATGCAGACAGGAAAAGACAGCACTGCATAGCACAAACAAATGTAGAAATCTGAACATAAGACAATCTCCTTAGGGAAAACTGTACATGCAGTGCAGTGGAATTACAGTGCAGTCTTCCTACACCTCCTGACGTTCCTGTCTTTTGGGCAACGGATTCTCATCCACATCACAACAAATATCTTCTCTTGCGATACAGCGTGAAAATCATCTTTCAGAGTGTCTAATCCAGCCTCTGCAGGCATCAGCTGTGATGTCATCACACGTTACATCCATGGCAGCCAGAAGGGTCATCTGTGTATGCGGCTGGCCATCATATACTTTTAATCTTCATGCTGAGAAAAATTCCTCAACGGGGTTGAGTAGGGTGAGAGGAACTCCACCAGCATCCTGTTGTGGGCCGCAAACCATTGCCTGATGATGTTGGAGCGATGGAAACTGACATTGTCCCAAACTAACACGTACTTTGGCAGGTCATCTCCAATCTGCCCCCTCTCTTGTTCAGGGATGAGATCCCTGTAGAGAGTGTCAAAAGACTGTTTAGGTGTGAAAAGGGGCCGTCTGCAACACAGTGAAGTTGTCTTGCAGTCCTATGTGGAAAGAATATAGCAATGCAAAACACTAAATTGAGTAAAATAAAATGCCACTGTTTACTTAAAGTATACTTACTGTATATTGTAAAACTAGTGCTTAAATGTCGTGGGGATTATACTATTCTACAAAGACCCATTATAATGCATTTTGATCAACATGACATAAGCAATTGATAATGTAGGAATCTGCACAGAATTTTGTCATAATCATTTGCATGGATGTACCAAAGCATTTGCAACTTGTTCAAAGAAATGAGAAAATGCTTGTTTGATGTGCACACGTGACACAAGGATGTAAGGATTGAACAAGAAGTTTTGAGAATTTCAAATCGGATCAGAGAAATGTACCAAATTGACTTAGAAAATAACTGTATTTAAAGTGGGGGGGGGGTACTTTTGGGGCAGTTTTGTTTCACCCAAGTGTCCCATTTCCACCCCTCTCAAACTAATGCATGGATGCATATAGCCAGAAACAATTCATTTGATGCATGCTAAGAAGCAACACTGTGTGTGTCAAGAAGCATTTATTCATGATTACGTAGACATGCTAAAATTTCAAGGCCACACACTACACATTACACATTACACATGACATTACACATTTCATAAAATTTACATTTAGTCATTGTAATGGAAATTTTCTAGTCTAGCTTCTTGATGTGTCTGTCTATATGTTTACGAAGTGTTTATCTATGTTTTCTTTTCTAATGTTATCATGTTTTTCTCTAAACACGTCATACCACTCTGCCTTTGCCCTCGAGCAGAGGCCAAGATGTTCTGTTTGGAATAACGGAACTTCCCGTAAACCAGCTCGGGATTCTTGTTAGGGGGCAAAGGGAGGGGGTGTCACGTTTTTAATCATATATATACTCTGGGTGCAGGAGGAAAGAGCGCCTTTGCTCTGCACCATGCTCATTGCTCATGATGCAGATTAAACGACAATAAAATACTTTGCAAAGTACTTGATGTCTCTGTATATTGCGTTTGTCAAAATTGACTCACCTTGATTAAGGAATAAGAAAATTCCACAACAATTTGGCGACGAAGTATGGGATCACAAGGCTGACGGAGAACGGACTAGAGTTGACTGATCATCCTGGACATAGCAAATCCAGCTCTAACCCCATACAGGGACGAGAGAACTCTACTCCGGACCCCAAGCTGACGTGATCCCAAAAGAACTCAGTGCAAGGCACAAAAAGGAAAAGTGGTGAGTCAGATAGATTTCTGAACAGTCTGGAACAAAAGGGGAGACTACTTAGCGCTAAACAGTCTGGGGGACTGCTTAAAACAGTCTGGTTAAAGAGGGGAGACTACTCAGAATCGAGAGATTCTAAACAGTCTGGGGGACTGCTTAAAACAGTCTGGTTAAAGAGGGGAGACTACTCAGAATCGAGAGAGATTCTAAACAGTCTGGGGGACTACTAAGAAATGATATGGATAAACCAACATACAGAGAAATGAGGAAAAATTGGGGAACGGGAAGTTTACAAGGTGTACCCTATTTAATAGAAAAAGCTAACTTTCCAGAAAACGGTACATTTAGTACCACAAAATTAGAGAAAATAAGAGAACATATGGGGAAAAAAGACATATTTAAAATGTCCAAAAAAGAAAGGGAAAAATATGATGAAGCGTGTAAATGTTTAGAGTTATGGGAGAGGGAAGCAAATAGACGTGACTATGTTTTTAAAGAAAAGGCATTGGAAGAACTGCCACCACCGAAAACTCCATTGTACCCTGTTTTGCTTGAATATAATGATTTAACCCCTCTGTCTTCTTTACCCCCATCTATGACTTGTTACAAACACCAACCGGAGGATGATTGTGTCCCTCCTCACCGACATCTGAACCCGATTGAGGCAGCTCCAGTGCCCCCACCAGTGTCTCCACCAGCACCAGTGCCACACATGCCACAGCCCGTGGTGTGTCAAAAGCAGGAAAGAGCGCAACCAGCACCGACGTATAAAGAACTTTTGACATTTTGCAAAGAATTCTCACCCTCAATGAAAGAATTAGAGAGACTGTTGAAAGTCAAACTGAAACCATCTGACCTAAGAAAGTTACAGGGTAAATGGCCTGTGGAGGAAGTATTTAAAGAACATTCTGGACTTCAACCTGATTCAGACGGACCGGACATTGGTCCGTTCATAGGACATCTCAGATCCACTTTTCTGCGAATCTCAGAGAAGAGCTGAGACGAGAAATGGAAAAATCGTGCATCGAGCCAGATCGTGCGAGAATAAGCGAGATCGTCCGTCATGCTGTACACGCCGAAAGACAAACAGGCAAGAAAGAGCTTCAGAAGAAAAACACACAAGATAAAGAACTCCACATGGCTCTAATGAATATCGGAGTAGAGCATGGAGGAAGAGGAAACGGGAGGAGAGGAGGTCAGTGGCGTGGACGTGGAAGAGGAGGTTTTAAACCCTCTAGCACCTATGATCCAGAGAAATGTTTCAATTGCGGAAAGACGGGGCACTGGCGAAATGATTGTTCTGAGCCTCTGAGATCGCGGAGGTCAAGAGAAAAGGTAGATGGAAGTGAGGAGGTGAGGCATCATTCCGAGGGTGGTGAGTATGATTTCCCTTAGCATATGCAATGAAGAAATGCTTTTTCCTACTGTATGCAATGAAGATCTGCTTAGCTCACATTCCATGATGAATGAAAACGCTTTCTGAACTTTGCTAAAATGCACAATGCTTGTGTGCAACAAACTGCTTGATTTTTTGATAGATTCAGGGGCAACAAATAGCCTACTGTGATTCCCAACAAGTGTTTAAATTTGCCAGAGTCTAAACTAGCTGTGTTTTCCCTAAATGCTAGTGGCTCTTATGTAGAATAATTTATGTCAAAAGGGTGCAATGCGAGTTGGGGAGTGTCAAATTTCAACACAGGTTTCTCATGTCTTACTGCTGCCCGATTGATTTGCTGTGCAGAGTCATAATTTGTATGATGACAGATTGAGCATGATACCAACACAACCCGTGTGCAGACCGTACAGCTGTACGATGTAATATTGAATTACGTAAGTATAATGTAGAATGTATTGCCTCACAGAGCCTCATGACGTTGATTGCAATGGTGTGGGGAGCTGTGGGTGTTTTGCTACCAAATATGCGCACGCCATTGAATGGGTTAAAAGGGACGACGTGCAATATTCAAATTTGTTGCACGCCCATCATGAGAATCATGTCTGTCTGTCAGCAACAAGGGGACTTGAAGTGTTTTCACACGCAAAAAGATTAATGAAGAAATTTTGGGAAGGTGCCCGTACAACTTTGGGGAACAGGAAAATATTATGTTGGGTTGATTAGGAACTGTGAACCTGTTGTGATAACGCCCAAGGGTAATTTCCATCCACGCAAACAGCAATTCCCCCTCAAAACAGAAGCCTCAAATCAGAAGACCTCAATGGCATAAGGCCAATATTTAATGAGTTTAAAAAGATAAAAAAAGAAAAAAGAGGCATAGTTGTGCCATGTCCAAATTTACCGGTGCGCAGGCCTTTGTTTCCAGTTTAAAAGATAAGAGAAAAAAAAAAAAAAAGAAAATGTCTCCAAAGTCCAGCTGGCAAAACAAGTTGTTCGTTTTTTGGGTCACGAAAATACTGACCGCGGCAGACAGCTGTCCGCAAAGCGTGTCTGCAATTACAGACATCGCAAGTCCAAAAGCAAAGAAGCAATTGATATCATTTTTAGGGACCATTTCTCTGCTCAGACAGCAGAGCTCATTGCACTCACACGCGCATGGGAATTAGCAAAGAATAAAAATGTAGACATTCACACAGATAGTAGATATGCATTTGGTGTAACTCATGATTTTGGCACACTGTGGAAACACAGAAACTTTGTAAAAGATGATGGTAAAAACATTCTTAATCACACATAGGTTGCTGATATGCTATCTGCCATTCTTCTCCCATCAGCCATTGTTGTGTGTAACTGTGACGCACACACTTTTGTATCTGAAACAATTTTTTTGCAGGAAGCCGACGGCTGACCTTGCAGCAAAGCAAGCAACATCAGAGACAGACAGATTTTCTCCAGAAATCACTAACAAAACTCTTTCTCTTGCAGTGATGCAAACATTTTGCAGAACCAGCTGAGCGTGCACTCTGGAAGGAGTGCTCATGTAAATACACTGACAATGTTTGGGGAGGCCCAAATGGCCTCACCTGTTTGCCAAAACATTCTTTCCCTGCTTTTGCGATTTTGACGCATGGCCTAGACCACGCGTCAAAAGGGGGGATGTTACAAGCAATGTGTTTTTGTGTTTTTGCTCTCAAAATATTTGTGCAGGTCAAAGGAGCAGTAGCAAACGGAGCTGACAAATCATTCCACAGCTTCCAGCCAGGAGACTTCCAAGTAGTCAAAGATTTCAGGAGGAAGTCGTGGGAAAGACACACCTCCCACAGCAAAAAGGTGTCCAAGGAGGGGCAACTTCAACCGTATGGCTCTTCGCAATGGTCGTGCTGACTGAAGCGACAGGAGGGGCACTATTGGTGCTCGCAAAGGGAATCAACTGTTCGAGTCGGGGACACATCGAACCCTGAGAAATTAGAGATTATAGAATTTTGTTTCTGTCTAACACTATATTCCAAGTTTAATAAAATTGTATGGGGAGGGACAGTGTTACCCTAATTCTGCTAGGTACTGGGGAACAAATATGTATTTGTGTAGAGGTACGTGTACCTCAGTTGATGTTCTAGATAAGGCAACAAAATTTGAAAATGTGGGCAATTATGTCCCCTGGAACGACCAAATAAAAAGGAAAAAGACTAGCTCTAACTCAGAAAAATTTAAATTATCAGGGAACCGGATGATATGACTAACAGTCTGTTGAAAAGGTGGAATAGCTAAAGTTGGGGAGTGGAGTTGAAGCAGGTGGTGTTACCAATTCCAGTGGGATTTTAAGAACTGTTTAGATAGAAGAATGAAACCTGTAAGAGAAAGGGCGTTGCTCATCTTACATGGTCAAAGTATAAAGATTTTGGTTATCATATATGATAAAAGGGGGGAATGTAATGGAAATTTTCTAGTCTAGCTTCTTGATGTGTCTGTCTATATGTTTACGAAGTGTTTATCTATGTTTTCTTTTCTAATGTTATCATGTTTTTCTCTAAACACGTCATACCACTCTGCCTTTGCCCTCGAGCAGAGGCCAAGATGTTCTGTTTGGAATAACGGAACTTCCCGTAAACCAGCTCAGGATTCTTGTTAGGGGGCAAAAGGAGGGGGTGTCACGTTTTTAATCATATATATACTCTGGGTGCAGGAGGAAAGAGCGCCTTTGCTCTGCACCATGCTCATTGCTCATGATGCAGATTAAACGACAATAAAATACTTTGCAAAGTACTTGATGTCTCTGTATATTGCGTTTGTCAAAATTGACTCACCTTGATTAAGGAATAAGAAAATTCCACAACATCATTTAGCAGACGTTTTTATCCAAAGCGACTTACAGACGAGGAAACATTGGAAGCAATTATAACAATATAGGCAACAAAAGGCATAAGTTAATTAAATCCAGTCCATTAAAGCCTAGCACAGTATACAAAGCTAAGAATAGTGAGGTAAGTAAAAAAAATATTTTTTAAGAAGACAGAAAATAATAAGAGGTTAAAATCAGTCATCTACATTTTGACGGAAGATATGCATTTTCACACACTACACCGGCCTGTAGTGTTCTAGCAGTATAAGGTTGAGAGTGAGTTTCTTAAGTAGCGGTGTAATGCAGGCCTCTTTGAAAGCAGTGGGAAATGTCCCAGTGGTGAGCAAAGAGTTGATGATGCGGGTCAGACCAGGCACAACTGCTGGAGAGATGGCATGGAGGAGATGGGTGGGGATGGGATCCAGTGGGCAGGTGGTAGGGTGGTTGGAACCAATGACCTTGGAAACATCATCTTCAGACATAGGAGAAAAGGCGGGTGATGGTGGTGTAGAAAATTGGCTGTTGATGGCGGTAGTTTTCTTTACGAAGAACGATGCAAAATCATCAGCCGTTAACTCCGATGAAGGTGTGGGAGCAGGCGGACAGAGGAGAGCAGAGAAGGTTTTTAAGAGTGTGCGAGAGTCAGGAGAGTTGCTGATCTTCAAGTGGTTATAATCAGTTTTTGCAGAGGTGACGTCAACGGAGAAAGTAGAGAGAAGAGACTGGTAGAGAGAGAGAGGTCAGTATGGTCTTTTGACTTGTGCCATTTTCTCTCAGCTGACCGGAGGCTGGTGCGATGCTCACGTGGTACATCCGATAACCAGGGGGCAGACAGGGATGCACGGGCTGGTCCAGATGTAAGAGGGCATATGTTGTCCAAGCAGGATGTAAGCGTGGAACACAGAGTGTCTGTGGCACTGTTGGTATTCAAAAGAGAGAGCTCCTCAGAGGGGGGGAGTGCAGACAAGACAGCAGAGGAAAAGCAGGAGGGAGGGACCGTAGGTAGCGCCGGAAAGTGACCAGCGGTAAGACATCTGCGTTGTCTGGAGCGGTGAGGTCGGGGGTGACAAAGAAGTGATCAGACGTGTGCAGCGGAGTGACCTGAGAGTGATGAGTGGAGCATTTCTTTAATCATCCTTGTCATTTGCAAAACAGTAAGTGCATTTCTGGTTTTGATTGTTTGATTGCAAGAGACGGCACATGATTCACGTTAACGCTTTTACTGTTTGTACAATAATTTATTGACAGACAGTGTCATTGTGATGCAGACAGGAAAAGACAGCACTGCATAGCACAAACAAATGTAGAAATCTAAACATAAGACAATCTCCATAGGGAAAACTGTACATGCAGTGCAGTGGAATTACAGTGCAGTCTTCCTACACCTCCTGACGTTCCTGTCTTTTGGGCAACGGATTCTCATCCACATCACAACAAATATCTTCTCTTGCGATACAGCGTGAAAATCATCTTTCAGAGTGTCTAATCCAGCCTCTGCAGGCATCAGCTGTGATGTCATCACACGTTACATCCATGGCAGCCAGAAGGGTCATCTGTGTATGCGGCTGGAGATCATATACTTTTAATCTTCATGCTGAGAAAAATTCCTCAACGTGGTTGAGTAGGGTGAGAGGAACTCCACCAGCATCCTGTTGTGGGCCGCAAACCATTGCCTGATGATGTTGGAGCGATGGAAACTGACATTGTCCCAAACTAACACGTACTTTGGCAGGTCGTCTCCAATCTGCCCCCTCTCTTGTTCAGGGATGAGATCCCTGTAGAGAGTGTCAAAAGACTGTTTAGGTGTGAAAAGGGGCCGTCTGCAAAAACAGTGAAGTTGTCTTGCAGTCCTATGTGGAAAGAATATAGCAATGCAAAACACTAAATTGAGTAAAATAAAATGCCACCGTTTACTTAAAGTATACTTACTGTATATTGTAAAACTAGTGCTTAAATGTCGTGGGGATTATACTATTCTACAGAGACCCATTATAATGCATTTTGATCAACATGACATTAGCAATTGATAATGTAGGAATCTGCACAGAATTTTGTCATAATCATTTGCATGGATGTACCAAAGCATTTGCAACTTGTTCAAAGAAATGAGAAAATGCTTGTTTGATGTGCACACGTGACACAAGGATGTAAGGATTGAACAAGAAGTTTTGAGAATTTCAAATCGGATCAGAGAAATGTACCAAATTGACTTAGAAAAAACTGTATTTAAAGTGGGGGGGGGTACTTTTGGGGCAGCTTTGTTTCACCCAAGTGTCCCATTTTCAACCCCTCTCAAACTAATGCATGGATGCATATAGCCAGAAACAATTCATTTGATGCATGCAAAGAAGCAACAATGTGTGTCTCAAGAAGCATTTATTCATGATTACGTAGACATGCTAAAATTTCAAGGCCACACACTACACATTACACATTACACATGACATTACACATTTCATAAAATTTACATTTAGTCATTTAGCAGACGTTTTTATCCAAAGCGACTTACAGACGAGGAAACATTGGAAGCAATTATAACAATATTGGCAACTAAATGCATAAGTTAATTAAATCCAGTCCATTAAAGCCTAGCACAGTATACAAAGCTAAGAATAGTGAGGTAATTAAAAAAATAATTTTTTAAGAAGACAGAAAATAATAAGAGGTTAAAATCAGTCATCTACATTTTGACGGAAGATATGCATTTTCACACACTACACCGGCCTGTAGTGTTCTAGCAGTGTAAGGTTGAGAGTGAGTTTCTTCAGTAGCGGTGTGATGCAGGCCTCTTTGAAAGCAGTGGGAAATGTCCCAGTGGTGAGCAAAGAGTTGATGATGCGGGTCAGACCAGGCACAACTGCTGGAGAGATGGCATGGAGGAGATGGGTGGGGATGGGATCCATTGGGCAGGTGGTAGGGTGGTTGGAACCAATGACCTTGGAAACATCATCTTCAGACATAGGAGAAAAGGCGGGTGATGGTGGCGTAGAAAATTGGCTGTTGATGGCGGTAGTTTTCTTTACGAAGAACGATGCAAAATCATCAGCCGTTAACTCCGATGAAGGTGTGGGAGCAGGCGGACAGAGGAGAGCAGAGAAGGTTTTTAAGAGTGTGCGAGAGTCAGGAGAGTTGCTGATCTTCGAGTGGTTATAATCAGTTTTTGCAGAGGTGACGTCAACGGAGAAAGTAGAGAGAGAGAGGTCAGTATGGTCTTTTGACTTGTGCCATTTGCTCTCAGCTGACCGGAGGCTGGTGCGATGCTCACGTGGTACATCCGATAACCAGGGGGCAGACAGGGATGCACGGGCTGGTCCAGATGTAAGAGGGCATATGTTGTCCAAGCAGGATGTAAGCGTGGAACACAGAGTGTCTGTGGCACTGTTTGTATTCAAAAGAGAGAGCTCCTCAGAGGGGGGGAGTGCAGACAAGACAGAAGAGGAAAAGCAGGAGGGAGGGACCGTAGGTAGCGCTGGAAAGTGACCAGCGGTAAGACATCTGCGTTGTCAGGAGCGGTGAGGTCGGGGGTGACAAAGAAGTGATCAGACGTGTGCAGCGGAGTGACCTGAGAGTGATGAGTGGAGCATTTCTCGAATCATCCTTGTCATTTGCAAAACAGTAAGTGCATTTCTGGTTTTGATTGTTTGATTGCAAGAGACTGCACATGATTCACGTTAACGCTTTTACAGTTTTTACAATAATTTATTGACAGACAGTGTCATTGTGATGCAGACAGGAAAAGACAGCACTGCATAGCACAAACAAATGTAGAAATCTAAACATAAGACAATCTCCATAGGGAAAACTGTACATGCAGTGCAGTGGAATTACAGTGCAGTCTTCCTACACCTCCTGACGTTCCTGTCTTTTGGGCAACGGATTCTCATCCACATCACAACAAATATCTTCTCTTGCGATACAGCGTGAAAATCATCTTTCAGAGTGTCTAATCCAGCCTCTGCAGGCATCAGCTGTGATGTCATCACACGTTACATCCATGGCAGCCAGAAGGGTCATCTGTGTATGGGGCTGGCGATCATATACTTTTAATCTTCATGCTAAGAAAAATTCCTCAACGTGGTTGAGTAGGGTGAGAGGAACTCCACCAGCATTCTGTTGTGGGCCGCAAACCATTGCCTGATGATGTTGGAGCGATGGAAACTGACATTGTCCCAAACTAACACGTACTTTGGCAGGTCATCTCCAATCTGCCCCCTCTCTTGTTCAGGGATGAGATCCCTGTAGAGAGTGTCAAAAGACTGTTTAGGTGTGAAAAGGGGCCGTCTGCAACACAGTGAAGTTGTCTTGCAGTCCTATGTGGAAAGAATATAGCAATGCAAAACACTAAATTGAGTAAAATAAAATGCCACTGTTTACTTAAAGTATACTTACTGTATATTGTAAAACTAGTGCTTAAATGTCGTGGGGATTATACTATTCTACAGAGACCCATTATAATGCATTTTGATCAACATGACATAAGCAATTGATAATGTAGGAATCTGCACAGAATTTTGTCATAATCATTTGCATGGATGTACCAAAGCATTTGCAACTTGTTCAAAGAAATGAGATAATGCTTGTTTGATGTGCACACGTGACACAAGGATGTAAGGATTGAACAAGAAGTTTTGAGAATTTCAAATCGGTTCAGAGAAATGTCTTAGAAAAAACTGTATTTAAAGTGGGGGGGGGGGTACTTTTGGGGCAGTTTTGTTTCACCCAAGTGTCCCATTTCCACCCCTCTCAAACTAATGCATGGATGCATATAGCCAGAAACAATTCATTTGATGCATGCAAAGAAGCAACACTGTGTGTCTCAAGAAGCATTTATTCATGATTACGTAGACATGCTAAAATTTCAAGGCCACACACTACACATTACACATAACATTAGACATTTCATAAAATTTACATTTAGTCATTTAGCAGACGTTTTTATCCAAAGCGACTTACAGACGAGGAAACATTGGAAGCAATTATAACAATATAGGCAACAAAATGCATAATTTAATTAAATCCAGTCCATTAAAGCCTAGCACAGTATACAAAGTTAAGAATAGTGAGGTAAGTAAAAAAATACTTTTTTAAGAAGACAGAAAATAATAAGAGGTTAAAATCAGTCATCTACATTTTGACGGAAGATATGCATTTTCACACACTAGACCGGCCTGTAGTGTTCTAGCAGTGTAAGGTTGAGAGTGAGTTTCTTCACTAGCGGTGTGATGCAGGCCTCTTTGAAAGCAGTGGGAAATGTCCCAGTGGTGAGCAAAGAGTTGATGATGCGGGTCAGACCAGGCACAACTGCTGGAGAGATGGCATGGAGGAGATGGGTGGGGATGGGATCCAGTGGGCAGGTGGTAGGGTGGTTGGAACCAATGACCTTGGAAACATCATCTTCAGACATAGGAGAAAAGGCGGGTGATGGTGGCGTAGAAAATTGGCTGTTGATGGCGGTAGTTTTCTTTACGAAGAACGATGCAAAATCATCAGCCGTTAACTCCGATGAAGGTGTGGGAGCAGGCGGACAGAGGAGAGCAGAGAAGGTTTTTAAGAGTGTGCGAGAGTCAGGAGAGTTGCTGATCTTCGAGTGGTTATAATCAGTTTTTGCAGAGGTGACGTCAACAGAGAAAGTAGAGAGAGAGAGGTTAGTATGGTCTTTTGACTTGTGCCATTTTCTCTCAGCTGACCGGAGGCTGGTGCGATGCTCACGTATTATATCCGATAACCAGGGGGCAGACAGGGATGCACGGGCTGGTCCAGATGTAAGAGGGCATATGTTGTCCAAGCAGGATGTAAGCGTGGAACACAGAGTGTCTGTGGCACTGTTGGTATTCAAAAGAGAGAGCTCCTCAGAGGGGGGGAGTGCAGACAAGACAGCAGAGGAAAAGCAGGAGGGAGGGACCGTAGGTAGCGCCGGAAAGTGACCAGCGGTAAGACATCTGCGTTGTCTGGAGCGGTGAGGTCGGGGGTGACAAAGAAGTGATCAGACGTGTGCAGCGGAGTGACCTGAGAGTGATGAGTGGAGCATTTCTCGAATCATCCTTGTCATTTGCAAAACAGTAAGTGCATTTCTGGTTTTGATTGTTTAATTGCAAGAGACGGCACATGATTCACGTTAACGCTTTTACTGTTTGTACAATAATTTATTGACAGACAGTGTCATTGTGATGCAGACAGGAAAAGACAGCACTGCATAGCACAAACAAATGTAGAAATCTGAACATAAGACAATCTCCTTAGGGAAAACTGTACATGCAGTGCAGTGGAATTACAGTGCAGTCTTCCTACACCTCCTGACGTTCCTGTCTTTTGGGCAACGGATTCTCATCCACATCACAACAAATATCTTCTCTTGCGATACAGCGTGAAAATCATCTTTCAGAGTGTCTAATCCAGCCTCTGCAGGCATCAGCTGTGATGTCATCACACGTTACATCCATGGCAGCCAGAAGGGTCATCTGTGTATGAGGCTGGCGATCATATACTTTTAATCTTAATGCTGAGAAAAATTCCTCAACGTGGTTGAGTAGGGTGAGAGGAACTCCACCAGCATCCTGTTGTGGGCCGCAAACCATTGCCTGATGATGTTGGAGCGATGGAAACTGACATTGTCCCAAACTAACACGTACTTTGGCAGGTCATCTCCAATCTGCCCCCTCTCTTGTTCAGGGATGAGATCCCTGTAGAGAGTGTCAAAAGACTGTTTAGGTGTGAAAAGGGGCCGTCTGTAACACAGTGAAGTTGTCTTGCAGTCCTATGTGGAAAGAATATAGCAATGCAAATCACTAAATTGAGTAAATTAAATGCCACTGTTTACTTAAAGTATACTTACTGTATATTGTAAAACTAGTGCTTAAATGTCGTGGGGATTATACTATTCTACAGAGACCCATTATAATGCATTTTGATCAACATGACATAAGCAATTGATAATGTAGGAATCTTCACAGAATTTTGTCATAATCATTTGCATGGATGTACCAAAGCATTTGCAACTTGTTCAAAGAAATGAGAAAATGCTTGTTTGATGTGCACACGTGACACAAGGATGTAAGGATTGAACAAGAAGTTTTGAGAATTTCAAATCGGATCAGAGAAATGTACCAAATTGACTTAGAAAAAACTGTATTTAAAGTGGGGGGGGGTACTTTTGGGGCAGTTTTGTTTCACCCAAGTGTCCCATTTCCACCCCTCTCAAACTAATGCATGGATGCATATAGCCAGAAACAATTCATTTGATGCATGCAAAGAAGCAACACTGTGTGTCTCAAGAAGCATTTATTCATGATTACGTAGACATGCTAAAATTTCAAGGCCACACACTACACATTACACATAACATTAGACATTTCATAAAATTTACATTTAGTCATTTAGCAGACGTTTTTATCCAAAGCGACTTACAGACGAGGAAACATTGGAAGCAATTATAACAATATAGGCAACAAAATGCATAATTTAATTAAATCCAGTCCATTAAAGCCTAGCACAGTATACAAAGCTAAGAATAGTGAGGTAAGTAAAAAAATACTTTTTAAGAAGACAGAAAATAATAAGAGGTTAAAATCAGTCATCTACATTTTGACGGAAGATATGCATTTTCACACACTAGACCGGCCTGTAGTGTTCTAGCAGTGTAAGGTTGAGAGTGAGTTTCTTCAGTAGCAGTGTGATGCAGGCCTCTTTGAAAGCAGTGGGAAATGTCCCAGTGGTGAGCAAAGAGTTGATGATGCGGGTCAGACCAGGCACAACTGCTGGAGAGATGGCATGGAGGAGATGGGTGGGGATGGGATCCAGTGGGCAGGTTGTAGGGTGGTTGGAACCAATGACCTTGGAAACATCATCTTCAGACATAGGAGAAAAGGCGGGTGATGGTGGCGTAGAAAATTGGCTGTTGATGGCGGTAGTTTTCTTTACGAAGAACGATGCAAAATCATCAGCCGTTAACTCCGATGAAGGTGTGGGAGCAGGCGGACAGAGGAGAGCAGAGAAGGTTTTTAAGAGTGTGCGAGAGTCAGGAGAGTTGCTGATCTTCGAGTGGTTATAATCAGTTTTTGCAGAGGTGACGTCAACAGAGAAAGTAGAGAGAGAGAGGTTAGTATGGTCTTTTGACTTGTGCCATTTTCTCTCAGCTGACCGGAGGCTGGTGCGATGCTCACGTGGTATATCCGATAACCAGGGGGCAGACAGGGATGCACGGGCTGGTCCAGATGTAAGAGGGCATATGTTGTCCAAGCAGGATGTAAGCGTGGAACACAGAGTGTCTGTGGCACTGTTGGTATTCAAAAGAGAGAGCTCCTCAGAGGGGGGGAGTGCAGACAAGACAGCAGAGGAAAAGCAGGAGGGAGGGACCGTAGGTAGCGCCGGAAAGTGACCAGCGGTAAGACATCTGCGTTGTCTGGAGCGGTGAGGTCGGGGGTGACAAAGAAGTGATCAGACGTGTGCAGCGGAGTGACCTGAGAGTGATGAGTGGAGCATTTCTCGAATCATCCTTGTCATTTGCAAAACAGTAAGTGCATTTCTGGTTTTGATTGTTTAATTGCAAGAGACGGCACATGATTCACGTTAACGCTTTTACTGTTTGTACAATAATTTATTGACAGACAGTGTCATTGTGATGCAGACAGGAAAAGACAGCACTGCATAGCACAAACAAATGTAGAAATCTGAACATAAGACAATCTCCTTAGGGAAAACTGTACATGCAGTGCAGTGGAATTACAGTGCAGTCTTCCTACACCTCCTGACGTTCCTGTCTTTTGGGCAACGGATTCTCATCCACATCACAACAAATATCTTCTCTTGCGATACAGCGTGAAAATCATCTTTCAGAGTGTCTAATCCAGCCTCTGCAGGCATCAGCTGTGATGTCATCACACGTTACATCCATGGCAGCCAGAAGGGTCATCTGTGTATGCGGCTGGCGATCATATACTTTTAATCTTAATGCTGAGAAAAATTCCTCAACGTGGTTGAGTAGGGTGAGAGGAACTCCACCAGCATCCTGTTGTGGGCCGCAAACCATTGCCTGATGATGTTGGAGCGATGGAAACTGACATTGTCCCAAACTAACACGTACTTTGGCAGGTCATCTCCAATCTGCCCCCTCTCTTGTTCAGGGATGAGATCCCTGTAGAGAGTGTCAAAAGACTGTTTAGGTGTGAAAAGGGGCCGTCTGTAACACAGTGAAGTTGTCTTGCAGTCCTATGTGGAAAGAATATAGCAATGCAAATCACTAAATTGAGTAAATTAAATGCCACTGTTTACTTAAAGTATACTTACTGTATATTGTAAAACTAGTGCTTAAATGTCGTGGGGATTATACTATTCTACAGAGACCCATTATAATGCATTTTGATCAACATGACATAAGCAATTGATAATGTAGGAATCTTCACAGAATTTTGTCATAATCATTTGCATGGATGTACCAAAGCATTTGCAACTTGTTCAAAGAAATGAGAAAATGCTTGTTTGATGTGCACACGTGACACAAGGATGTAAGGATTGAACAAAAAGTTTTGAGAATTTCAAATCGGATCAGAGAAATGTACCAAATTGACTTAGAAAAAACTGTATTTAAAGTGGGGGGGGTACTTTTGGGGCAGTTTTGTTTCACCCAAGTGTCCCATTTCCACCCCTCTCAAACTAATGCATGGATGCATATAGCCAGAAACAATTCATTTGATGCATGCAAAGAAGCAACACTGTGTGTCTCAAGAAGCATTTATTCATGATTACGTAGACATGCTAAAATTTCAAGGCCATACACTACACATTACACATTACACATGACATTACACATTTCATAAAATTTACATTTAGTCATTTAGCAGACGTTTTTATCCAAAGCGACTTACAGACGAGGAAACATTGGAAGCAATTATAACAATATAGGCAACAAAATGCATAAGTTAATTAAATCCAGTCCATTAAAGCCTAGCACAGTATACAAAGCTAAGAATAGTGAGGTAAGTAAAAAAATATTTTTTTAAGAAGACAGAAAATAATAAGAGGTTAAAATCAGTCATCTACATTTTGACGGAAGATATGCATTTTCACACACTACACCGGCCTGTAGTGTTCTAGCAGTGTAAGGTTGAGAGTGAGTTTCTTCAGTAGCGGTGTGATGCAGGCCTCTTTGAAAGCAGTGGGAAATGTCCCAGTGGTGATTAAAGAGTTGATGATGCGGGTCAGACCAGGCACAACTGCTGGAGAGATGGCATGGAGGAGATGGGTGGGGATGGGATCCATTGGGCAGGTGGTAGGGTGGTTGGAACCAATGACCTTGGAAACATCATCTTCAGACATAGGAGAAAAGGCGGGTGATGGTGGCGTAGAAAATTGGCTGTTGATGGCGGTAGTTTTCTTTACGAAGAACGATGCAAAATCATCAGCCGTTAACTCCGATGAAGGTGTGGGAGCAGACGGACAGAGGAGAGCAGAGAAGGTTTTTAAGAGCGTGCGAGAGTCAGGAGAGTTGCTGATCTTCGAGTGGTTATAATCAGTTTTTGCAGAGGTGACGTCAACGGAGAAAGTAGAGAGAGAGAGGTCAGTATGGTCTTTTGACTTGTGCCATTTGCTCTCAGCTGACCGGAGGCTGGTGCGATGCTCACGTGGTACATCCGATAACCAGGGGGCAGACAGGGATGCACGGGCTGGTCCAGATGTAAGAGGGCATATGTTGTCCAAGCAGGATGTAAGCGTGGAACACAGAGTGTCTGTGGCACTGTTGGTATTCAAAAGAGAGAGCTCCTCAGAGGGGGGGAGTGCAGACAAGACAGAAGAGGAAAAGCAGGAGGGAGGGACCGTAGGTAGCGCCGGAAAGTGGCGGTAAGACATCTGCGTTGTCTGGAGCGGTGAGGTCGGGGGTGACAAAGAAGTGATCAGACGTGTGCAGCGGAGTGACCTAAGAGTGATGAGTGGAGCATTTCTCGAATCATCCTTGTCATTTGCAAAACAGTAAGTGCATTTCTGGTTTTGATTGTTTGATTGCAAGAGACGGCACATGATTCACGTTAACGCTTTTACTGTTTGTACAATAATTTATTGACAGACAGTGTCATTGTGATGCAGACAGGAAAAGACAGCACTGCATAGCACAAACAAATGTAGAAATCTAAACATAAGACAATCTCCATAGGGAAAACTGTACATGCAGTGCAGTGGAATTACAGTGCAGTCTTCCTACACCTCCTGACGTTCCTGTCTTTTGGGCAACGGATTCTCATCCACATCACAACAAATATCTTCTCTTGCGATACAGCGTGAAAATCATCTTTCAGAGTGTCTAATCCAGCCTCTGCAGGCATCAGCTGTGATGTCATCACACGTTACATCCATGGCAGCCAGAAGGGTCATCTGTGTATGCGGCTGGCAATCATATACTTTTAATCTTCATGCTGAGAAAAATTCCTCAACAGGGTTGAGTAGGGTGAGAGGAACTCCACCAGCATTCTGTTGTGGGCCGCAAACCATTGCCTGATGATGTTGGAGCGATGGAAACTGACATTGTCCCAAACTAACACGTACTTTGGCAGGTCATCTCCAATCTGCCCCCTCTCTTGTTCTTGGATGAGATCCCTTTAGAGAGTGTCAAAAGACTGTTTAGGTGTGAAAAGGGGCCGTCTGCAACACAGTGAAGTTGTCTTGCAGTCCTATGTGGAAAGAATATAGCAATGCAAAACACTAAATTGAGTAAAATAAAATGCCACTGTTTACTTAAAGTATACTTACTGTATATTGTAAAACTAGTGCTTAAATGTCGTGGGGATTATACTATTCTACAGAGACCCATTATAATGCATTTTGATCAACATGACATAAGCAATTGATAATGTAGGAATCTGCACAGAATTTTGTCATAATCATTTGCATGGATGTACCAAAGCATTTGCAACTTGTTCAAAGAAATGAGATAATGCTTGTTTGATGTGCACACGTGACACAAGGATGTAAGGATTGAACAAGAAGTTTTGAGAATTTCAAATCGGATCAGAGAAATGTACCAAATTGACTTAGAAAAAACTGTATTTAAAGTGGGGGGGGTACTTTTGGGGCAGTTTTGTTTCACCCAAGTGTCCCATTTCCACCCCTCTCAAACTAATGCATGGATGCATATAGCCGGAAAACAATTCATTTGATGCATGCAAAGAAGCAACACTGTGTGTCTCAAGAAGCATTTATTCATGATTACGTAGACATGCTAAAATGTCAAGGCCACACACTACACATTACACATTACACATGACATTACACATTTCATAAAATTTACATTTAGTCATTTAGCAGACGTTTTTATCCAAAGCGACTTACAGACGAGGAAACATTGGAAGCAATTATAACAATATTGGCAACAAAATGCATAAGTTAATTAAATCCAGTCCATTAAAGCCTAGCACAGTTTACAAAGCTAAGAATAGTGAGGTAAGTAAAAAAATTATTTTTTAAGAAGACAGAAAATAATAAGAGGTTAAAATCAGTCATCTACATTTTGACGGAAGATATGCATTTTCACACACTACACCGGCCTGTAGTGTTCTAGCAGTGTAAGGTTGAGAGTGAGTTTCTTCAGTAGCGGTGTGATGCAGGCCTCTTTGAAAGCAGTGGGAAATGTCCCAGTGGTGAGCAAAGAGTTGATGATGCGGGTCAGACCAGGCACAACTGCTGGAGAGATGGCATGGAGGAGATGGGTGGGGATGGGATCCATTGGGCAGGTGGTAGGGTGGTTAGAACCAATGACCTTGGAAACATCATCTTCAGACATAGGAGAAAAGGCGGGTGATGGTGGGGTAGAAAATTGGCTGTTGATGGCGGTAGTTTTCTTTACGAAGAACGATGCAAAATCATCAGCCGTTAACTCCGATGAAGGTGTGGGAGCAGGCGGACAGAGAAGAGCAGAGAAGGTTTTTAAGAGTGTGCGAGAGTCAGGAGAGTTGCTGATCTTCGAGTGGTTATAATCAGTTTTTGCAGAGGTGACGTCAACGGAGAAAGTAGAGAGAGAGAGGTCAGTATGGTCTTTTGACTTGTGCCATTTTCTCTCAGCTGACCGGAGGCTGGTGCGATGCTCACGTGGTACATCCGATAACCAGGGGGCAGACAGGGATGCACGGGCTGGTCCAGATGTAAGAGGGCATATGTTGTCCAAGCAGGATGTAAGCGTGGAACACAGAGTGTCTGTGGCACTGTTGGTATTCAAAAGATAGAGCTCCTCAGAGGGGGGGAGTGCAGACAAGACAGCAGAGGAAAAGCAAGAGGGAGGGACCGTAGGTAGCGCCGGAAAGTGACCAGCGGTAAGACATCTGCGTTGTCTGGAGCGGTGAGGTCGGGGGTGACAAAGAATTGATCAGACGTGTGCAGCGGAGTGAACTGAGAGTGATGAGTGGAGCATTTCTCGAATCATCCTTGTCATTTGCAAAACAGTAAGTGCATTTCTGGTTTTGATTGTTTGATTGCAAGAGACGGCACATGAGTCACGTTTACGCTTTTACTGTTTTTACAATAATTTATTGACAGACAGTGTCATTGTGATGCAGACAGGAAAAGACAGCACTGCATAGCACAAACAAATGTAGAAATCTGAACATAAGACAATCTCCTTAGGGAAAACTGTACATGCAGTGCAGTGGAATTACAGTGCAGTCTTCCTACACCTCCTGACGTTCCTGTCTTTTGGGCAACGGATTCTCATCCACATCACAACAAATATCTTCTCTTGCGATACAGCGTGAAAATCATCTTTCAGAGTGTCTAATCCAGCCTCTGCAGGCATCAGCTGTGATGTCATCACACGTTACATCCATGGCAGCCAGAAGGGTCATCTGTGTATGCGGTTGGCGATCATATACTTTTAATCTTCATGCTGAGAAAAATTCCTCAACGTGGTTGAGTAGGGTGAGAGGAACTCCACCAGCATCCTGTTGTGGGCCGCAAACCATTGCCTGATGATGTTGGAGCGATGGAAACTGACATTGTCCCAAACTAACACGTACTTTGGCAGGTCATCTCCAATCTGCCCCCTCTCTTGTTCAGGGATGAGATCCCTGTAGAGAGTGTCAAAAGACTGTTTAGGTGTGAAAAGGGGCCGTCTGCAACACAGTGAAGTTGTCTTGCAGTCCTATGTGGAAAGAATATAGCAATGAAAAACACTAAATTGAGTAAAATAAAATGCCACCGTTTACTTAAAGTATACTTACTGTATATTGTAAAACTAGTGCTTAAATGTCGTGGGGATTATACTATTCTACAGAGACCCATTATAATGCAATTTGATCAACATGACATAAGAAATTGATAATGTAGGAATCTGCACAGAATTTTGTCATAATCATTTGCATGGATGTACCAAAGCATTTGCAACTTGTTCAAAGAAATGAGAAAATGCTTGTTTGATGTGCACACGTTACACAAGGATGTAAGGATAGAACAAGAAGTTTTGAGAATTTCAAATCGGATCAGAGAAATGTACCAAATTGACTTAGAAAAAACTGTATTTAAAGTGGGGGGGGGGTACTTTTGGGGCAGTTTTGTTTCACCCAAGTGTCCCATTTCCACCCCTCTCAAACTAATGCATGGATGCATATAGCCAGAAACAATTCATTTGATGCATGCAAAGAAGCAACACTGTGTGTCTCAAGAAGCATTTATTCATGATTACGTAGACATGCTAAAATTTCAAGGCCACACACTACACATTACACATTACACATGACATTACACATTTCATAAAATTTACATTTAGTCATTTAGCAGACGTTTTTATCCAAAGCGACTTACAGACGAGGAAACATTGGAAGCAATTATAACAATATAGGCAACAAAATGCATAAGTTAATTAAATCCAGTCCATTAAAGCCTAGCACAGTATACAAAGCTAAGAATAGTGAGGTAAGTAAAAAAATAATTTTTTAAGAAGACAGAAAATAATAAGAGGTTAAAATCAGTCATCTACATTTTGACGGAAGATATGCATTTTCACACACTACAACGGCCTGTAGTGTTCTAGCAGTGTAAGGTTGAGAGTGAGTTTCTTCAGTAGCGGTGTGATGCAGGCCTCTTTGAAAGCAGTGGGAAATGTCCCAGTGGTGAGCAAAGAGTTGATGATGCGGGTCAGACCAGGCACAACTGCTGGAGAGATGGCACGGAGGAGATGGGTGGGGATGGGATCCATTGGGCAGGTGGTAGGGTGGTTGGAACCAATGACCTTGGAAACATCATCTTCAGACATAGGAGAAAAGGCGGGTGATGGTGGCGTAGAAAATTGGCTGTTGATAGCGGTAGTTTTCTTTACGAAGAACGATGCAAAATCATCAGCCGTTAACTCCGATGAAGGTGTGGGAGCAGGCGGACAGAGGAGAGCAGAGAAGGTTTTTAAGAGTGTGCGAGAGTCAGGAGAGTTGCTGATCTTCGAGTGGTTATAATCAGTTTTGGCAGAGGTGACGTCAACGGAGAAAGTAGAGAGAGAGAGGTCAGTATGGTCTTTTGACTTTTGCAATTTTCCCTCAGCTGACCGGATGCTGGTGCGATGCTCACGTGGTACATCCGATAACCAGGGGGCAGACAGGGATGCACGGGCTGGTCCAGATGTAAGAGGGCATATGTTGTCCAAGCAGGATGTAAGCGTGGAACACGGAGTGTCTGTGGCACTGTTGGTATTCAAAAGAGAGAGCTCCTCAGAGGGGGGGAGTGCAGACAAGACAGCAGAGGAAAAGCAGGAGGGAGGGACCGTAGGTAGCGCCGGAAAGTGACCAGCGGTAAGACATCTGCGTTTTCTGGAGCGGTGAGGTCGGGGGTGACAAAGAAGTGATCAGACGTGTGCAGCGGAGTGACCTGAGAGTGATGAGTGGAGCATTTCTCGAATCATCCTTGTCATTTGCACAACAGTAAGTGCATTTCTGGTTTTGACTGTTTGATTGCAAGAGACGGCACATGATTCACGTTAACGCTTTTACTGTTTGTACAATAATTTATTGACAGACAGTGTCATTGTGATGCAGACAGGAAAAGACAGCACTGCATAGCACACACAAATGTAGAAATCTGAACATAAGACAATCTCCTTAGGGAAAACTGTACATGCAGTGCAGTGGAATTACAGTGCAGTCTTCCTACACCTCCTGAAGTTCCTGTCTTTTGGGCAACGGATTCTCATCCACATCACAACAAATATCTTCTCTTGCGATACAGCGTGAAAATCATCTTTCAGAGTGTCTAATCCAGCCTCTGCAGGCATCAGCTGTGATGTCATCACACGTTACATCCATGGCAGCCAGAAGGGTCATCTGTGTATGCGGCTGGCGATCATATACTTTTAATCTTCATGCTGAGAAAAATTCCTCAACGTGGTTGAGTAGGGTGAGAGGAACTCCACCAGCATCCTGTTGTGGGCCGCAAACCATTGCCTGATGATGTTGGAGCGATGGAAACTGACATTGTCCCAAACTAACACGTACTTTGGCAGGTCATCTCCAATCTGCCCCCTCTCTTGTTCAGGGATAAGATCCCTGTAGAGAGTGTCAAAAGACTGTTTAGGTGTGAAAAGGGGCCGTCTGCAACACAGTGAAGTTGTCTTGCAGTCCTATGTGGAAAGATTATAGCAATGCAAAACACTAAATTGAGTAAAATAAAATGCCACTGTTTACTTAAAGTATACTTACTGTATATTGTAAAACTAGTGCTTAAATGTCGTGGGGATTATACTATTCTACAGAGACCCATTATAATGCATTTTGATCAACATGACATAAGCAATTGATAATGTAGGAATCTGCACAGAATTTTGTCATAATCATTTGCATGGATGTACCAAAGCATTTGCAACTTGTTCAAAGAAATGAGAAAATGCTTGTTTGATGTGCACACGTGACACAAGGATGTAAGGATTGAACAAGAAGTTTTGAGAATTTCAAATCGGATCAGAGAAATGTACCAAATTGACTTAGAAAAAACTGTATTTAAAGTGGGGGGGGGGTACTTTTGGGGCAGTTTTGTTTCACCCAAGTGTCCCATTTCCACCCCTCTCAAACTAATGCATGGATGCAAATAGCCAGAAACAATTCATTTGATGCATGCAAAGAAGCAACACTGTGTGTCTCAAGAAGCATTTATTCATGATTACGTAGACATGCTAAAATTTCAAGGCCACACACTACACATTACACATTACACATGACATTACACATTTCATAAAATTAACATTTAGTCATTTAGCAGACGTTTTTATCCAAAGCGACTTACAGACGAGGAAACATTGGAAGCAATTATAACAATATAGGCAACAAAATGCATAAGTTAATTAAATCCAGTCCATTAAAGCCTAGCACAGTATACAAAGCTAAGAATAGTGAGGTAAGTAAAAAAATACTTTTTTAAGAAGACAGAAAATAATAAGAGGTTAAAATCAGTCATCTACATTTTGACGGAAGATATGCATTTTCACACACTACACCGGTCTGTAGTGTTCTAGCAGTGTAAGGTTGAGAGTCAGTTTCTTCAGTAGCGGTGTGATGCAGGCCTCTTTGAGAAGCAGTGGGAAATGTCCCAGTGGTGAGCAAAGAGTTGATGATGCGGGTCAGACCAGGCACAACTGCTGGAGAGATGGCACGGAGGAGATGGGTGGGGATGGGATCCAGTGGGCATGTGGTAGGGTGGTTGGAACCAATGACCTTGGAAACATCATCTTCAGACATAGGAGAAAAGGCGGGTGATGGTGGCGTAGAAAATTGGCTGTTGATGGCGGTAGTTTTCTTTACAAAGAACGATGCAAAATCATCAGCCGTCAACTCCGATGAAGGTGTGGTAGCAGGCGGACAGAGGAGAGCAGAGAAGGTTTTTAAGAGTGTGCGAGAGTCAGGAGAGCTGCTGATCTTCGAGTGGTTATAATCAGTTTTTGCAGAGGTGACGTCAACGGAGAAAGTAGAGAGAGAAAGGTCAGTATGGTCTTTTGACTTGTGCCATTTTCTCTCAGCTGACCGGAGGCTGGTGCGATGCTCACGTGGTACATCCGATAACCAGGGGGCAGACAGGGATGCACGGGCTGGTCCAGATGTAAGAGGGCATATGTTGTCCAAGCAGGATGTAAGCGTGGAACACAGAGTGTCTGTGGCACTGTTGGTATTCAAAAGAGAGAGCTCCTCAGAGGGGGGGAGTGCAGACAAGACAGCAGAGGAAAAGCAGGAGGGAGGGACCGTAGGTAGCGCCGGAAAGTGACCAGCGGTAAGACATCTGCGTTGTCTGGAGCGGTGAGGTCGGGGGTGACAAAGAAGTGATCAGACGTGTGCAGCGGAGTGACCTGAGAGTGATGAGTGGAGCATTTCTCGAATCATCCTTGTCATTTGCAAAACAGTAAGTGCATTTCTGGTTTTGATTGTTTGATTGCAAGAAACGGCACATGATTCACGTTAACGCTTTTACTGTTTGTACAATAATTTATTGACAGACAGTGTCATTGTGATGCAGACAGGAAAAGACAGCACTGCATAGCACAAACAAATGTAGAAATCTGAACATAAGACAATCACCTTAGGGAAAACTGTACATGCAGTGCAGTGGAATTACAGTGCAGTCTTCCTACACCTCCTGACGTTCCTGTCTTTTGGGCAACGGATTCTCATCCACATCACAACAAATATTTTCTCTTGCGATACAGCGTGAAAATCATCTTTCAGAGTGTCTAATCCAGCCTCTGCAGGCATCAGCTGTGATGTCATCACACGTTACATCCATGGCAGCCAGAAGGGTCATCTGTGTATGCGGCTGGCGATCATATACTTTTAATCTTCATGCTGAGAAAAATTCCTCAACGTGGTTGAGTAGGGTGAGAGGAACTCCACCAGCATCCTGTTGTGGGCCGCAAACCATTGCCTGATGATGTTGGAGCGATGGAAACTGACATTGTCCCAAACTAACACGTACTTTGGCAGGTCATCTCCAATCTGCCCCCTCTCTTGTTCAGGGATGAGATCCCTGTAGAGAGTGTCAAAAGACTGTTTAGGTGTGAAAAGGGGCCGTCTGCAACACAGTGAAGTTGTCTTGCAGTCCTATGTGGAAAGAATATAGCAATGCAAAACACTAAATTGAGTAAAATAAAATGCCACTGTTTACTTAAAGTATACTTACTGTATATTGTAAAACTAGTGCTTAAATGTCGTGGGGATTATACTATTCTACAGAGACCCATTATAATGCATTTTGATCAACATGACATAAGCAATTGATAATGTAGGAATCTGCACAGAATTTTGTCATAATCATTTGCATGGATGTATCAAAGCATTTGCAACTTGTTCAAAGAAATGAGAAAATGCTTGTTTGATGTGCACACGTGACACAAGGATGTAAGGATTGAACAAGAAGTTTTGAGAATTTCAAATCGGATCAGAGAAATGTACCAAATTGACTTAGAAAAAACTGTATTTAAATTGGGGGGGGGGTACTTTTGGGGCAGTTTTGTTTCACCCAAGTGTCCCATTTCCACCCCTCTCAAACTAATGCATGGATGCATATAGCCAGAAACAATTCATTTGATGCATGCAAAGAAGCAACACTGTGTGTCTCAAGAAGCATTTATTCATGATTACGTAGACATGCTAAAATTTCAAGGCCACACACTACACATTACACATTACACATGACATTACACATTTCATAAAATTAACATTTAGTCATTTAGCAGACGTTTTTATCCAAAGCGACTTACAGACGAGGAAACATTGGAAGCAATTATAACAATATAGGCAACAAAATGCATAAGTTAATTAAATCCAGTCCATTAAAGCCTAGCACAGTATACAAAGCTAAGAATAGTGAGGTAAGTAAAAAAATACTTTTTTAAGAAGACAGAAAATAATAAGAGGTTAAAATCAGTCATCTACATTTTGACGGAAGATATGCATTTTCACACACTACACCGGCCTGTAGTGTTCTAGCAGTGTAAGGTTGAGAGTCAGTTTCTTCAGTAGCGGTGTGATGCAGGCCTCTTTGAGAAGCAGTGGGAAATGTCCCAGTGGTGAGCAAAGAGTTGATGATGCGGGTCAGACCAGGCACAACTGCTGGAGAGATGGCACGGAGGAGATGGGTGGGGATGGGATCCAGTGGGCAGGTGGTAGGGTGGTTGGAACCAATGACCTTGGAAACATCATCTTCAGACATAGGAGAAAAGGCGGGTGATGGTGGCGTAGAAAATTGGCTGTTGATGGCGGTAGTTTTCTTTACAAAGAACGATGCAAAATCATCAGCCGTCAACTCCGATGAAGGTGTGGTAGCAGGCGGACAGAGGAGAGCAGAGAAGGTTTTTAAGAGTGTGCGAGAGTCAGGAGAGCTGCTGATCTTCGAGTGGTTATAATCAGTTTTTGCAGAGGTGACGTCAACGGAGAAAGTAGAGAGAGAGAGGTCAGTATGGTCTTTTGACTTGTGCCATTTTCTCTCAGCTGACCGGAGGCTGGTGCGATGCTCACGTGGTACATCCGATAACCAGGGGGCAGACAGGGATGCACGGGCTGGTCCAGATGTAAGAGGGCATATGTTGTCCAAGCAGGATGTAAGCGTGGAACACAGAGTGTCTGTGGCACTGTTGGTATTCAAAAGAGAGAGCTCCTCAGAGGGGGGGAGTGCAGACAAGACAGCAGAGGAAAAGCAGGAGGGAGGGACCATAGGTAGCGCCGGAAAGTGACCAGCGGTAAGACATCTGCGTTGTCTGGAGCGGTGAGGTCGGGGGTGACAAAGAAGTGATCAGACGTGTGCAGCGGAGTGACCTGAGAGTGATGAGTGGAGCATTTCTCGAATCATCCTTGTCATTTGCAAAACAGTAAGTGCATTTCTGGTTTTGATTGTTTGATTGCAAGAGACGGCACATGATTCACGTTAACGCTTTTACTGTTTGTACAATTATTTATTGACAGACAGTGTCATTGTGATGCAGACAGGAAAAGACAGCACTGCATAGCACAAACAAATGTAGAAATCTGAACATAAGACAATCTCCTTAGGGAAAACTGTACATGCAGTGCAGTGGAATTACAGTGCAGTCTTCCTACACCTCCTGACGTTCCTGTCTTTTGGGCAACGGATTCTCATCCACATCACAACAAATATCTTCTCTTGCGATACAGCGTGAAAATCATCTTTCAGAGTGTCTAATCCAGCCTCTGCAGGCATCAGCTGTGATGTCATCACACGTTACATCCATGGCAGCCAGAAGGGTCATCTGTGTATGCGGCTGGCGATCATATACTTTTAATCTTCATGCTGAGAAAAATTCCTCAACGGGGTTGAGTAGGGTGAGAGGAACTCCACCAGCATCCTGTTGTGGGCCGCAAACCATTGCCTGATGATGTTGGAGCGATGGAAACTGACATTGTCCCAAACTAACACGTACTTTGGCAGGTCATCTCCAATCTGCCCCCTCTTTTGTTCAGGGATGAGATCCCTG
Source organism: Barbatula barbatula (assembly GCF_947034865.1). Classification (NCBI taxonomy): domain Eukaryota; kingdom Metazoa; phylum Chordata; class Actinopteri; order Cypriniformes; family Nemacheilidae; genus Barbatula; species Barbatula barbatula. Next base: position 6,692,956 of record NC_136782.1, read on the forward strand.
TAGAGAGTGTCAAAAGACTGTTTAGGTGTGAAAAGGGGCCGTCTGCAACACAGTGAAGTTGTCTTGCAGTCCTATGTGGAAAGAATATAGCAATGCAAAACACTAAATTGAGTAAATGAAATGCCACCGTTTACTTAAAGTATACTTACTGTATATTGTAAAACTAGTGCTCAAATGTCGTGGGGATTATACTATTCTACAGAGACCCATTATAATGCATTTTGATCAACATGACATAAGCAATTGATAATGTAGGAATCTGCACAGAATTTTGTCATAATCATTTGCATGGATGTACCAAAGCATTTGTAACTTGTTCAAAGAAATGAGAAAATGCTTGTTTGATGTGCACACGTGACACAAGGATGTAAGGATTGAACAAGAAGTTTTGACAATTTCAAATCGGATCAGAGAAATGTACCAAATTGACTCAGAAAAAACTGTATTTAAAGTGGGGGGGGGGGGGTACTTTTGGGGCAGTTTTGTTTCACCCAAGTGTCCCATTTCCACCCCTCTCAAACTAATGCATGGATGCATATAGCCAGAAACAATTCATTTGATGCATGCAAAGAAGCAACACTGTGTGTCTCAAGAAGCATTTATTCATGATTACGTAGACATGCTAAAATTTCAAGGTTACACACTACACATTACACATTACACATGACATTACACATTTCATAAAATTTACATTTAGTCATTTAGCAGACGTTTTTATCCAAAGCGACATACAGACGAGGAAACATTGGAAGCAATTATAACAATATAGGCAACAAAATGCATAAGTTAATTAAATCCAGTCCATTAAAGCCTAGCACAGTATAGAAAAGCTAAGAATAGTGAGGTAAGTAAAAAAATAATTTTTTAAGAAGACAGAAAATAATAAGAGGTTAAAATCAGTCATCTACATTTTGACGGAAGATATGCATTTTCACACACTACACCGGCCTGTAGTGTTCTAGCAGTGTAAGGTTGAGAGTGAGTTTCTTCAGTAGCGGTGTGATGTAGGCCTCTTTGAAAGCAGTGGGAAATGTCCCAGTGGTGAGCAAAGAGTTGATGATGCGGGTCAGACCAGGCACAACTGCTGGAGAGATGGCATGGAGGAGATGGGTGGGGATGGGATCCAGTGGGCAGGTGGTAGGGTGGTTGGAACCAATGACCTTGGAAACATCATCTTCAGACATAGGAGAAAAGGCGGGTGATGGTGGCGTAGAAAATTGGCTGTTGATGGCGGTAGTTTTCTTTACGAAGAACGATGCAAAATCATCAGCCGTTAACTCCGATGAAGGTGTGGGAGCAGGCGGACAGAGGAGAGCAGAGAAGGTTTTTAAGAGTGTGCGAGACTCAGGAGAGTTGCTGATCTTCGAGTGGTTATAATCAGTTTTTGCAGAGGTGACGTCAACGGAGAAAGTAGAGAGAGAGAGGTCAGTATGGTCTTTTGACTTGTGCCATTTTCTCTCAGCTGACCGGAGGCTGGTGCGATGCTCACGTGGTACATCCGATAACCAGGGGGCAGACAGGGATGCACGGGCTGGTCCAGATGCAAGAGGGCATATGTTGTCCAAGCAGGATGTAAGCGTGGAACACAGAGTGTCTGTGGCACTGTTGGTATTCAAAAGAGAGAGCTCCTCAGAGGGGGGGAGTGCAGACAAGACAGCAGAGGAAAAGCAGGAGGGAGGGACCGTAGGTAGCGCCGGAAAGTGACCAGCGGTAAGACATCTGCGTTGTCTGGAGCGGTGAGGTCGGGGGTGACAAAGAAGTGATCAGACGTGTGCAGCGGAGTGACCTGAGAGTGATGAGTGGAGCATTTCTCGAATCATCGTTGTCATTTGCAAAACAGTAAGTGCATTTCTGGTTTTGATTGTTTGATTGCAAGAGACGGCACATGATTCACGTTAACGCTTTTACTGTTTGTACAATAATTTATTGACAGACAGTGTCATTGTGATGCAGACAGGAAAAGACAGCACTGCATAGCACAAACAAATGTAGAAATCTGAACATAAGACAATCTCCTTAGGGAAAACTGTACATGCAGTGCAGTGGAATTACAGTGCAGTCTTCCTACACCTCCTGACGTTCCTGTCTTTTGGGCAACGGATTCTCATCCACATCACAACAAATATCTTCTCTTGCGATACAGCGTGAAAATCATCTTTCAGAGTGTCTAATCCAGCCTCTGCAGGCATCAGCTGTGATGTCATCACACGTTACATCCATGGCAGCCAGAAGGGTCATCTGTGTATGCGGCTGGCGATCATATACTTTTAATCTTCATGCTGAGAAAAATTACTCAACGTGGTTGAGTAGGGTGAGAGGAACTCCACCAGCATCCTGTTGTGGGCCGCAAACCATTGCCTGATGATGTTGGAGCGATGGAAACTGACATTGTCCCAAACTAACACGTACTTTGGCAGGTCATCTCCAATCTGCCCCCTCTCTTGTTCAGGGATGAGATCCCTGTAGAGAGTGTCAAAAGACTGTTTAGGTGTGAAAAGGGGCCGTCTGCAACACAGTGAAGTTGTCTTGCAGTCCTATGTGGAAAGAATATAGCAATGCAAAACACTAAATTGAGTAAAATAAAATGCCACCGTTTACTTAAAGTATACTTACTGTATATTGTAAAACTAGTGCTTAAATGATGTGGGGATTATACTATTCTACAGAGACCCATTATAATGCATTTTGATCAACATGACATAAGCAATTGATAATGTAGGAATCTGCACAGAATTTTGTCATAATCATTTGCATGGATGTACCAAAGCATTTGCAACTTGTTCAAAGAAATGAGAAAATGCTTGTTTGATGTGCACACGTGACACAAGGATGTAAGGATTGAACAAGAAGTTTTGAGAATTTCAAATCGGATCTGAGAAATGTACCAAATTGACTTAGAAAAAACTGTATTTAAAGTGGGGGGGGTACTTTTGGGGCAGTTTTGTTTCACCCAAGTGTCCCATTTCTACCAGAAAGACTCGTGAAACATAGAACGATATATGATATTTATTATGTAACAATATATTTGTATTGTATAGTAGTTTGGGCGTAGGCCCTGTCCGATGAAGGAATCATGGCAAAATGATTCTGGAGTTCCTGCCTGAAGATAAGGCAGGAGCGGAGCCTACCCCCGGACTGAGGACGGGGCCAGACCTGGTGGTGGTGGAGGGGAGGATGGGGGTTTTCACTCGTGCGTTAGTTTCTGTGAACGAAAGAGAAGGTAAGTACAATCCTTTTATACTACGTGCTGAGGGATGATAGGCTAACTGGTAATTGATTATGACGTGAGGAGTCTTCCTGGTAGAACTTGCGCAAAGCTTGCATTTCTACCAGAAAGACTCGTGAAACATAGAACGATATATGATATTTATTATGTAACAATATATTTGTATTGTATAGTAGTTTGGGCGTAGGCCCCGTCCGATGAAGGAATCATGGCAAAATGATTCTGGAGTTCCTGCCTGAAGATAAGGCAGGAGCGGAGCCTACCCCAAAGAAGAAGTAATTGGAAATAAACCCACTGGATAAGGAATCTCACTGGAGTTCCTAAATGAGAGAGTAAGCAAGGGTCAGACATGTTTGGACATGCGTGAGGTTGCATTGTACGTGACTTCTTCTGAAGATAGCATAAATGGTATTATAAAGGTTATAGTTAAATATCAATGTTTTAACTGAAACCTCCAAAAGCACATAAGAGGCTTGCGAAGCATTGGATTTACAGAAGCCTGCACAGGCTGAACGCTTGCTGAGCAAAATAATAACATATATATAAATAACAACGGGGCCTGCGCGGTCCGATAGGAGACTCGCACGAGCCTATGAATATGTTCCTGGAGCCTGCACAGGCTGCGAGGGCTTGCAAAAGCACAGAAAGAAATAATAAAATAAACAACATATATATAAATAACGACAGGCCAGCACTGGCTAATATGAGACTCGCACGAGCCATGAATATGTTCCTGGAGCCTGCACAGGCTACGAGGGCTTGCAAAAGCACAGAAAGAATAATAAAATAACCATCATATATATAAATAACGCCGAGCCAGCACTGGCTAATATGCGGCTTGCACGAGCCGATGAATGTATCCCTGAAGCCTAACTTGCTCAAGCCAACAGATTTCACCAGAAGATAACGAGCTGAATGAGGCTTTCGAAAGCCATGCTATATATACCTATACTTATGCCACCACCACCAGTATGTACAATGAAGTACCTTAAGCTTGTAGAGAACGCTTGCTGAGCATCCAGGATAGTTTTTGAATCTGGTCTTATATAGGATTCAAATGCCATAGATGACCATCTGCCCAGGATTTTGATCGCAGAGGTCGAAATCCCGCAAGCTGCTGCAGATGTTGCCGCTCCAATCCTGAATGATTGCCCGGTGTAGAGATGGGAAGACTTGCCGCAACTCCCCACCGCTGCGGCAAGATGAATCCTGAACCACTCTTTAGTCATAGGAAAGCCGTTTGATAGCTCGAAAAGGGGGGAAAGCTTATGGTGACTGGGGCGAGTTTTGAGGTATTTAATCATAGAAGCATAAGGGCAATTATCATTATTGGAACGCAAAATTTTTATTGTAGAGCCTGCGCGTGCCGTGTCAGTTTTTGAATGTTTAAGAAAAATAGTAAAGTGGTTTGGAGAAAATTTAATATCTGAAAATGTCAGATCTCTGGATGGGTCGAAACTCCGGGAGTCGTTAGTAAATTCCCCTGGGCGCATAAAGCCATGGAAGGCAGTTAAGAATACCGCTTCTAAGAGAATGTTAGTATATGCTGAGAATAGCCCTTGGCGCAACGAGTAAACCAGTTCTTGTAAAATGGGGAGAGTAATGGGAAGGCGTTTATCCATTGTTTTCTTTGTATCTTTAGAGATACCTTTCAGAAGTAACCGTATGGATGGCGTGGAAAATAAACTTGGATAACCGGGATCATGCATTCTGGCATGGAATTGGATACCCGCCAGTAATCTGCGTATGGTGGATATTTTAAGGTTGCGGAATTGATACTGATGCACCAAAAAGGCACAGACGGTAGAAACTAAAATTGGAAAAAGGTTAATGTGAAAAGCTAGACAAAAAACTGTGAACGAGGACCAGGCGGAATGATAGGATTTAAAAGTGGAGGATGTGACACCTTTAGAAATAAAGTAGCTAGCTGATTTTAACAATTTTTAATATGGATCTAATCTAGAAGGATTCTGGACGGTTTCGGGCATGGTGTTGGATCCTGGTTGGCCGTTAGGCAGAGGCGTCTGAAGGTCTGAAAGCGAAAGCGAGAGACAGCGTCAGCAATTTCATTAGAGTACCCCGGAATATGTTTGGCTTTGATCGTAAAGCTATGCATGATCGATTGCCAAATAATTCTTCTCATAATTGACATAATGGCTAAACAGGGCGATCTACCTTTATTAATAATAGCGACTGCTGCTTCGTTATCGCAAAACATAATGATGTGTTTGCGCAACCAAGCTGAACCCCATAGGATGCAAGCTACCGCTATCGGAGAGAGCTCGTAGAGAGCTGACGAGGCTGAATTTTGAGCCTGAACAAACTGGTCAGGCCACCTCTCCGCAAACCACTGATCTTGGAAGAACGCTCCGAAACCTACTGAAGGGGCAGCGTCGGTGAAAAGTTTGAGAGCGACAGAAGACTCGGGAGTATCATTATAAAAAAAAGATATACCATTCCAGCTGTTAAGCAGGTGGGACCAGAATTTTAGATCTGAGAGGCACCCTTCATCGAGGTGCACGATGTCGCTTAGGTTGGGTACAGAATGGGCGCGATCTAACAACCGAGATATGAAAGCCCTACCTTGCGGGATAATGCTCATGGTGAAATTGAGGTGGCCAAGCAATGAAAGCATTTCCCGTTTTGTAACGACGCGTGAGTCTATAAAAGAAACCATAACAGAACGAATTCTGGAAAGTTTATCCATAGGAAGAGAAGCTTGCATTTTGACGGTATCCAGCCGGATACCGAGGAACTCGAGAGCGGTTGCCGGGCCGAGAGTCTTCTCTTCTGATAGAGGAACTCCCACCTCGCTGAAAATGTGTTTGAGTGTATCTAGGATGGGGGTTTCGCGTGATGGAAAATCGACCAGCAGAAAATCATCGAGTAGATGCAGAACGAAAGGGATCTTGCAGACGTTAAGCAGGATCCAACACAATGCCTCTGATAGGTTGTTAAATATGTGTGGGCTGCTTCTGCAGCCGAAAGTTAGTCTAACTGCGAAATAAAACTTGGATTGCCATTTGACGCCAAAGAGAGCCCACTCGGCGGGGTGAATAGGAATAATTTTAAAAGCGTCTCTGATGTCAGCTTTAGCTAGCCATGCACCCTGCCCAGCCAGTTTAATTAGTTGGATCGCGTTGTCCACTGAAGCATAATACAGCGAAAAAGGCTCTAGGGGAATGCATTCATTAACGCTTGCTGTCGTATTAGAATGTGGCGAAGACATGTCAAAAATCAGCAGCTTTTTCCCCGAAAATTTCCTAGTAGCCACGCCGAGCGAATTAACTCTAAAGGGAGAAAAAGGAGGAGAACTGAAAGGCCCAATAACATAACCTTTATTAACTTCCTTCCCTAATAAGTCAGAAACCATTTTTGGTTCAGCTAAAGCCGACTGTAGGTTTTTTGCCACATAAGAAAAAGACAGGGGAGATAAGACGCCTACCCTAAACCCTTGGACCAGCCCGGTGATCAAATAATCTACGAATAATGGATCGGGATGGGATGACAAGTACCCTGATAACATTTGAGTATTAATTGGGGTAGAAGGGTGATTTTTTAGAATTTCTTTCTGAACCGGGACTTTCCTTGAGCAGCGGGTCTGAATCTCCGTGGGCAGACATATTTCGGATGGGGCTCTTTGCAAAAACTGCAAACATGTGAAAATATACATTTAGAAAATGTACAAACGGATTCGTTGAAATTATAACAGATCCTAGAATTGTCCAGGTTATGTGTTGAACGCCCTCTATTGATGTATGATGGGCTTACTGGATCAGCACCATGGACAGCAGCGGGACTTTGACTCGCGAGAGTTTTAGGGCAGAGCGAAGCAGTGTGACCGTGAGAGCTGCAAACTACACATGCCAAGGTTTTCTGGCCGCCAAAGTGGCGGACGAGTAGTTCTGTGTCGATGATGGACCAGTCCAGCCGAGAATTAAACACAGAGATGAATGAAGCGGATTTAGCCGAAAAGGATCTGTGATATTCATAGAAAAGGGTGCCTCCGTATCTCTGGTAAAAGTCCGTCATCATGGCCAAATAAGTGTCCAATTCTTCGCGACGCTCTCGAAAGTTTTGGCAGAGTATGTCTCTATAAACTCCAAAAGCGCTTACAAACTCGGGAAATGATAGATTCCGTTGCAGCCTAGCGTCAGAAGTTCTGAGGAAAACCGCCACGTCACCATAAACAATCCACCATTTGCCGTTCAGACGCCGGCAGAGGCATCAGTAAGGAGGCTAAATTTACATCCTTACCTTCTATGATGCTAGCACGCATTTGATGCGAAACTGAAGCCGCAGCCGGTGGAACAAATCGTCTCCCGAAGTTTTGGGCGGCCTCTGCCGTAGACAAATTAAACTGAGTTGCACTCAGAGCTGGCTCCACAAAGGTTGAAGGCTGGATAGTTGGTAGAGCTATCGCTTGTGGGGATGTAGACGAGGATGTCCCCGAAAAAACCGGGGATGCGGCGGATGATGTGGTCGCGGCGGAATTTAAGGTTGAGTTCCCGATAGCTCTCTCGAAGACCCCCAGCCTATTCCCGAGGTTATTCACTGACTCGGATAATCCTTGGACTATTAACAGGAGCTGATTGTTGATATCCGCTGGGCCCTGAGTTGGAGAAACGGTCGACGTGGAAGGTTTGGACCTTTTATTTGATTTTGGAGAGGATTTGGCTGTGCGTTTCCTGCCGGCTTGCTTGGCTGGAACTGATGGCGTCATGGGGCTTACCGGGACATCCGTGGCTATGACGGCGGGATTACCCAGAGCATTAGAAGCCAGTAATATAAGATCCTCCCTCTACAGATCTTTATCCGCTGGAATGCCTTGCTGCTCAAAAATAGACAATATCTTCTCCGAGGGCCACTGGGACCACGGGGAATCCCGGTTCTGTATACGTGAACTGCGCCGCACGTTTGCGGGAGAAGTAGGAGGTGGATCATCGTCGGAATCAGTAAAATCGCAATCGACTAAAGATTTTTCCGCCATGTTCGGTTGCTAACTTACGCAATGAGAGTTTTCACTCGTGCGTTAGTTTCTGTGACCGAAAGAGAAGGTAAGTACAATCCTTTTATACTACGTGCTGAGGGATGATAGGCTAAATGGTAATTGATTATGACGTGAGGAGTCTTCCTGGTAGAACTTGCGCAAAGCTTGCATTTCCACCCCTCTCAAACTATTGCATGGATGCATATAGCCAGAAACAATTCATTTGATGCATGCAAAGAAGCAACACTGTGTGTCTCAAGAAGCATTTATTCATGATTACGTAGACATGCTAAAATTTCAAGGCCACACACTACACATAACACATTACACATGACATTACACATTTCATAAAATTTACATTTAGTCATTTAGCAGACGTTTTTATCCAAAGCGAATTACAGACGAGGAAACATTGGAAGCAATTATAACAATATAGGCAACAAAATGCATAAGTTAATTAAATCCAGTCCATTAAAGCCTAGCACAGCATACAAAGCTAAGAATAGTGAGGTAAGTAAAAAATAATTTTTTAAGAAGACAGAAAATAATAAGAGGTTAAAATCAGTCATCTACATTTTGACGGAAGATATGCATTTTCACACACTACACCGGCCTGTAGTGTTCTAGCAGTGTAAGGTTGAGAGTGAGTTTCTTCAGTAGCGGTGTGATGCAGGCCTCTTTGAAAGCAGTGGGAAATGTCCCAGTGGTGAGCAAAGAGTTGATGATGCGGGTCAGACCAGGCACAACTGCTGGAGAGATGGCATGGAGGAGATGGGTGGGGATGGGATCCAGTGGGCAGGTGGTAGGGTGGTTGGAACCAATGACCTTGGAAACATCATCTTCAGACATAGGAGAAAAGGCGGGGGATGGTGGCGTAGAAAATTGGCTGTTGATGGTGGTAGTTTTCTTTACGAAGAACGATGCAAAATCATCAGCCGTTAACTCCGATGAAGGTGTGGGAGCAGGCGGACAGAGGAGAGCAGAGAAGGTTTTTAAGAGTGTGCGAGAGTCAGGAGAGTTGCTGATCTTCGAGTGGTTATAATCAGTTTTTGCAGAGGTGACGTCAACGGAGAAAGTAGAGAGAAGAGACTGGTAGAGAGAGAGAGGTCAGTATGGTCTTTTGACTTGTGCCATTTTCTCTCAGCTGACCGGAGGCTGGTGCAATGCTCACGTGGTACATCCGATAACCAGGGGGCAGACAGGGATGCACGGGCTGGTCCAGATGTAAGAGGGCATATGTTGTCCAAGCAGGATGTAAGCGTGGAACACAGAGTGTCTGTGGCACTGTTGGAATTCAAAAGATAGAGCTCCTCAGAGGGGGGGAGTGCAGACAAGACAGCAGAGGAAAAGCAGGAGGGAGGGACTGTAGGTAGCGCCGGAAAGTGACCAGCGGTAAGACATCTGCGTTGTCTGGAGCGGTGAGGTCGGGGGTGACAAAGAAGTGATCAGACGTGTGCAGCGGAGTGAACTGAGAGTGATGAGTGGAGCATTTCTCGAATCAGCCTTGTCATTTGCAAAACAGTAAGTGCATTTCTGGTTTTGATTGTTTGATTGCAAGAGACGGCACATGATTCACGTTAACGCTTTTACTGTTTGTACAATAATTTATTGACAGACAGTGTCATTGTGATGCAGACAGGAAAAGACAGCACTGCATAGCACAAACAAATGTAGAAATCTGAACATAAGACAATCTCCTTAGGGAAAACTGTACATGCAGTGCAGTGGAATTACAGTGCAGTCTTCCTACACCTCCTGATGTTCCTGTCTTTTGGGCAACGGATTCTCATCCACATCACAACAAATATCTTCTCTTGCGATACAGCGTGAAAATCATCTTTCAGAGTGTCTAATCCAGCCTCTGCAGGCATCAGCTGTGATGTCATCACACGTTACATCCATGGCAGCCAGAAGGGTCATCTGTGTATGCGGCTGGCGATCATATACTTTTAATCTTCATGCTGAGAAAAATTCCTCAACGTGGTTGAGTAGGGTGAGAGGAACTCCACCAGCATCCTGTTGTGGGCCGCAAACCATTGCCTGATGATGTTGGAGCGATGGAAGCTGACATTGTCCCAAACTAACACGTACTTTGGCAGGTCATCTCCAATCTGCCCCCTCTCTTGTTCAGGGATGAGATCCCTGTAGAGAGTGTCAAAAGACTGTTTAGGTGTGAAAAGGGGCCGTCTGCAACACAGTGAAGTTGTCTTGCAGTCCTATGTGGAAAGAATATAGCAATGCAAAACTGTCACAAAATGGTGTGGACAGAACCCAGATGCAGGCAGACGAAGGTTTAACAAAAAACTTTATTAAATAAAACACCCGCAATGGGGAAAAACAAGAACAAAAACACACTAGAAAACAAACACTTCACAAAACCGAAACAGGAAACAAGGTAGTCCAACAAGACGAGAAACAGGGGATACTACCGTGAGCGTTGATACCAACATCAGACAAAAGATAAAGACAATGCACCAACACTGAACAGAGAGAAAACTGAGACCATATAAAGGGAGACACTAACGAGGAGTGATTACATGGGGAGAGTGGTGACAGCTGATGGGAATGAAACCCTAACGAGGTGAATTACAAAACAGACGATGGGAATGAAACCCTAATGAAATTACAGGACATAGGAGGGTGGGGCTGAGAGACATAACAGGAAGACACGTGGCATCACGTAACAACATAAAGCCACATGTCTCCACACATAACACAACAGAAACCCGAAAGACGTGGCAATGTCATGACTCTGCCCAGGGAGCTTGAAAGCTCGAGACAGGAAGGACAGAGTCCTAACATTACCCCCGCCCCCAGAAACGCCCCATGGCGTCTCAAGGGAGAAACTTCAGCGGGCCAAAACACCAAAGCACAAAGACAAACACCACAAGCACAACACAGAACAAACTAAGGGGAACATAAGGGAGGCTATGAAGGGGTTCGGGTGGGTCAACAAAAACAACAAACATGGGAGGGGTGGTGGTGGAATGGGAGGCCAAACCTTGGGGACACCAGAAAAGGGTGGGACAGGTTGAGGAAACTTGAAACAACCGGACGAGACCGGCGGGGACTTGAAACAACCGGACGAGACCGGCGGGGACTTGAAACAACCGGACGAGACCGGCGGGGACTTGAAACAACCGGACGAGACCGGCGGGGACTTGAAACAACCGGACGAGACCGGCGGGGACTTGAAACAACCGGACGAGACCGGCGGGGACTTGAAGCAACCGGACGAGACCGGCGGGGACTTGAAGGGGCTAGGGAGAGGTGTGTGTCCAAGGGGGAAAAAAGTTTGAGGTGATGCCGGCCGGAGAACAGGCTGAGGCACCGGCTGGAAATCCGCCTGCGGAAGGGCAGGTCTGGATGCCGGAAAGGCAGGTCCTGACGCCTGCGGAAAGGCAGGTCCTGACGCCTGCGGAAAGGCAGGTCCTGACGCCTGCGGAAAGGCAGGTCCTGACGCCTGCGGAAAGGCAGGTCCTGACGCCTGCGGAAAGGCAGGTCCTGACGCCTGCGGAAAGGCAGGTCCTGACGCCTGCGGAAAGGCAGGTCCTGACGCCTGCGGAAAGGCAGGTCCTGACGCCTGCGGAAAGGCAGGTCCTGACGCCTGCGGAAAGGCAGGTCCTGACGCCTGCGGAAAGGCAGGTCCTGACGCCTGCGGAAAGGCAGGTCCTGACGCCTGCGGAAAGGCAGGTCCTGACGCCTGCGGAAAGGCAGGTCCTGACGCCTGCGGACAGGCAGGTCCTGACGCCTGGGGAGAGGCAGGTCCTGACGCCTGGGGAGAGGCAGGTCCTGACGCCTGGGGAGAGGCAGGTCCTGACGCCTGGGGAGAGGCAGGTCTGGACGCCTGCGGAGAGGCAGGTCTGGACGCCTGCTGGATCGCTGGCTGTAAACCCGGCTGGAGAACCGGCAGGAGAGCCGGCTGGGCTGGGTTACGTGCCCCCCTCCGTTGCCTCTTTCTCTTCTGCCGAGCCAATTGCCTGGTAGTCGGCTGGAGGAAGGAGGTGAAGGACGGGGCTGGCTCCGCGTTGGAGGCCTCCGAAGAGGACCCCCAGGACTCTCTCCTTCCACGCTTGCCCCGAAGACTGGTGGTTGGTGGAGAGGTTGCAGGGTCCGAGAAGGTAGTCACGACTCCGAGCTTCAGGGCGAGACCCTCAGTGATTGGGCCCAACGGAGAAGAGACCCTCGGTAGGACGGAGACCCTGGGCTCCGGTCGGCTCATGGCGAACCGGAGTACGCCCTCAAAGTCCAGAGGTCTCAGCCTCCTCATCTCCGCTGGCGATAGGGGAACCCTGAGGCCGCTGTTGAACGCCGCAGTCACCTCCTCCTCCCCGAGGAGCACCTCCCCTGCGGCCTCCAGGAACCTGTCCAGGTACACATCCAGGTCCAAGTTCCCCTGGCGAATGCTGCATAGGGGACGAGGCTGGCGAGACCTTGCAGCGAAAAGAGCTGCCTGCTGGGTTCTTCTGGGTCGGTGCATTCTGTCACAAAATGGTGTGGACAGAACCCAGATGCAGGCAGACGAAGGTTTAACAAAAAACTTTATTAAATAAAACACCCGCAATGGGGAAAAACAAGAACAAAAACACACTAGAAAACAAACACTTCACAAAACCGAAACAGGAAACAAGGTAGTCCAACAAGACGAGAAACAGGGGATACTACCGTGAGCGTTGATACCAACATCAGACAAAAGATAAAGACAATGCACCAACACTGAACAGAGAGAAAACTGAGACCATATAAAGGGAGACACTAACGAGGAGTGATTACATGGGGAGAGTGGTGACAGCTGATGGGAATGAAACCCTAACGAGGTGAATTACAAAACAGACGATGGGAATGAAACCCTAATGAAATTACAGGACATAGGAGGGTGGGGCTGAGAGACATAACAGGAAGACACGTGGCATCACGTAACAACATAAAGCCACATGTCTCCACACATAACACAACAGAAACCCGAAAGACGTGGCAATGTCATGACTCTGCCCAGGGAGCTTGAAAGCTCGAGACAGGAAGGACAGAGTCCTAACAAAAACACTAAATTGAGTAAAATAAAATGCCACTGTTTACTTAAAGTATACTTACTGTATATTGTAAAACTAGTGCTTAAATGTCGTGGGGATTATAATATTCTACAGAGACCCATTATAATGCATTTTGATCAACATGACATAAGCAATTGATAATGTAGGAATCTGCACAGAATTTTGTCATAATCATTTGCATGGATGTACAAAAGCATTTGCAACTTGTTCAAAGAAATGAGAAAATGCTTGTTTGATGTGCACACGTGACACAAGGATGTAAGGATTGAACAAGAAGTTTTGAGAATTTCAAATCGGATCAGAGAAATGACTTAGAAAAAACTGTATTTAAAGTGGGGGGGGGGTACTTTTGGGGCAGTTTTGTTTCACCCAAGTGTCCCATTTCCACCCCTCTCAAACTAATGCATGGATGCATATAGCCAGAAACAATTAATTTGATGCATGCAAAGAAGCAACACTGTGTGTCTCAAGAAGCATTTATTCATGATTACGTAGACATGCTAAAATTTCAAGGCCACACACTACACATTACACATAACATTAGACATTTCATAAAATTTACATTTAGTCATTTAGCAGACGTTTTTATCCAAAGCGACTTACAGACGAGGAAACATTGGAAGCAATTATAACAATATAGGCAACAAAATGCATAAGTTAATTAAATCCAGTCCATTAAAGCCTAGCACAGTATACAAAGCTAAGAATAGTGAGGTAAGTAAAAAAATACTTTTTTAAGAAGACAGAAAATAATAAGAGGTTAAAATCAGTCATCTACATTTTGACGGAAGATATGCATTTTCACACACTAGACCGGCCTGTAGTGTTCTAGCAGTGTAAGGTTGAGAGTGAGTTTCTTCAGTAGCGGTGTGATGCAGGCCTCTTTGAAAGCGGTGGGAAATGTCCCAGTGGTGAGCAAAGAGTTGATGATGCGGGTCAGACCAGGCACAACTGCTGGAGAGATGGCATGGAGGAGATGGGTGGGGATGGGATCCATTGGGCAGGTGGTAGGGTGGTTGGAACCAATGACCTTGGAAACATCATCTTCAGACATAGGAGAAAAGGCGGGTGATGGTGGCGTAGAAAATTGGCTGTTGATGGCGGTAGTTTTCTTTACGAAGAACGATGCAAAATCATCAGCCGTTAACTCCGATGAAGGTGTGGGAGCAGGCGGACAGAGGAGAGCAGAGAAGGTTTTTAAGAGTGTGCGAGAGTCAGGAGAGTTGCTGATCTTCGACTGGTTATAATCAGTTTTTGCAGAGGTGACGTCAACGGAGAAAGTAGAGAGAGAGAGGTCAGTATGGTCTTTTGACTTGTGCCATTTTCCCTCAGCTGACCGGATGCTGGTGCGATGCTCACGTGGTACATCCGATAACCAGGGGGCAGACAGGGATGCACGGGCTGGTCCAGATGTAAGAGGGCATATGTTGTCCAAGCAGGATGTAAGCGTGGAACACGGAGTGTCTGTGGCACTGTTGGTATTCAAAAGAGAGAGCTCCTCAGAGGGGGGGAGTGCAGACAAGACAGCAGAGGAAAAGCAGGAGGGAGGGACCGTAGGTAGCGCCGGAAAGTGACCAGCGGTAAGACATCTGCGTTGTCTGGAGCGGTGAGGTCGGGGGTGACAAAGAAGTGATCAGACGTGTGCAGCGGAGTGACCTGAGAGTGATTAGTGGAGCATTTCTCGAATCATCCTTGTCATTTGCACAACAGTAAGTGCATTTCTGGTTTTGATTGTTTGATTGCAAGAGACGGCACATGATTCACGTTAACGCTTTTACTGTTTGTACAATAATTTATTGACAGACAGTGTCATTGTGATGCAGACAGGAAAAGACAGCACTGCATAGCACACACAAATGTAGAAATCTGAACATAAGACAATCTCCTTAGGGAAAACTGTACATGCAGTGCAGTGGAATTACAGTGCAGTCTTCCTACACCTCCTGATGTTCCTGTCTTTTGGGCAACGGATTCTCATCCACATCACAACAAATATCTTCTCTTGCGATACAGCGTGAAAATCATCTTTCAGAGTGTCTAATCCAGCCTCTGCAGGCATCAGCTGTGATGTCATCACACGTTACATCCATGGCAGCCAGAAGGGTCATCTGTGTATGCGGCTGGCGATCATATACTTTTAATCTTCATGCTGAGAAAAATTCCTCAACGTGGTTGAGTAGGGTGAGAGGAACTCCACCAGCATCCTGTTGTGGGCCGCAAACCATTGCCTGATGATGTTGGAGCGATGGAAACTGACATTGTCCCAAACTAACACGTACTTTGGCAGGTCATCTCCAATCTGCCCCCTCTCTTGTTCAGGGATGAGATCCCTGTAGAGAGTGTCAAAAGACTGTTTAGGTGTGAAAAGGGGCCGTCTGCAACACAGTGAAGTTGTCTTGCAGTCCTATGTGGAAAGAATATAGCAATGCAAAACACTAAATTGAGTAAAATAAAATGCCACTGTTTACTTAAAGTATACTTACTGTATATTGTAAAACTAGTGCTTAAATGTCGTGGGGATTATACTATTCTACAGAGACCCATTATAATGCATTTTGATCAACATGACATAAGCAATTGATAATGAAGGAATCTGCACAGAATTTTGTCATAATCATTTGCATGGATGTACCAAAGCATTTGCAACTTGTTCAAAGAAATGAGAAAATGCTTGTTTGATGTGCACACGTGACACAAGGATGTAAGGATTGAACAAGAAGTTTTGAGAATTTCAAATCGGATCAGAGAAATGTACCAAATTGACTTAGAAAAAACTGTATTTAAAGTGGGGGGGGGTACTTTTGGGGCAGTTTTGTTTCACCCAAGTGTCCCATTTCCACCCCTCTCAAACTAATGCATGGATGCAAATAGCCAGAAACAATTCATTTGATGCATGCAAAGAAGCAACACTGTGTGTCTCAAGAAGCATTTATTCATGATTACGTAGACATGCTAAAATTTCAAGGCCACTTACTACACATTACACATTACACATGACATTACACATTTCATAAAATTAACATTTAGTCATTTAGCAGACGTTTTTATCCAAAGCGACTTACAGACGAGGAAACATTGGAAGCAATTATAACAATATAGGCAACAAAATGCATAAGTTAAATAAATCCAGTCCATTAAAGCCTAGCACAGTATACAAAGCTAAGAATAGTGAGGTAAGTAAAAAAATACTTTTTTAAGAAGACAGAAAATAATAAGAGGTTAAAATCAGTCATCTACATTTTGACGGAAGATATGCATTTTCACACACTACACCGGCCTGTAGTGTTCTAGCAGTGTAAGGTTGAGAGTCAGTTTCTTCAGTAGCGGTGTGATGCAGGCCTCTTTGAGAAGCAGTGGGAAATGTCCCAGTGGTGAGCAAAGAGTTGATGATGCGGGTCAGACCAGGCACAACTGCTGGAGAGATGGCAAGGAGGAGATGGGTGGGGATGGGATCCAGTGGGCAGGTGGTAGGGTGGTTGGAACCAATGACCTTGGAAACATCATCTTCAGACATAGGAGAAAAGGCGGGTGATGGTGGCGTAGAAAATTGGCTGTTGATGGCTGTAGTTTTCATTACGAAGAACGATGCAAAATCATCAGCCGTTAACTCCGATGAAGGTGTGGGAGCAGGCGGACAGAGGAGAGCAGAGAAGGTTTTTAAGAGTGTGCGAGAGTCAGGAGAGTTGCTGATCTTCGAGTGGTTATAATCAGTTTTTGCAGAGGTGACGTCAACGGAGAAAGTAGAGAGAGAGAGGTCAGTATGGTCTTTTGACTTGTGCCATTTTCTCTCAGCTGACCGGAGGCTGGTGCGATGCTCACGTGGTACATCCGATAACCAGGGGGCAGACAGGGATGCACGGGCTGGTCCAGATGTAAGAGGGCATATGTTGTCCAAGCAGGATGTAAGCGTGGAACACAGAGTGTCTGTGGCACTGTTGGTATTCAAAAGAGAGAGCTCCTCAGAGGGGGGGAGTGCAGACAAGACAGCAGAGGAAAAGCAGGAGGGAGGGACCGTAGGTAGCGCCGGAAAGTGACCAGCGGTAAGACATCTGCGTTGTCTGGAGCGGTGAGGTCGGGGGTGACAAAGAAGTGATCAGACGTGTGCAGCGGAGTGACCTGAGAGTGATGAGTGGAGCATTTCTCGAATCATCCTTGTCATTTGCAAAACAGTAAGTGCATTTCTGGTTTTGATTGTTTGATTGCAAGAGACGGCACATGATTCACGTTAACGCTTTTACTGTTTGTACAATAATTTATTGACAGACAGTGTCATTGTGATGCAGACAGGAAAAGACAGCACTGCATAGCACAAACAAATGTAGAAATCTGAACATAAGACAATCTCCTTAGGGAAAACTGTACATGCAGTGCAGTGGAATTACAGTGCAGTCTTCCTACACCTCCTGACGTTCCTGTCTTTTGGGCAACGGATTCTCATCCACATCACAACAAATATCTTCTCTTGCGATACAGCGTGAAAATCATCTTTCAGAGTGTCTAATCCAGCCTCTGCAGGCATCAGCTGTGATGTCATCACACGTTACATCCATGGCAGCCAGAAGGGTCATCTGTGTATGCGGCTGGCGATCATATACTTTTAATCTTAATGCTGAGAAAAATTCCTCAACGTGGTTGAGTAGGGTGAGAGGAACTCCACCAGCATCCTGTTGTGGGCCGCAAACCATTGCCTGATGATGTTGGAGCGATGGAAACTGACATTGTCCCAAACTAACACGTACTTTGGCAGGTCATCTCCAATCTGCCCCCTCTCTTGTTCAGGGATGAGATCCCTGTAGAGAGTGTCAAAAGACTGTTTAGGTGTGAAAAGGGGCCGTCTGTAACACAGTGAAGTTGTCTTGCAGTCCTATGTGGAAAGAATATAGCAATGCAAATCACTAAATTGAGTAAATTAAATGCCACTGTTTACTTAAAGTATACTTACTGTATATTGTAAAACTAGTGCTTAAATGTCGTGGGGATTATACTATTCTACAGAGACCCATTATAATGCATTTTGATCAACATGACATAAGCAATTGATAATGTAGGAATCTTCACAGAATTTTGTCATAATCATTTGCATGGATGTACCAAAGCATTTGCAACTTGTTCAAAGAAATGAGAAAATGCTTGTTTGATGTGCACACGTGACACAAGGATGTAAGGATTGAACAAGAAGTTTTGAGAATTTCAAATCGGATCAGAGAAATGTACCAAATTGACTTAGAAAAAACTGTATTTAAAGTGGGGGGGGGGGGTACTTTTGGGGCAGTTTTGTTTCACCCAAGTGTCCCATTTCCACCCCTCTCAAACTAATGCATGGATGCATATAGCCAGAAACAATTCATTTGATGCATGCAAAGAAGCAACACTGTGTGTCTCAAGAAGCATTTATTCATGATAACGTAGACATGCTAAAATTTCAAGGCCACACACTACACATTACACATTACACATGACATTACACATTTCATAAAATTTACATTTAGTCATTTAGCAGACGTTTTTATCCAAAGCGACTTACAGACGAGGAAACATTGGAAGCAATTATAACAATATAGGCAACAAAATGCATAAGTTAATTAAATCCAGTCCATTAAAGCCTAGCACAGTATACAAAGCTAAGAATAGTGAGGTAAGTAAAAAAATAATTTTTTAAGAAGACAGAAAATAATAAGAGGTTAAAATCAGTCATCTACATTTTGACGGAAGATATGCATTTTCACACACTACACCGGCCTGTAGTGTTCTAGCAGTGTAAGGTTGAGAGTGAGTTTCTTCAGTAGCGGTGTGATGCAGGCCTCTTTGAAAGCAGTGGGAAATGTCCCAGTGGTGAGCAAAGAGTTGATGATGCGGGTCAGACCAGGCACAACTGCTGGAGAGATGGCATGGAGGAGATGGGTGGGGATGGGATCCATTGGGCAGGTGGTAGGGTGGTTGGAACCAATGACCTTGGAAACATCATCTTCAGACATAGGAGAAAAGGCGGGTGATGGTGGCGTAGAAAATTGGCTGTTGATGGCGGTAGTTTTCTTTATGAAGAACGATGCAAAATCATCAGCCGTTAACTCCGATGAAGGTGTGGGAGCAGACGGACAGAGGAGAGCAGAGAAGGTTTTTAAGAGCGTGCGAGAGTCAGGAGAGTTGCTGATCTTCGAGTGGTTATAATCAGTTTTTGCAGAGGTGACGTCAACGGAGAAAGTAGAGAGAGAGAGGTCAGTATGGTCTTTTGACTTGTGCCATTTGCTCTCAGCTGACCGGAGGCTGGTGCGATGCTCACGTGGTACATCCGATAACCAGGGGGCAGACAGGGATGCACGGGCTGGTCCAGATGTAAGAGGGCATATGTTGTCCAAGCAGGATGTAAGCGTGGAACACAGAGTGTCTGTGGCACTGTTGGTATTCAAAAGAGAGAGCTCCTCAGAGGGGGGGAGTGCAGACAAGACAGAAGAGGAAAAGCAGGAGGGAGGGACCGTAGGTAGCGTCGGAAAGTGGCGGTAAGACATCTGCGTTGTCTGGAGCGGTGAGGTCGGGGGTGACAAAGAAGTGATCAGACGTGTGCAGCGGAGTGACCTGAGAGTGATGAGTGGAGCATTTCTCGAATCATCCTTGTCATTTGCAAAACAGTAAGTGCATTTCTGGTTTTGATTGTTTGATTGCAAGAGACGGCACATGATTCACGTTAACGCTTTTACTGTTTGTACAATAATTTATTGACAGACAGTGTCATTGTGATGCAGACAGGAAAAGACAGCACTGCATAGCACAAACAAATGTAGAAATCTAAACATAAGACAATCTCCATAGGGAAAACTGTACATGCAGTGCAGTGGAATTACAGTGCAGTCTTCCTACACCTCCTGACGTTCCTGTCTTTTGGGCAACGGATTCTCATCCACATCACAACAAATATCTTCTCTTGCGATACAGCGTGAAAATCATCTTTCAGAGTGTCTAATCCAGCCTCTGCAGGCATCAGCTGTGATGTCATCACACGTTACATCCATGGCAGCCAGAAGGGTCATCTGTGTATGCGGCTGGCAATCATATACTTTTAATCTTCATGCTGAGAAAAATTCCTCAACGGGGTTGAGTAGGGTGAGAGGAACTCCACCAGCATTCTGTTGTGGGCCGCAAACCATTGCCTGATGATGTTGGAGCGATGGAAACTGACATTGTCCCAAACTAACACGTACTTTGGCAGGTCATCTCCAATCTGCCCCCTCTCTTGTTCAGGGATGAGATCCCTTTAGAGAGTGTCAAAAGACTGTTTAGGTGTGAAAAGGGGCCGTCTGCAACACAGTGAAGTTGTCTTGCAGTCCTATGTGGAAAGAATATAGCAATGCAAAACACTAAATTGAGTAAAATAAAATGCCACTGTTTACTTAAAGTATACTTACTGTATATTGTAAAACTAGTGCTTAAATGTCGTGGGGATTATACTATTCTACAGAGACCCATTATAATGCATTTTGATCAACATGACATAAGCAATTGATAATGTAGGAATCTTCACAGAATTTTGTCATAATCATTTGCATGGATGTACCAAAGCATTTGCAACTTGTTCAAAGAAATGAGAAAATGCTTGTTTGATGTGCACACGTGACACAAGGATGTAAGGATTGAACAAGAAGTTTTGAGAATTTCAAATCGGATCAGAGAAATGTACCAAATTGACTTAGAAAAAACTGTATTTAAAGTGGGGGGGGGTACTTTTGGGGCAGTTTTGTTTCACCCAAGTGTCCCATTTCCACCCCTCTCAAACTAATGCATGGATGCATATAGCCGGAAAACAATTCATTTGATGCATGCAAAGAAGCAACACTGTGTGTCTCAAGAAGCATTTATTCATGATTACGTAGACATGCTAAAATGTCAAGGCCACACACTACACATTACACATTACACATGACATTACACATTTCATAAAATTTACATTTAGTCATTTAGCAGACGTTTTTATCCAAAGCGACTTACAGACGAGGAAACATTGGAAGCAATTATAACAATATTGGCAACAAAATGCATAAGTTAATTAAATCCAGTCCATTAAAGCCTAGCACAGTATACAAAGCTAAGAATAGTGAGGTAAGTAAAAAAATAATTTTTTAAGAAGACAGAAAATAATAAGAGGTTAAAATCAGTCATCTACATTTTGACGGAAGATATGCATTTTCACACACTACACCGGCCTGTAGTGTTCTAGCAGTGTAAGGTTGAGAGTGAGTTTCTTCAGTAGCGGTGTGATGCAGGCCTCTTTGAAAGCAGTGGGAAATGTCCCAGTGGTGAGCAAAGAGTTGATGATGCGGGTCAGACCAGGCACAACTGCTGGAGAGATGGCATGGAGGAGATGGGTGGGGATGGGATCCATTGGGCAGGTGGTAGGGTGGTTAGAACCAATGACCTTGGAAACATCATCTTCAGACATAGGAGAAAAGGCGGGTGATGGTGGCGTAGAAAATTGGCTGTTGATGGCGGTAGTTTTCTTTACGAAGAACGATGCAAAATCATCAGCCGTTAACTCCGATGAAGGTGTGGGAGCAGGCGGACAGAGAAGAGCAGAGAAGGTTTTTAAGAGTGTGCGAGAGTCAGGAGAGTTGCTGATCTTCGAGTGGTTATAATCAGTTTTTGCAGAGGTGACGTCAACGGAGAAAGTAGAGAGAGAGAGGTCAGTATGGTCTTTTGACTTGTGCCATTTGCTCTCAGCTGACCGGAGGCTGGTGCGATGCTCACGTGGTACATCCGATAACCAGGGGGCAGACAGGGATGCACGGGCTGGTCCAGATGTAAGAGGGCATATGTTGTCCAAGCAGGATGTAAGCGTGGAACACAGAGTGTCTGTGGCACTGTTGGTATTCAAAAGAGAGAGCTCCTCAGAGGGGCGGAGTGCAGACAAGACAGAAGAGGAAAAGCAGGAGGGAGGGACCGTAGGTAGCGCCGGAAAGTGACCAGCGGTAAGACATCTGCGTTGTCTGGAGCGGTGAGGTCGGGGGTGACAAAGAAGTGATCAGACGTGTGCAGCGGAGTGACCTGAGAGTGATGAGTGAAGCATTTCTCGAATCATCCTTGTCATTTGCAAAACAGTAAGTGCATTTCTGGTTTTGATTGTTTGATTGCAAGAGACGGCACATGATTCACGTTAACGCTTTTACTGTTTGTACAATAATTTATTGACAGACAGTGTCATTGTGATGCAGACAGGAAAAGACAGCACTGCATAGCACAAACAAATGTAGAAATCTAAACATAAGACAATCTCCATAGGGAAAACTGTACATGCAGTGCAGTGGAATTACAGTGCAGTCTTCCTACACCTCCTGACGTTCCTGTCTTTTGGGCAACGGATTCTCATCCACATCACAACAAATATCTTCTCTTGCGATACAGCGTGAAAATCATCTTTCAGAGTGTCTAATCCAGCCTCTGCAGGCATCAGCTGTGATGTCATCACACGTTACATCCATGGCAGCCAGAAGGGTCATCTGTGTATGCGGCTGGCGATCATATACTTTTAATCTTAATGCTGAGAAAAATTCCTCAACGTGGTTGAGTAGGGTGATAGGAACTCCACCAGCATCCTGTTGTGGGCCGCAAACCATTGCCTGATGATGTTGGAGCGATGGAAACTGACATTGTCCCAAACTAACACGTACTTTGGCAGGTCATCTCCAATCTGCCCCCTCTCTTGTTCAGGGATGAGATCCCTGTAGAGAGTGTCAAAAGACTGTTTAGGTGTGAAAAGGGGCCTTCTGTAACACAGTGAAGTTGTCTTGCAGTCCTATGTGGAAAGAATATAGCAATGCAAATCACTAAATTGAGTAAATTAAATGCCACTGTTTACTTAAAGTATACTTACTGTATATTGTAAAACTAGTGCTTAAATGTCGTGGGGATTATACTATTCTACAGAGACCCATTATAATGCATTTTGATCAACATGACATAAGCAATTGATAATGTAGGAATCTTCACAGAATTTTGTCATAATCATTTGCATGGATGTACCAAAGCATTTGCAACTTGTTCAAAGAAATGAGAAAATGCTTGTTTGATGTGCACACGTGACACAAGGATGTAAGGATTGAACAAGAAGTTTTGAGAATTTCAAATCGGATCAGAGAAATGTACCAAATTGACTTAGAAAAAACTGTATTTAAAGTGGGGGGGGGTACTTTTGGGGCAGTTTTGTTTCACCCAAGTGTCCCATTTCCACCCCTCTCAAACTAATGCATGGATGCATATAGCCGGAAAACAATTCATTTGATGCATGCAAAGAAGCAACACTGTGTGTCTCAAGAAGCATTTATTCATGATAACGTAGACATGCTAAAATTTCAAGGCCACACACTACACATTACACATTACACATGACATTACACATTTCATAAAATTTACATTTAGTCATTTAGCAGACGTTTTTATCCAAAGCGACTTACAGACGAGGAAACATTGGAAGCAATTATAACAATATAGGCAACAAAATGCATAAGTTAATTAAATCCAGTCCATTAAAGCCTAGCACAGTATACAAAGCTAAGAATAGTGAGGTAAGTAAAAAAATAATTTTTTAAGAAGACAGAAAATAATAAGAGGTTAAAATCAGTCATCTACATTTTGACGGAAGATATGCATTTTCACACACTACACCGGCCTGTAGTGTTCTAGCAGTGTAAGGTTGAGAGTGAGTTTCTTCAGTAGCGGTGTGATGCAGGCCTCTTTGAAAGCAGTGGGAAATGTCCCAGTGGTGAGCAAAGAGTTGATGATGCGGGTCAGACCAGGCACAACTGCTGGAGAGATGGCATGGAGGAGATGGGTGGGGATGGGATCCATTGGGCAGGTGGTAGGGTGGTTGGAACCAATGACCTTGGAAACATCATCTTCAGACATAGGAGAAAAGGCGGGTGATGGTGGCGTAGAAAATTGGCTGTTGATGGCGGTAGTTTTCTTTACGAAGAACGATGCAAAATCATCAGCCGTTAACTCCGATGAAGGTGTGGGAGCAGACGGACAGAGGAGAGCAGAGAAGGTTTTTAAGAGCGTGCGAGAGTCAGGAGAGTTGCTGATCTTCGAGTGGTTATAATCAGTTTTTGCAGAGGTGACGTCAACGGAGAAAGTAGAGAGAGAGAGGTCAGTATGGTCTTTGACTTGTGCCATTTGCTCTCAGCTGACCGGAGGCTGGTGCGATGCTCACGTGGTACATCCGATAACCAGGGGGCAGACAAGGGATGCACGGGCTGGTCCAGATGTAAGAGGGCATATGTTGTCCAAGCAGGATGTAAGCGTGGAACACAGAGTGTCTGTGGCACTGTTGGTATTCAAAAGAGAGAGCTCCTCAGAGGGGGGGAGTGCAGACAAGACAGAAGAGGAAAAGCAGGAGGGAGGGACCGTAGGTAGCGCCGGAAAGTGGCGGTAAGACATCTGCGTTGTCTGGAGCGGTGAGGTCGGGGGTGACAAAGAAGTGATCAGACGTGTGCAGCGGAGTGACCTGAGAGTGATGAGTGGAGCATTTCTCGAATCATCCTTGTCATTTGCAAAACAGTAAGTGCATTTCTGGTTTTGATTGTTTGATTGCAAGAGACGGCACATGATTCACGTTAACGCTTTTACTGTTTGTACAATAATTTATTGACAGACAGTGTCATTGTGATGCAGACAGGAAAAGACAGCACTGCATAGCACAAACAAATGTAGAAATCTAAACATAAGACAATCTCCATAGGGAAAACTGTACATGCAGTGCAGTGGAATTACAGTGCAGTCTTCGTACACCTCCTGACGTTCCTGTCTTTTGGGCAACGGATTCTCATCCACATCACAACAAATATCTTCTCTTGCGATACAGCGTGAAAATCATCTTTCAGAGTGTCTAATCCAGCCTCTGCAGGCATCAGCTGTGATGTCATCACACGTTACATCCATGGCAGCCAGAAGGGTCATCTGTGTATGCGGCTGGCGATCATATACTTTTAATCTTCATGCTGAGAAAAATTCCTCAACGTGGTTGAGTAGGGTGAGAGGAACTCCACCAGCATTCTGTTGTGGGCCGCAAACCATTGCCTGATGATGTTGGAGCGATGGAAACTGACATTGTCCCAAACTAACACGTACTTTGGCAGGTCATCTCCAATCTGCCCCCTCTCTTGTTCAGGGATGAGATCCCTGTAGAGAGTGTCAAAAGACTGTTTAGGTGTGAAAAGGGGCCGTCTGCAACACAGTGAAGTTGTCTTGCAGTCCTATGTGGAAAGAATATAGCAATGCAAAACACTAAATTGAGTAAAATAAAATGCCACTGTTTACTTAAAGTATACTTACTGTATATTGTAAAACTAGTACTTAAATGTCGTGGGGATTATACTATTCTACAGAGACCCATTATAATGCATTTTGATCAACATGACATAAGCAATTGATAATGTAGGAATCTGCACAGAATTTTGTCATAATCATTTGCATGGATGTACCAAAGCATTTGCAACTTGTTCAAAGAAATGAGATAATGCTTGTTGGATGTGCACACGTGACACAAGGATGTAAGGATTGAACAAGAAGTTTTGAGAATTTCAAATCGGATCAGAGAAATGTACCAAATTGACTTAGAAAAAACAGTATTTAAAGTGGGGGGGGTACTTTTGGGGCAGTTTTGTTTCACCCAAGTGTCCCATTTCCACCCCTCTCAAACTAATGCATGGATGCATATAGCCAGAAACAATTCATTTGATGCATGCAAAGAAGCAACACTGTGTGTCTCAAGAAGCATTTATTCATGATTACGTAGACATGCTAAAATTTCAAGGCCACACACTACACATTACACATTACACATGACATTACACATTTCATAAAATTTACATTTAGTCATTTAGCAGACGTTTTTATCCAAAGCGACTTACAGACGAGGAAACATTGGAAGCAATTATAACAATATAGGCAACAAAATGCATAAGTTAATTAAATCCAGTCCATTAAAGCCTAGCACAGTATACAAAGCTAAGAATAGTGAGGTAAGTAAAAAAAATTTTTTTAAGAAGACAGAAAATAGTAAGAGGTTCAAATCAGTCATCTACATTTTGACGGAAGATATGCATTTTCACACACTACACCGGCCTGTAGTGTTATAGCAGTGTAAGGTTGAGAGTGAGTTTCTTCAGTAGCGGTGTGATGCAGGCCTCTTTGAAAGCAGTGGGAAATGTCCCAGTGGTGAGCAAAGAGTTGATGATGCGGGTCAGACCAGGCACAACTGCTGGAGAGATGGCATGGAGGAGATGGGTGGGGATGGGATCCAGTGGGCAGGTGGTAGGGTGGTTGGAACCAATGACCTTGGAAACATCATCTTCAGACATAGGAGAAAAGGCGGGTGATGGTGGCGTAGAAAATTGGCTGTTGATGGCGGTAGTTTTCTTTACGAAGAACGATGCAAAATCATCAGCCGTTAACTCCGATGAAGGTGTGGGAGCAGGCGGACAGAGGAGAGCAGAAAAGGTTTTTAAGAGTGTGCGAGAGTCAAGAGAGTTGCTGATCTTCGAGTGGTTATAATCAGTTTTTGCAGAGGTGACGTCAACGGAGAAAGTAGAGAGAGAGAGGTCAGTATGGTTTTTTGACTTGTGCCATTTTCTCTCAGCTGACCGGAGGCTGGTGCGATGCTCACGTGGTACATCCGATAACCAGGGGGCAGACAGGGATGCACGGGCTGGTCCAGATGTAAGAGGGCATATGTTTTCCAAGCAGGATGTAAGCGTGGAACACAGAGTGTCTGTGGCACTGTTGGTATTCAAAAGAGAGAGCTCCTCAGAGGGGGGGAGTGCAGACAAGACAGCAGAGGAAAAGCAGGAGGGAGGGACCGTAGGTAGCGCCGGAAAGTGACCAGCGGTAAGACATCTGCGTTGTCTGGAGCGGTGAGGTCGGGGGTGACAAAGAAGTGATCAGACGTGTGCAGCGGAGTGACCTGAGAGTGATGAGTGGAGCATTTCTCGAATCATCCTTGTCATTTGCACAACAGTAAGTGCATTTCTGGTTTTGATTGTTTGATTGCAAGAGACGGCACATGATTCACGTTAACGCTTTTACTGTTTGTACAATAATTTATTGACAGACAGTGTCATTGTGATGCAGACAGGAAAAGACAGCACTGCATAGCACAAACAAATGTAGAAATCTGAACATAAGACAATCTCCTTAGGGAAAACTGTACATGCAGTGCAGTGGAATTACAGTGCAGTCTTCCTACACCTCCTGACATTCCTGTCTTTTGGGTAACGGATTGTCATCCACATCACAACAAATATCTTCTCTTGCGATTCAGCGTGAAAATCATCTTTCAGAGTGTCTAATCCAGCCTCTGCAGGCATCAGCTGTGATGTCATCACACGTTACATCCATGGCAGCCAGAAGGGTCATCTGTGTATGCGGCTGGCCATCATATACTTTTAATCTTCATGCTGAGAAAAATTCCTCAACGGGGTTGAGTAGGGTGAGAGGAACTCCACCAGCATCCTGTTGTGGGCCGCAAACCATTGCCTGATGATGTTGGAGCGATGGAAACTGACATTGTCCCAAACTAACACGTACTTTGGCAGGTCATCTCCATTCTGCCCCCTCTCTTGTTCAGGGATGAGATCCCTGTAGAGAGTGTCAAAAGACTGTTTAGGTGTGAAAAGAGGCCGTCTGCAACACAGTGAAGTTGTCTTGCAGTCCTATGTGGAAAGAATATAGCAATGCAAAACACTAAATTGAGTAAAATAAAATGCCACTGTTTACTTAAAGTATACTTACTGTATATTGTAAAACTAGTGCTTAAATGTCGTGGGGATTATAATATTCTACAGAGACCCATTATAATGCATTTTGATCAACATGACATAAGCAATTGATAATGTAGGAATCTGCACAGAATTTTGTCATAATCATTTGCATGGATGTACAAAAGCATTTGCAACTTGTTCAAAGAAATGAGAAAATGCTTGTTTGATGTGCACACGTGACACAAGGATGTAAGGATTGAACAAGAAGTTTTGAGAATTTCAAATCGGATCAGAGAAATGTACCAAATTGACTTAGAAAAAACTGTATTTAAAGTGGGGGGGGGTACTTTTGGGGCAGTTTTGTTTCACCCAAGTGTCCCATTTCCACCCCTCTCAAACTAATGCATGGATGCATATAGCCAGAAACAATTCATTTGATGCATGCAAAGAAGCAACACTGTGTGTCTCAAGAAGCATTTATTCATGATAACGTAGACATGCTAAAATTTCAAGGCCACACACTACACATTACACATTACACATGATATTACACATTTCATAAAATTTACATTTAGTCATTTAGCAGACGTTTTTATCCAAAGCGACTTACAGACGAGGAAACATTGGAAGCAATTATAACAATATAGGCAACAAAATGCATAAGTTAATTAAATCCAGTCCATTAAAGCCTAGCACAGTATACAAAGCTAAGAATAGTGAGGTAAGTAAAAAAATAATTTTTTAAGAAGACAGAAAATAATAAGAGGTTAAAATCAGTCATCTACATTTTGACGGAAGATATGCATTTTCACACACTACACCGGCCTGTAGTGTTCTAGCAGTGTAAGGTTGAGAGTGAGTTTCTTCAGTAGCGGTGTGATGCAGGCCTCTTTGAAAGCAGTGGGAAATGTCCCAGTGGTGAGCAAAGAGTTGATGATGCGGGTCAGACCAGGCACAACTGCTGGAGAGATGGCATGGAGGAGATGGGTGGGGATGGGATCCATTGGGCAGGTGGTAGGGTGGTTGGAACCAATGACCTTGGAAACATCATCTTCAGACATAGGAGAAAAGGCGGGTGATGGTGGCGTAGAAAATTGGCTGTTGATGGCGGTAGTTTTCTTTACGAAGAACGATGCAAAATCATCAGCCGTTAACTCCGATGAAGGTGTGGGAGCAGACGGACAGAGGAGAGCAGAGAAGGTTTTTAAGAGCGTGCGAGAGTCAGGAGAGTTGCTGATCTTCGAGTGGTTATAATCAGTTTTTGCAGAGGTGACGTCAACGGAGAAAGTAGAGAGAGAGAGGTCAGTATGGTCTTTTGACTTGTGCCATTTGCTCTCAGCTGACCGGAGGCTGGTGCGATGCTCACGTGGTACATCCGATAACCAGGGGGCAGACAGGGATGCACGGGCTGGTCCAGATGTAAGAGGGCATATGTTGTCCAAGCAGGATGTAAGCGTGGAACACAGAGTGTCTGTGGCACTGTTGGTATTCAAAAGAGAGAGCTCCTCAGAGGGGGGGAGTGCAGACAAGACAGCAGAGGAAAAGCAGGAGGGAGGGACCGTAGGTAGCGCCGGAAAGTGACCAGCGGTAAGACATCTGCGTTGTCTGGAGCGGTGAGGTCGGGGGTGACAAAGAAGTGATCAGACGTGTGCAGCGGAGTGACCTGAGAGTGATGAGTGGAGCATTTCTCGAATCATCCTTGTCATTTGCAAAACAGTAAGTGCATTTCTGGTTTTGATTGTTTGATTGCAAGAGACGGCACATGATTCACGTTAACGCTTTTACTGTTTGTACAATAATTTATTGACAGACAGTGTCATTGTGATGCAGACAGGAAAAGACAGCACTGCATAGCACAAACAAATGTAGAAATCTAAACATAAGACAATCTCCATAGGGAAAACTGTACATGCAGTCCAGTGGAATTACAGTGCAGTCTTCCTACACCTCCTGACGTTCCTGTCTTTTGGGCAACGGATTCTCATCCACATCACAACAAATATCTTCTCTTGCGATACAGCGTGAAAATCATCTTTCAGAGTGTCTAATCCAGCCTCTGCAGGCATCAGCTGTGATGTCATCACACGTTACATCCATGGCAGCCAGAAGGGTCATCTGTGTATGCGGCTGGCAATCATATACTTTTAATCTTCATGCTGAGAAAAATTCCTCAACGGGGTTGAGTAGGGTGAGAGGAACTCCACCAGCATTCTGTTGTGGGCCGCAAACCATTGCCTGATGATGTTGGAGCGATGGAAACTGACATTGTCCCAAACTAACACGTACTTTGGCAGGTCATCTCCAATCTGCCCCCTCTCTTGTTCAGGGATGAGATCCCTTTAGAGAGTGTCAAAAGACTGTTTAGGTGTGAAAAGGGGCCGTCTGCAACACAGTGAAGTTGTCTTGCAGTCCTATGTGGAAAGAATATAGCAATGCAAAACACTAAATTGAGTAAAATAAAATGCCACTGTTTACTTAAAGTATACTTACTGTATATTGTAAAACTAGTGCTTAAATGTCGTGGGGATTATACTATTCTACAGAGACCCATTATAATGCATTTTGATCAACATGACATAAGCAATTGATAATGTAGGAATCTGCACAGAATTTTGTCATAATCATTTGCATGGATGTACCAAAGCATTTGCAACTTGTTCAAAGAAATGAGATAATGCTTGTTTGATGTGCACACGTGACACAAGGATGTAAGGATTGAACAAGAAGTTTTGAGAATTTCAAATCGGATCAGAGAAATGTACCAAATTGACTTAGAAAAAACTGTATTTAAAGTGGGGGGGGTACTTTTGGGGCAGTTTTGTTTCACCCAAGTGTCCCATTTCCACCCCTCTCAAACTAATGCATGGATGCATATAGCCGGAAAACAATTCATTTGATGCATGCAAAGAAGCAACACTGTGTGTCTCAAGAAGCATTTATTCATGATTACGTAGACATGCTAAAATGTCAAGGCCACACACTACACATTACACATTACACATGACATTACACATTTCATAAAATTTACATTTAGTCATTTAGCAGACGTTTTTATCCAAAGCGACTTACAGACGAGGAAACATTGGAAGCAATTATAACAATATTGGCAACAAAATGCATAAGTTAATTAAATCCAGTCCATTAAAGCCTAGCACAGTATACAAAGCTAAGAATAGTGAGGTAAGTAAAAAAATAATTTTTTAAGAAGACAGAAAATAATAAGAGGTTAAAATCAGTCATCTACATTTTGACGGAAGATATGCATTTTCACACACTACACCGGCCTGTAGTGTTCTAGCAGTGTAAGGTTGAGAGTGAGTTTCTTCAGTAGCGGTGTGATGCAGGCCTCTTTGAAAGCAGTGGGAAATGTCCCAGTGGTGAGCAAAGAGTTGATGATGCGGGTCAGACCAGGCACAACTGCTGGAGAGATGGCATGGAGGAGATGGGTGGGGATGGGATCCATTGGGCAGGTGGTAGGGTGGTTAGAACCAATGACCTTGGAAACATCATCTTCAGACATAGGAGAAAAGGCGGGTGATGGTGGAGTAGAAAATTGGCTGTTGATGGCGGTAGTTTCCTTTACGAAGAACGATGCAAAATCATCAGCCGTTAACTCCGATGAAGGTGTGGGAGCAGGCGGACAGAGAAGAGCAGAGAAGGTTTTTAAGAGTGTGCGAGAGTCAGGAGAGTTGCTGATCTTCGAGTGGTTATAATCAGTTTTTGCAGAGGTGACGTCAACGGAGAAAGTAGAGAGAGAGAGGTCAGTATGGTCTTTTGACTTGTGCCATTTGCTCTCAGCTGACCGGAGGCTGGTGCGATGCTCACGTGGTACATCCGATAACCAGGGGGCAGACAGGGATGCACGGGCTGGTCCAGATGTAAGAGGGCATATGTTGTCCAAGCAGGATGTAAGCGTGGAACACAGAGTGTCTGTGGCACTGTTGGTATTCAAAAGAGAGAGCTCCTCAGAGGGGCGGAGTGCAGACAAGACAGAAGAGGAAAAGCAGGAGGGAGGGACCGTAGGTAGCGCCGGAAAGTGACCAGCGGTAAGACATCTGCGTTGTCTGGAGCGGTGAGGTCGGGGGTGACAAAGAAGTGATCAGACGTGTGCAGCGGAGTGACCTGAGAGTGATGAGTGAAGCATTTCTCGAATCATCCTTGTCATTTGCAAAACAGTAAGTGCATTTCTGGTTTTGATTGTTTGATTGCAAGAGACGGCACATGATTCACGTTAACGCTTTTACTGTTTGTACAATAATTTATTGACAGACAGTGTCATTGTGATGCAGACAGGAAAAGACAGCACTGCATAGCACAAACAAATGTAGAAATCTAAACATAAGACAATCTCCATAGGGAAAACTGTACATGCAGTGCAGTGGAATTACAGTGCAGTCTTCCTACACCTCCTGACGTTCCTGTCTTTTGGGCAACGGATTCTCATCCACATCACAACAAATATCTTCTCTTGCGATACAGCGTGAAAATCATCTTTCAGAGTGTCTAATCCAGCCTCTGCAGGCATCAGCTGTGATGTCATCACACGTTACATCCATGGCAGCCAGAAGGGTCATCTGTGTATGCGGCTGGCGATCATATACTTTTAATCTTAATGCTGAGAAAAATTCCTCAACGTGGTTGAGTAGGGTGATAGGAACTCCACCAGCATCCTGTTGTGGGCCGCAAACCATTGCCTGATGATGTTGGAGCGATGGAAACTGACATTGTCCCAAACTAACACGTACTTTGGCAGGTCATCTCCAATCTGCCCCCTCTCTTGTTCAGGGATGAGATCCCTGTAGAGAGTGTCAAAAGACTGTTTAGGTGTGAAAAGGGGCCGTCTGTAACACAGTGAAGTTGTCTTGCAGTCCTATGTGGAAAGAATATAGCAATGCAAATCACTAAATTGAGTAAATTAAATGCCACTGTTTACTTAAAGTATACTTACTGTATATTGTAAAACTAGTGCTTAAATGTCGTGGGGATTATACTATTCTACAGAGACCCATTATAATGCATTTTGATCAACATGACATAAGCAATTGATAATGTAGGAATCTTCACAGAATTTTGTCATAATCATTTGCATGGATGTACCAAAGCATTTGCAACTTGTTCAAAGAAATGAGAAAATGCTTGTTTGATGTGCACACGTGACACAAGGATGTAAGGATTGAACAAGAAGTTTTGAGAATTTCAAATCGGATCAGAGAAATGTACCAAATTGACTTAGAAAAAACTGTATTTAAAGTGGGGGGGGGGTACTTTTGGGGCAGTTTTGTTTCACCCAAGTGTCCCATTTCCACCCCTCTCAAACTAATGCATGGATGCATATAGCCGGAAAACAATTCATTTGATGCATGCAAAGAAGCAACACTGTGTGTCTCAAGAAGCATTTATTCATGATAACGTAGACATGCTAAAATTTCAAGGCCACACACTACACATTACACATTACACATGACATTACACATTTCATAAAATTTACATTTAGTCATTTAGCAGACGTTTTTATCCAAAGCGACTTACAGACGAGGAAACATTGGAAGCAATTATAACAATATAGGCAACAAAATGCATAAGTTAATTAAATCCAGTCCATTAAAGCCTAGCACAGTATACAAAGCTAAGAATAGTGAGGTAAGTAAAAAAATAATTTTTTAAGAAGACAGAAAATAATAAGAGGTTAAAATCAGTCATCTACATTTTGACGGAAGATATGCATTTTCACACACTACACCGGCCTGTAGTGTTCTAGCAGTGTAAGGTTGAGAGTGAGTTTCTTCAGTAGCGGTGTGATGCAGGCCTCTTTGAAAGCAGTGGGAAATGTCCCAGTGGTGAGCAAAGAGTTGATGATGCGGGTCAGACCAGGCACAACTGCTGGAGAGATGGCATGGAGGAGATGGGTGGGGATGGGATCCAGTGGGCAGGTGGTAGGGTGGTTGGAACCAATGACCTTGGAAACATCATCTTCAGACATAGGAGAAAAGGCGGGTGATGGTGGCGTAGAAAATTGGCTGTTGATGGCGGTAGTTTTCTTTACGAAGAACGATGCAAAATCATCAGCCGTTAACTCCGATGAAGGTGTGGGAGCAGGCGGACAGAGGAGAGCAGAAAAGGTTTTTAAGAGTGTGCGAGAGTCAGGAGAGTTGCTGATCTTCGAGTGGTTATAATCAGTTTTTGCAGAGGTGACGTCAACGGAGAAAGTAGAGAGAGAGAGGTCAGTATGGTTTTTTGACTTGTGCCATTTTCTCTCAGCTGACCGGAGGCTGGTGCGATGCTCACGTGGTACATCCGATAACCAGGGGGCAGACAGGGATGCACGGGCTGGTCCAGATGTAAGAGGGCATATGTTGTCCAAGCAGGATGTAAGCGTGGAACACAGAGTGTCTGTGGCACTGTTGGTATTCAAAAGAGAGAGCTCCTCAGAGGGGGGGAGTGCAGACAAGACAGCAGAGGAAAAGCAGGAGGGAGGGACCGTAGGTAGCGCCGGAAAGTGACCAGCGGTAAGACATCTGCGTTGTCTGGAGCGGTGAGGTCGGGGGTGACAAAGAAGTGATCAGACGTGTGCAGCGGAGTGACCTGAGAGTGATGAGTGGAGCATTTCTCGAATCATCCTTGTCATTTGCACAACAGTAAGTGCATTTCTGGTTTTGATTGTTTGATTGCAAGAGACGGCACATGATTCACGTTAACGCTTTTACTGTTTGTACAATAATTTATTGACAGACAGTGTCATTGTGATGCAGACAGGAAAAGACAGCACTGCATAGCACAAACAAATGTAGAAATCTGAACATAAGACAATCTCCTTAGGGAAAACTGTACATGCAGTGCAGTGGAATTACAGTGCAGTCTTCCTACACCTCCTGACATTCCTGTCTTTTGGGTAACGGATTGTCATCCACATCACAACAAATATCTTCTCTTGCGATTCAGCGTGAAAATCATCTTTCAGAGTGTCTAATCCAGCCTCTGCAGGCATCAGCTGTGATGTCATCACACGTTACATCCATGGCAGCCAGAAGGGTCATCTGTGTATGCGGCTGGCCATCATATACTTTTAATCTTCATGCTGAGAAAAATTCCTCAACGGGGTTGAGTAGGGTGAGAGGAACTCCACCAGCATCCTGTTGTGGGCCGCAAACCATTGCCTGATGATGTTGGAGCGATGGAAACTGACATTGTCCCAAACTAACACGTACTTTGGCAGGTCATCTCCATTCTGCCCCCTCTCTTGTTCAAGGATGAGATCCCTGTAGAGAGTGTCAAAAGACTGTTTAGGTGTGAAAAGAGGCCGTCTGCAACACAGTGAAGTTGTCTTGCAGTCCTATGTGGAAAGAATATAGCAATGCAAAACACTAAATTGAGTAAAATAAAATGCCACTGTTTACTTAAAGTATACTTACTGTATATTGTAAAACTAGTGCTTAAATGTCGTGGGGATTATAATATTCTACAGAGACCCATTATAATGCATTTTGATCAACATGACATAAGCAATTGATAATGTAGGAATCTGCACAGAATTTTGTCATAATCATTTGCATGGATGTACAAAAGCATTTGCAACTTGTTCAAAGAAATGAGAAAATGCTTGTTTGATGTGCACACGTGACACAAGGATGTAAGGATTGAACAAGAAGTTTTGAGAATTTCAAATCGGATCAGAGAAATGACTTAGAAAAAACTGTATTTAAAGTGGGGGGGGGGTACTTTTGGGGCAGTTTTGTTTCACCCAAGTGTCCCATTTCCACCCCTCTCAAACTAATGCATGGATGCATATAGCCAGAAACAATTAATTTGATGCATGCAAAGAAGCAACACTGTGTGTCTCAAGAAGCATTTATTCATGATTACGTAGACATGCTAAAATTTCAAGGCCACACACTACACATTACACATAACATTAGACATTTCATAAAATTTACATTTAGTCATTTAGCAGACGTTTTTATCCAAAGCGACTTACAGACGAGGAAACATTGGAAGCAATTATAACAATATAGGCAACAAAATGCATAATTTAATTAAATCCAGTCCATTAAAGCCTAGCACAGTATACAAAGCTAAGAATAGTGAGGTAAGTAAAAAAATACTTTTTTAAGAAGACAGAAAATAATAAGAGGTTAAAATCAGTCATCTACATTTTGACGGAAGATATGCATTTTCACACACTAGACCGGCCTGTAGTGTTCTAGCAGTGTAAGGTTGAGAGTGAGTTTCTTCACTAGCGGTGTGATGTAGGCCTCTTTGAAAGCAGTGGGAAATGTCCCAGTGGTGAGCAAAGAGTTGATGATGCGGGTCAGACCAGGCACAACTGCTGGAGAGATGGCATGGAGGAGATGGGTGGGGATGGGATCCAGTGGGCAGGTGGTAGGGTGGTTGGAACCAATGACCTTGGAAACATCATCTTCAGACATAGGAGAAAAGGCGGGTGATGGTGGCGTAGAAAATTGGCTGTTGATGGCGGTAGTTTTCTTTACGAAGAACGATGCAAAATCATCAGCCGTTAACTCCGATGAAGGTGTGGGAGCAGGCGGACAGAGGAGAGCAGAGAAGGTTTTTAAGAGTGTGCGAGAGTCAGGAGAGTTGCTGATCTTCGAGTGGTTATAATCAGTTTTTGCAGAGGTGACGTCAACAGAGAAAGTAGAGAGAGAGAGGTTAGTATGGTCTTTTGACTTGTGCCATTTGCTCTCAGCTGACCGGAGGCTGGTGCGATGCTCACGTGGTACATCCGATAACCAGGGGGCAGACAGGGATGCACGGGCTGGTCCAGATGTAAGAGGGCATATGTTGTCCAAGCAGGATGTAAGCGTGGAACACAGAGTGTCTGTGGCACTGTTGGTATTCAAAAGAGAGAGCTCCTCAGAGGGGGGGAGTGCAGACAAGACAGAAGAGGAAAAGCAGGAGGGAGGGACCGTAGGTAGCGCCGGAAAGTGGCGGTAAGACATCTGCGTTGTCTGGAGCGGTGAGGTCGGGGGTGACAAAGAAGTGATCAGACGTGTGCACCGGAGTGACCTGAGAGTAATGAGTGGAGCATTTCTCGAATCATCCTTGTCATTTGCAAAACAGTAAGTGCATTTCTGGTTTTGATTGTTTGATTGCAAGAGACGGCACATGATTCACGTTAACGCTTTTACTGTTTGTACAATAATTTATTGACAGACAGTGTCATTGTGATGCAGACAGGAAAAGACAGCACTGCATAGCACAAACAAATGTAGAAATCTGAACATAAGACAATCTCCTTAGGGAAAACTGTACATGCAGTGCAGTGGAATTACAGTGCAGTCTTCCTACACCTCCTGACGTTCCTGTCTTTTGGGCAACGGATTCTCATCCACATCACAACAAATATCTACTCTTGCGATACAGCGTGAAAATCATCTTTCAGAGTGTCTAATCCAGCCTCTGCAGGCATCAGCTGTGATGTCATCACACGTTACATCCATGGCAGCCAGAAGGGTCATCTGTGTATGCGGCTGTCGATCATATACTTTTAATCTTCATGCTGAAAAAAATTCCTCAACGTGGTTGAGTAGGTCGAGAGGAACTCCACCAGCATCCTGTTGTGGGCCGCAAACCATTGCCTGATGATGTTGGAGCGATGGAAACTGACATTGTCCCAAACTAACACTTACTTTGGCAGGTCAGCTCCAATCTGCCCCCTCTCTTGTTCAGGGATGAGATCCCTTTAGAGAGTGTCAAAAGACTGTTTAGGTGTGAAAAGGGGCCGTCTGCAACACAGTGAAGTTGTCTTGCAGTCCTATGTGGAAAGAATATAGCAATGCAAAACACTAAATTGAGTAAAATAAAATGCCACTGTTTACTTAAAGTATACTTACTGTATATTGTAAAACTAGTGCTTAAATGTCGTGGGGATTATACTATTCTACAGAGACCCATTATAATGCATTTTGATCAACATGACATAAGCAATTGATAATGTAGGAATCTGCACAGAATTTTGTCATAATCATTTGCATGGATGTACCAAAGCATTTGCAACTTGTTCAAAGAAATGAGATAATGCTTGTTTGATGTGCACACGTGACACAAGGATGTAAGGATTGAACAAGAAGTTTTGAGAATTTCAAATCGGATCAGAGAAATGTACCAAATTGACTTAGAAAAAACTGTATTTAAAGTGGGGGGGGTACTTTTGGGGCAGTTTTTTTTCACCCAAGTGTCCCATTTCCACCCCTCTCAAACTAATGCATGGATGCATATAGCCGGAAAACAATTCATTTGATGCATGCAAAGAAGCAACACTGTGTGTCTCAAGAAGCATTTATTCATGATTACGTAGACATGCTAAAATGTCAAGGCCACACACTACACATTACACATTACACATGACATTACACATTTCATAAAAATTACATTTAGTCATTTAGCAGACGTTTTTATCCAAAGCGACTTACAGACGAGGAAACATTGGAAGCAATTATAACAATATTGGCAACAAAATGCATAAGTTAATTAAATCCAGTCCATTAAAGCCTAGCACAGTATACAAAGCTAAGAATAGTGAGGTAAGTAAAAAAATAATTTTTTAAGAAGACAGAAAATAATAAGAGGTTAAAATCAGTCATCTACATTTTGACGGAAGATATGCATTTTCACACACTACACCGGCCTGTAGTGTTCTAGCAGTGTAAGGTTGAGAGTGAGTTTCTTCAGTAGCGGTGTGATGCAGGCCTCTTTGAAAGCAGTGGGAAATGTCCCAGTGGTGAGCAAAGAGTTGATGATGCGGGTCAGACCAGGCACAACTGCTGGAGAGATGGCATGGAGGAGATGGGTGGGGATGGGATCCATTGGGCAGGTGGTAGGGTGGTTGGAACCAATGACCTTGGAAACATCATCTTCAGACATAGGAGAAAAGGCGGGTGATGGTGGCGTAGAAAATTGGCTGTTGATGGCGGTAGTTTTCTTTACGAAGAACGATGCAAAATCATCAGCCGTTAACTCCGATGAAGGTGTGGGAGCAGGCGGACAGAGGAGAGCAGAGAAGGTTTTTAAGAGTGTGCGAGAGTCAGGAGAGTTGCTGATCTTCGAGTGGTTATAATCAGTTTTTGCAGAGGTGACGTCAACGGAGAAAGTAGAGAGAGAGAGGTCAGTATGGTCTTTTGACTTGTGCCATTTTCCCTCAGCTGACCGGATGCTGGTGCGATGCTCACGTGGTACATCCGATAACCAGGGGGCAGACAGGGA
Organism: Barbatula barbatula; assembly: GCF_947034865.1. NCBI lineage: Eukaryota > Metazoa > Chordata > Actinopteri > Cypriniformes > Nemacheilidae > Barbatula > Barbatula barbatula. Next base: position 6,732,181 of record NC_136782.1, read on the forward strand.
TGCACGGGCTGGTCCAGATGTAAGAGGGCATATGTTGTCCAAGCAGGATGTAAGCGTGGAACACAGAGTGTCTGTGGCACTGTTGGTATTCAAAAGAGAGAGCTCCTCAGAGGGGGGGAGTGCAGACAAGACAGCAGAGGAAAAGCAGGAGGGAGGGACCGTAGGTAGCGCCGGAAAGTGACCAGCGGTAAGACATCTGCGTTGTCTGGAGCGGTGAGGTCGGGGGTGACAAAGAAGTGATCAGACGTGTGCAGCGGAGTGACCTGAGAGTGATGAGTGGAGCATTTCTCGAATCATCCTTGTCATTTGCACAACAGTAAGTGCATTTCTGGTTTTGATTGTTTGATTGCAAGAGACGGCACATGATTCACGTTAACGCTTTTACTGTTTGTACAATAATTTATTGACAGACAGTGTCATTGTGATGCAGACAGGAAAAGACAGCACTGCATAGCACACACAAATGTAGAAATCTGAACATAAGACAATCTCCTTAGGGAAAACTGTACATGCAGTGCAGTGGAATTACAGGGCAGTCTTCCTACACCTCCTGAAGTTCCTGTCTTTTGGGCAACGGATTCTCATCCACATCACAACAAATATCTTCTCTTGCGATACAGCGTGAAAATCATCTTTCAGAGTGTCTAATCCAGCCTCTGCAGGCATCAGCTGTGATGTCATCACACGTTACATCCATGGCAGCCAGAAGGGTCATCTGTGTATGCGGCTGGCCATCATATACTTTTAATCTTCATGCCGAGAAAAATTCCTCAACGGGGTTGAGTAGGGTGAGAGGAACTCCACCAGCATCCTGTTGTGGGCCGCAAACCATTGCCTGATGATGTTGGAGCGATGGAAACTGACATTGTCCCAAACTAACACGTACTTTGGCAGGTCATCTCCAATCTGCCCCCTCTCTTGTTCAGGGATGAGATCCCTGTAGAGAGTGTCAAAAGACTGTTTAGGTGTGAAAAGGGGCCGTCTGCAACACAGTGAAGTTGTCTTGCAGTCCTATGTGGAAAGAATATAGCAATGCAAAACACTAAATTGAGTAAAATAAAATGCCACTGTTTACTTAAAGTATACTTACTGTATATTGTAAAACTAGTGCTTAAATGTCGTGGGGATTATACTATTCTACAGAGTCCCATTATAATGCATTTTGATCAACATGACATAAGCAATTGATAATGTAGGAATCTTCACAGAATTTTGTCATAATCATTTGCATGGATGTACCAAAGCATTTGCAACTTGTTCAAAGAAATGAGAAAATGCTTGTTTGATGTGCACACGTGACACAAGGATGTAAGGATTGAACAAGAAGTTTTGAGAATTTCAAATCGGATCAGAGAAATGTACCAAATTGACTTAGAAAAAACTGTATTTAAAGTGGGGGGGGTACTTTTGGGGCAGTTTTGTTTCACCCAAGTGTCCCATTTCCACCCCTCTCAAACTAATGCATGGATGCAAATAGCCAGAAACAATTCATTTGATGCATGCAAAGAAGCAACACTGTGTGTCTCAAGAAGCATTTATTCATGATTACGTAGACATGCTAAAATTTCAAGGCCACTTACTACACATTACACATTACACATGACATTACACATTTCATAAAATTAACATTTAGTCATTTAGCAGACGTTTTTATCCAAAGCGACTTACAGACGAGGAAACATTGGAAGCAATTATAACAATATAGGCAACAAAATGCATAAGTTAATTAAATCCAGTCCATTAAAGCCTAGCACAGTATACAAAGCTAAGAATAGTGAGGTAAGTAAAAAAATACTTTTTTAAGAAGACAGAAAATAATAAGAGGTTAAAATCAGTCATCTACATTTTGACGGAAGATATGCATTTTCACACACTACACCGGCCTGTAGTGTTCTAGCAGTGTAAGGTTGAGAGTCAGTTTCTTCAGTAGCGGTGTGATGCAGGCCTCTTTGAGAAGCAGTGGGAAATGTCCCAGTGGTGAGCAAAGAGTTGATGATGCGGGTCAGACCAGGCACAACTGCTGGAGAGATGGCACGGAGGAGATGGGTGGGGATGGGATCCAGTGGGCAGGTGGTAGGGTGGTTGGAACCAATGACCTTGGAAACATCATCTTCAGACATAGGATAAAAGGCGGGTGATGGTGGCGTAGAAAATTGGCTGTTGATGGCGGTAGTTTTCTTTACAAAGAACGATGCAAAATCATCAGCCGTCAACTCCGATGAAGGTGTGGTAGCAGGCGGACAGAGGAGAGCAGAGAAGGTTTTTAAGAGTGTGCGAGAGTCAGGAGAGCTGCTGATCTTCGAGTGGTTATAATCAGTTTTTGCAGAGGTGACGTCAACGGAGAAAGTAGAGAGAGAGAGGTCAGTATGGTCTTTTGACTTGTGCCATTTTCTCTCAGCTGACCGGAGGCTGGTGCGATGCTCACGTGGTACATCCGATAACCAGGGGGCAGACAGGGATGCACGGGCTGGTCCAGATGTAAGAGGGCATATGTTGTCCAAGCAGGATGTAAGCGTGGAACACAGAGTGTCTGTGGCACTGTTGGTATTCAAAAGAGAGAGCTCCTCAGAGGGGGGGAGTGCAGACAAGACAGCAGAGGAAAAGCAGGAGGGAGGGACCGTAGGTAGCGCCGGAAAGTGACCAGCGGTAAGACATCTGCGTTGTCTGGAGCGGTGAGGTCGGGGGTGACAAAGAAGTGATCAGACGTGTGCAGCGGAGTGACCTGAGAGTGATGAGTGGAGCATTTCTCGAATCATCCTTGTCATTTGCAAAACAGTAAGTGCATTTCTGGTTTTGATTGTTTGATTGCAAGAGACGGCACATGATTCACGTTAACGCTTTTACTGTTTGTACAATAATTTATTGACAGACAGTGTCATTGTGATGCAGACAGGAAAAGACAGCACTGCATAGCACAAACAAATGTAGAAATCTGAACATAAGACAATCTCCTTAGGGAAAACTGTACATGCAGTGCAGTGGAATTACAGTGCAGTCTTCCTACACCTCCTGACGTTCCTGTCTTTTGGGCAACGGATTCTCATCCACATCACAACAAATATCTTCTCTTGCGATACAGCGTGAAAATCATCTTTCAGAGTGTCTAATCCAGCCTCTGCAGGCATCAGCTGTGATGTCATCACACGTTACATCCATGGCAGCCAGAAGGGTCATCTGTGTATGCGGCTGGCCATCATATACTTTTAATCTTCATGCTGAGAAAAATTCCTCAACGTGGTTGAGTAGGGTGAGAGGAACTCCACCAGCATCCTGTTGTGGGCCGCAAACCATTGCCTGATGATGTTGGAGCGATGGAAACTGACATTGTCCCAAACTAACACGTACTTTGGCAGGTCATCTCCAATCTGCCCCCTCTCTTGTTCAGGGATGAGATCCCTGTAGAGAGTGTCAAAAGACTGTTTAGGTGTGAAAAGGGGCCGTCTGCAACACAGTGAAGTTGTCTTGCAGTCCTATGTGGAAAGAATATAGCAATGCAAAACACTAAATTGAGTAAAATAAAATGCCACTGTTTACTTAAAGTATACTTACTGTATATTGTAAAACTAGTGCTTAAATGTCGTGGGGATTATACTATTCTACAGAGACCCATTATAATGCATTTTGATCAACATGACATAAGCAATTGATAATGTAGGAATCTGCACAGAATTTTGTCATAATCATTTGCATGGATGTATCAAAGCATTTGCAACTTGTTCAAAGAAATGAGAAAATGCTTGTTTGATGTGCACACGTGACACAAGGATGTAAGGATTGAACAAGAAGTTCTGAGAATTTCAAATCGGATCAGAGAAATGTACCAAATTGACTTAGAAAAAACTGTATTTAAAGTGGGGGGGGGGTACTTTTGGGGCAGTTTTGTTTCACCCAAGTGTCCCATTTCCACCCCTCTCAAACTAATGCATGGATGCATATAGCCAGAAACAATTCATTTGATGCATGCAAAGAAGCAACACTGTGTGTCTCAAGAAGCATTTATTCATGATTACGTAGACATGCTAAAATTTCAAGGCCACACACTACACATTACACATTACACATGACATTACACATTTCATAAAATTTACATTTAGTCATTTAGCAGACGTTTTTATCCAAAGCGACTTACAGACGAGGAAACATTGGAAGCAATTATAACAATATAGGCAACAAAATGCATAAGTTAATTAAATCCAGTCCATTAAAGCCTAGCACAGTATACAAAGCTAAGAATAGTGAGGTAAGTAAAAAAAATTTTTTTAAGAAGACAGAAAATAGTAAGAGGTTCAAATCAGTCATCTACATTTTGACGGAAGATATGCATTTTCACACACTACACCGGCCTGTAGTGTTCTAGCAGTGTAAGGTTGAGAGTGAGTTTCTTCAGTAGCGGTGTGATGCAGGCCTCTTTGAAAGCAGTGGGAAATGTCCCAGTGGTGAGCAAAGAGTTGATGATGCGGGTCAGACCAGGCACAACTGCTGGAGAGATGGCATGGAGGAGATGGGTGGGGATGGGATCCAGTGGGCAGGTGGTAGGGTGGTTGGAACCAATGACCTTGGAAACATCATCTTCAGACATAGGAGAAAAGGCGGGTGATGGTGGCGTAGAAAATTGGCTGTTGATGGCGGTAGTTTTCTTTACGAAGAACGATGCAAAATCATCAGCCGTTAACTCCGATGAAGGTGTGGGAGCAGGCGGACAGAGGAGAGCAGAAAAGGTTTTTAAGAGTGTGCGAGAGTCAGGAGAGTTGCTGATCTTCGAGTGGTTATAATCAGTTTTTGCAGAGGTGACGTCAACGGAGAAAGTAGAGAGAGAGAGGTCAGTATGGTTTTTTGACTTGTGCCATTTTCTCTCAGCTGACCGGAGGCTGGTGCGATGCTCACGTGGTACATCCGATAACCAGGGGGCAGACAGGGATGCACGGGCTGGTCCAGATGTAAGAGGGCATATGTTTTCCAAGCAGGATGTAAGCGTGGAACACAGAGTGTCTGTGGCACTGTTGGTATTCAAAAGAGAGAGCTCCTCAGAGGGGGGGAGTGCAGACAAGACAGCAGAGGAAAAGCAGGAGGGAGGGACCGTAGGTAGCGCCGGAAAGTGACCAGCGGTAAGACATCTGCGTTGTCTGGAGCGGTGAGGTCGGGGGTGACAAAGAAGTGATCAGACGTGTGCAGCGGAGTGACCTGAGAGTGATGAGTGGAGCATTTCTCGAATCATCCTTGTCATTTGCACAACAGTAAGTGCATTTCTGGTTTTGATTGTTTGATTGCAAGAGACGGCACATGATTCACGTTAACGCTTTTACTGTTTGTACAATAATTTATTGACAGACAGTGTCATTGTGATGCAGACAGGAAAAGACAGCACTGCATAGCACAAACAAATGTAGAAATCTGAACATAAGACAATCTCCTTAGGGAAAACTGTACATGCAGTGCAGTGGAATTACAGTGCAGTCTTCCTACACCTCCTGACATTCCTGTCTTTTGGGTAACGGATTGTCATCCACATCACAACAAATATCTTCTCTTGCGATTCAGCGTGAAAATCATCTTTCAGAGTGTCTAATCCAGCCTCTGCAGGCATCATCTGTGATGTCATCACACGTTACATCCATGGCAGCCAGAAGGGTCATCTGTGTATGCGGCTGGCCATCATATAATTTTAATCTTCATGCTGAGAAAAATTCCTCAACGGGGTTGAGTAGGGTGAGAGGAACTCCACCAGCATTCTGTTGTGGGCCGCAAACCATTGCCTGATGATGTTGGAGCGATGGAAACTGACATTGTCCCAAACTAACACGTACTTTGGCAGGTCATCTCCATTCTGCCCCCTCTCTTGTTCAGGGATGAGATCCCTGTAGAGAGTGTCAAAAGACTGTTTAGGTGTGAAAAGAGGCCGTCTGCAACACAGTGAAGTTGTCTTGCAGTCCTATGTGGAAAGAATATAGCAATGCAAAACACTAAATTGAGTAAAATAAAATGCCACTGTTTACTTAAAGTATACTTACTGTTTATTGTAAAACTAGTGCTTAAATGTCGTGGGGATTATAATATTCTACAGAGACCCATTATAATGCATTTTGATCAACATGACATAAGCAATTGATAATGTAGGAATCTGCACAGAATTTTGTCATAATCATTTGCATGGATGTACAAAAGCATTTGCAACTTGTTCAAAGAAATGAGAAAATGCTTGTTTGATGTGCACACGTGACACAAGGATGTAAGGATTGAACAAGAAGTTTTGAGAATTTCAAATCGGATCAGAGAAATGTACCAAATTGACTTAGAAAAAACTGTATTTAAAGTGGGGGGGGGTACTTTTGGGGCAGTTTTGTTTCACCCAAGTGTCCCATTTCCACCCCTCTCAAACTAATGCATGGATGCATATAGCCAGAAACAATTCATTTGATGCATGCAAAGAAGCAACACTGTGTGTCTCAAGAAGCATTTATTCATGATTACGTAGACATGCTAAAACTTCATGGCCACACACTACACAATACACATTACACATGACATTACACATTTCATAAAATTTACATTTAGTTATTTAGCAGACGTTTTTATCCAAAGCGACTTACAGACGAGGAAACATTGGAAGCAATTAAAACAATATAGGCAACAAAATGCATAAGTTAATTAAATTCAGTCCATTAAAGCCTAGCACAGTATACAAAGCTAAGAATAGTGAGGTAAGTAAAAAAATTATTTTTTAAGAAGACAGAAAATAATAAGAGGTTAAAATCAGTCATCTACATTTTGACGGCAGATATGCATTTTCACACACTACACCGGCCTGTAGTGTTCTAGCAGTGTAAGGTTGAGAGTGAGTTTCTTCAGTAGCGGTGTGATGCAGGCCTCTTTGAAAGCAGTGGGAAATGTCCCAGTGGTGAGCAAAGAGTTGATGATGCGGGTCAGACCATGCACAACTGCAGGAGAGATGGCATGGAGGAGATGGGTGGGGATGGGATCCAGTGGGCAGGTGGTATGGTGGTTGGAACCAATGACCTTGGAAACATCATCTTCAGACATAGGAGAAAAGGCGGGGGATGGTGGCGTAGAAAATTGGCTGTTGATGGCGGTAGTTTTCTTTACGAAGAACGATGCAAAATCATCAGCCGTTAACTCCGATGAAGGTGTGGGAGCAGGCGGACAGAGGAGAGCAGAGAAGGTTTTTAAGAGTGTGCGAGAGTCAGGAGAGTTGCTGATCTTCGAGTGGTTATAATCAGTTTTTGCAGAGGTGACGTCAACGGAGAAAGTAGAGAGAGAGAGGTCAGTATGGTCTTTTGACTTGTGCCATTTTCTCTCAGCTGACCGGAGGCTGGTGCGATGCTCACGTGGTACATCCGATAACCAGGGGGCAGACAGGGATGCACGGGCTGGTCCAGATGTAAGAGGGCATATGTTGTCCAAGCAGGATGTAAGCGTGGAACACAGAGTGTCTGTGGCACTGTTGGTATTCAAAAGAGAGAGCTCCTCAGAGGGGGGGAGTGCAGACAAGACAGCAGAGGAAAAGCAGGAGGGAGGGACCGTAGGTAGCGCCGGAAAGTGACCAGCGGTAAGACATCTGCGTTGTCTGGAGCGGTGAGGTCGGGGGTGACAAAGAAGTGATCAGACGTGTGCAGCGGAGTGACCTGAGAGTGATGAGTGGAGCATTTCTCGAATCATCCTTGTCATTTGCACAACAGTAAGTGCATTTCTGGTTTTGATTGTTTGATTGCAAGAGACGGCACATGATTCACGTTAACGCTTTTACTGTTTGTACAATAATTTATTGACAGACAGTGTCATTGTGATGCAGACAGGAAAAGACAGCACTGCATAGCACACACAAATGTAGAAATCTGAACATAAGACAATCTCCTTAGGGAAAACTGTACATGCAGTGCAGTGGAATTACAGTGCAGTCTTCCTACACCTCCTGAAGTTCCTGTCTTTTGGGCAACGGATTCTCATCCACATCACAACAAATATCTTCTCTTGCGATACAGCGTGAAAATCATCTTTCAGAGTGTCTAATCCAGCCTCTGCAGGCATCAGCTGTGATGTCATCACACGTTACATCCATGGCAGCCAGAAGGGTCATCTGTGTATGCGGCTGGCCATCATATACTTTTAATCTTCATGCCGAGAAAAATTCCTCAACGGGGTTGAGTAGGGTGAGAGGAACTCCACCAGCATCCTGTTGTGGGCCGCAAACCATTGCCTGATGATGTTGGAGCGATGGAAACTGACATTGTCCCAAACTAACACGTACTTTGGCAGGTCATCTCCAATCTGCCCCCTCTCTTGTTCAGGGATGAGATCCCTGTAGAGAGTGTCAAAAGACTGTTTAGGTGTGAAAAGGGGCCGTCTGCAACACAGTGAAGTTGTCTTGCAGTCCTATGTGGAAAGAATATAGCAATGCAAAACACTAAATTGAGTAAAATAAAATGCCACTGTTTACTTAAAGTATACTTACTGTATATTGTAAAACTAGTGCTTAAATGTCGTGGGGATTATACTATTCTACAGAGACCCATTATAATGCATTTTGATCAACATGACATAAGCAATTGATAATGTAGGAATCTGCACAGAATTTTGTCATAATCATTTGCATGGATGTACCAAAGCATTTGCAACTTGTTCAAAGAAATGAGAAAATGCTTGTTTGATGTGCACACGTGACACAAGGATGTAAGGATTGAACAAGAAGTTTTGAGAATTTCAAATCGGATCAGAGAAATGTACCAAATTGACTTAGAAAAAACTGTATTTAAAGTGGGGGGGGTACTTTTGGGGCAGTTTTGTTTCACCCAAGTGTCCCATTTCCACCCCTCTCAAACTAATGCATGGATGCAAATAGCCAGAAACAATTCATTTGATGCATGCAAAGAAGCAACACTGTGTGTCTCAAGAAGCATTTATTCATGATTACGTAGACATGCTAAAATTTCAAGGCCACTTACTACACATTACACATTACACATGACATTACACATTTCATAAAATTAACATTTAGTCATTTAGCAGACGTTTTTATCCAAAGCGACTTACAGACGAGGAAACATTGGAAGCAATTATAACAATATAGGCAACAAAATGCATAAGTTAATTAAATCCAGTCCATTAAAGCCTAGCACAGTATACAAAGCTAAGAATAGTGAGGTAAGTAAAAAAATACTTTTTTAAGAAGACAGAAAATAATAAGAGGTTAAAATCAGTCATCTACATTTTGACGGAAGATATGCATTTTCACACACTACACCGGCCTGTAGTGTTCTAGCAGTGTAAGGTTGAGAGTCAGTTTCTTCAGTAGCGGTGTGATGCAGGCCTCTTTGAGAAGCAGTGGGAAATGTCCCAGTGGTGAGCAAAGAGTTGATGATGCGGGTCAGACCAGGCACAACTGCTGGAGAGATGGCACGGAGGAGATGGGTGGGGATGGGATCCAGTGGGCAGGTGGTAGGGTGGTTGGAACCAATGACCTTGGAAACATCATCTTCAGACATAGGATAAAAGGCGGGTGATGGTGGCGTAGAAAATTGGCTGTTGATGGCGGTAGTTTTCTTTACAAAGAACGATGCAAAATCATCAGCCGTCAACTCCGATGAAGGTGTGGTAGCAGGCGGACAGAGGAGAGCAGAGAAGGTTTTTAAGAGTGTGCGAGAGTCAGGAGAGCTGCTGATCTTCGAGTGGTTATAATCAGTTTTTGCAGAGGTGACGTCAACGGAGAAAGTAGAGAGAGAGAGGTCAGTATGGTCTTTTGACTTGTGCCATTTTCTCTCAGCTGACCGGAGGCTGGTGCGATGCTCACGTGGTACATCCGATAACCAGGGGGCAGACAGGGATGCACGGGCTGGTCCAGATGTAAGAGGGCATATGTTGTCCAAGCAGGATGTAAGCGTGGAACACAGAGTGTCTGTGGCACTGTTGGTATTCAAAAGAGAGAGCTCCTCAGAGGGGGGGAGTGCAGACAAGACAGCAGAGGAAAAGCAGGAGGGAGGGACCGTAGGTAGCGCCGGAAAGTGACCAGCGGTAAGACATCTGCGTTGTCTGGAGCGGTGAGGTCGGGGGTGACAAAGAAGTGATCAGACGTGTGCAGCGGAGTGACCTGAGAGTGATGAGTGGAGCATTTCTCGAATCATCCTTGTCATTTGCAAAACAGTAAGTGCATTTCTGGTTTTGATTGTTTGATTGCAAGAGACGGCACATGATTCACGTTAACGCTTTTACTGTTTGTACAATAATTTATTGACGGACAGTGTCATTGTGATGCAGACAGGAAAAGACAGCACTGCATAGCACAAACAAATGTAGAAATCTGAACATAAGACAATCTCCTTAGGGAAAACTGTACATGCAGTGCAGTGGAATTACAGTGCAGTCTTCCTACACCTCCTGACGTTCCTGTCTTTTGGGCAACGGATTCTCATCCACATCACAACAAATATCTTCTCTTGCGATACAGCGTGAAAATCATCTTTCAGAGTGTCTCATCCAGCCTCTGCAGGCATCAGCTGTGATGTCATCACACGTTACATCCATGGCAGCCAGAAGGGTCATCTGTGTATGCGGCTGGCCATCATATACTTTTAATCTTCATGCTGAGAAAAATTCCTCAACGTGGTTGAGTAGGGTGAGAGGAACTCCACCAGCATCCTGTTGTGGGCCGCAAACCATTGCCTGATGATGTTGGAGCGATGGAAACTGACATTGTCCCAAACTAACACGTACTTTGGCAGGTCATCTCCAATCTGCCCCCTCTCTTGTTCAGGGATGAGATCCCTGTAGAGAGTGTCAAAAGACTGTTTAGGTGTGAAAAGGGGCCGTCTGCAACACAGTGAAGTTGTCTTGCAGTCCTATGTGGAAAGAATATAGCAATGCAAAACACTAAATTGAGTAAAATAAAATGCCACTGTTTACTTAAAGTATACTTACTGTATATTGTAAAACTAGTGCTTAAATGTCGTGGGGATTATACTATTCTACAGAGACCCATTATAATGCATTTTGATCAACATGACATAAGCAATTGATAATGTAGGAATCTGCACAGAATTTTGTCATAATCATTTGCATGGATGTATCAAAGCATTTGCAACTTGTTCAAAGAAATGAGAAAATGCTTGTTTGATGTGCACACGTGACACAAGGATGTAAGGATTGAACAAGAAGTTCTGAGAATTTCAAATCGGATCAGAGAAATGTACCAAATTGACTTAGAAAAAACTGTATTTAAAGTGGGCGGGGGGTACTTTTGGGGCAGTTTTGTTTCACCCAAGTGTCCCATTTCCACCCCTCTCAAACTAATGCATGGATGCATATAGCCAGAAACAATTCATTTGATGCATGCAAAGAAGCAACACTGTGTGTCTCAAGAAGCATTTATTCATGATTACGTAGACATGCTAAAATTTCAAGGCCACACACTACACATTACACATTACACATGACATTACACATTTCATAAAATTTACATTTAGTCATTTAGCAGACGTTTTTATCCAAAGCGACTTACAGACGAGGAAACATTGGAAGCAATTATAACAATATAGGCAACAAAATGCATAAGTTAATTAAATCCAGTCCATTAAAGCCTAGCACAGTATACAAAGCTAAGAATAGTGAGGTAAGTAAAAAAAATTTTTTTAAGAAGACAGAAAATAGTAAGAGGTTCAAATCAGTCATCTACATTTTGACGGAAGATATGCATTTTCACACACTACACCGGCCTGTAGTGTTCTAGCAGTGTAAGGTTGAGAGTGAGTTTCTTCAGTAGCGGTGTGATGCAGGCCTCTTTGAAAGCAGTGGGAAATGTCCCAGTGGTGAGCAAAGAGTTGATGATGCGGGTCAGACCAGGCACAACTGCTGGAGAGATGGCATGGAGGAGATGGGTGGGGATGGGATCCAGTGGGCAGGTGGTAGGGTGGTTGGAACCAATGACCTTGGAAACATCATCTTCAGACATAGGAGAAAAGGCGGGTGATGGTGGCGTAGAAAATTGGCTGTTGATGGCGGTAGTTTTCTTTACGAAGAACGATGCAAAATCATCAGCCGTTAACTCCGATGAAGGTGTGGGAGCAGGCGGACAGAGGAGAGCAGAAAAGGTTTTTAAGAGTGTGCGAGAGTCAGGAGAGTTGCTGATCTTCGAGTGGTTATAATCAGTTTTTGCAGAGGTGACGTCAACGGAGAAAGTAGAGAGAGAGAGGTCAGTATGGTTTTTTGACTTGTGCCATTTTCTCTCAGCTGACCGGAGGCTGGTGCGATGCTCACGTGGTACATCCGATAACCAGGGGGCAGACAGGGATGCACGGGCTGGTCCAGATGTAAGAGGGCATATGTTTTCCAAGCAGGATGTAAGCGTGGAACACAGAGTGTCTGTGGCACTGTTGGTATTCAAAAGAGAGAGCTCCTCAGAGGGGGGGAGTGCAGACAAGACAGCAGAGGAAAAGCAGGAGGGAGGGACCGTAGGTAGCGCCGGAAAGTGACCAGCGGTAAGACATCTGCGTTGTCTGGAGCGGTGAGGTCGGGGGTGACAAAGAAGTGATCAGACGTGTGCAGCGGAGTGACCTGAGAGTGATGAGTGGAGCATTTCTCGAATCATCCTTGTCATTTGCACAACAGTAAGTGCATTTCTGGTTTTGATTGTTTGATTGCAAGAGACGGCACATGATTCACGTTAACGCTTTTACTGTTTGTACAATAATTTATTGACAGACAGTGTCATTGTGATGCAGACAGGAAAAGACAGCACTGCATAGCACAAACAAATGTAGAAATCTGAACATAAGACAATCTCCTTAGGGAAAACTGTACATGCAGTGCAGTGGAATTACAGTGCAGTCTTCCTACACCTCCTGACATTCCTGTCTTTTGGGTAACGGATTGTCATCCACATCACAACAAATATCTTCTCTTGCGATTCAGCGTGAAAATCATCTTTCAGAGTGTCTAATCCAGCCTCTGCAGGCATCATCTGTGATGTCATCACACGTTACATCCATGGCAGCCAGAAGGGTCATCTGTGTATGCGGCTGGCCATCATATAATTTTAATCTTCATGCTGAGAAAAATTCCTCAACGGGGTTGAGTAGGGTGAGAGGAACTCCACCAGCATTCTGTTGTGGGCCGCAAACCATTGCCTGATGATGTTGGAGCGATGGAAACTGACATTGTCCCAAACTAACACGTACTTTGGCAGGTCATCTCCATTCTGCCCCCTCTCTTGTTCAGGGATGAGATCCCTGTAGAGAGTGTCAAAAGACTGTTTAGGTGTGAAAAGAGGCCGTCTGCAACACAGTGAAGTTGTCTTGCAGTCCTATGTGGAAATAATATAGCAATGCAAAACACTAAATTGAGTAAAATAAAATGCCACTGTTTACTTAAAGTATACTTACTGTTTATTGTAAAACTAGTGCTTAAATGTCGTGGGGATTATAATATTCTACAGAGACCCATTATAATGCATTTTGATCAACATGACATAAGCAATTGATAATGTAGGAATCTGCACAGAATTTTGTCATAATCATTTGCATGGATGTACAAAAGCATTTGCAACTTGTTCAAAGAAATGAGAAAATGCTTGTTTGATGTGCACACGTGACACAAGGATGTAAGGATTGAACAAGAAGTTTTGAGAATTTCAAATCGGATCAGAGAAATGTACCAAATTGACTTAGAAAAAACTGTATTTAAAGTGGGGGGGGTACTTTTGGGGCAGTTTTGTTTCACCCAAGTGTCCCATTTCCACCCCTCTCAAACTAATGCATGGATGCATATAGCCAGAAACAATTCATTTGATGCATGCAAAGAAGCAACACTGTGTGTCTCAAGAAGCATTTATTCATGATTACGTAGACATGCTAAAACTTCATGGCCACACACTACACAATACACATTACACATGACATTACACATTTCATAAAATTTACATTTAGTTATTTAGCAGACGTTTTTATCCAAAGCGACTTACAGACGAGGAAACATTGGAAGCAATTAAAACAATATAGGCAACAAAATGCATAAGTTAATTAAATTCAGTCCATTAAAGCCTAGCACAGTATACAAAGCTAAGAATAGTGAGGTAAGTAAAAAAATTATTTTTTAAGAAGACAGAAAATAATAAGAGGTTAAAATCAGTCATCTACATTTTGACGGCAGATATGCATTTTCACACACTACACCGGCCTGTAGTGTTCTAGCAGTGTAAGGTTGAGAGTGAGTTTCTTCAGTAGCGGTGTGATGCAGGCCTCTTTGAAAGCAGTGGGAAATGTCCCAGTGGTGAGCAAAGAGTTGATGATGCGGGTCAGACCATGCACAACTGCAGGAGAGATGGCATGGAGGAGATGGGTGGGGATGGGATCCAGTGGGCAGGTGGTATGGTGGTTGGAACCAATGACCTTGGAAACATCATCTTCAGACATAGGAGAAAAGGCGGGGGATGGTGGCGTAGAAAATTGGCTGTTGATGGCGGTAGTTTTCTTTACGAAGAACGATGCAAAATCATCAGCCGTTAACTCCGATGAAGGTGTGGGAGCAGGCGGACAGAGGAGAGCAGAGAAGGTTTTTAAGAGTGTGCGAGAGTCAGGAGAGTTGCTGATCTTCGAGTGGTTATAATCAGTTTTTGCAGAGGTGACGTCAACGGAGAAAGTAGAGAGAGAGAGGTCAGTATGGTCTTTTGACTTGTGCCATTTTCTCTCAGCTGACCGGAGGCTGGTGCGATGCTCACGTGGTACATCCGATAACCAGGGGGCAGACAGGGATGCACGGGCTGGTCCAGATGTAAGAGGGCATATGTTGTCCAAGCAGGATGTAAGCGTGGAACACAGAGTGTCTGTGGCACTGTTGGTATTCAAAAGAGAGAGCTCCTCAGAGGGGGGGAGTGCAGACAAGACAGCAGAGGAAAAGCAGGAGGGAGGGACCGTAGGTAGCGCCGGAAAGTGACCAGCGGTAAGACATCTGCGTTGTCTGGAGCGGTGAGATCGGGGGTGACAAAGAAGTGATCAGACGTGTGCAGCGGAGTGACCTGAGAGTGATGAGTGGAGCATTTCTCGAATCATCCTTGTCATTTGCAAAACAGTAAGTGCATTTCTGGTTTTGATTGTTTGATTGCAAGAGACGGCACATGATTCACGTTAACGCTTTTACTGTTTGTACAATAATTTATTGACAGACAGTGTCATTGTGATGCAGACAGGAAAAGACAACACTGCATAGCACAAACAAATGTAGAAATCTGAACATAACACAATCTCCTTAGGGAAAACTGTACATGCAGTGCAGTGGAATTACAGTGCAGTCTTCCTACACCTCCTGACGTTCCTGTCTTTTGGGCAACGGATTCTTATCCACATCACAACAAATATCTTCTCTTGCAATACAGCGTGAAAATCATCTTTCAGAGTGTCTAATCCAGCCTCTGCAGGCATCAGCTGTGATGTCATCACACGTTACATCCATGGCAGCCAGAAGAGTCATCTGTGTATGCGGCTGGCCATCATATACTTTCAATCTTCATGCTGAGAAAAATTCCTCAACGGGGTTGAGTAGGGTGAGAGGAACTCCACCAGCATCCTGTTGTGGGCCGCAAACCATTGCCTGATGATGTTGGAGCGATGGAAACTGACATTGTCCCAAACTAACACGTACTTTGGCAGGTCATCTCCAATCTGCCCCCTCTCTTGTTCAGGGATGAGATCCCTGTAGAGAGTGTCAAAAGACTGTTTAGGTGTGAAAAGGGGCCGTCTGCAACACAGTGAAGTTGTCTTGCAGTCCTATGTGGAAAGAATATAGCAATGCAAAACACTAAATTGAGTAAAATAAAATGCCACTGTTTACTTAAAGTATACTTACTGTATATTGTAAAACTAGTGCTTAAATGTCGTGGGGATTATACTATTCTACAGAGACCCATTATAATGCATTTTGATCAAAATGACATAAGCAATTGATAATGTAGGAATCTGCACAGAATTTTGTCATAATCATTTGCATGGATGTACCAAAGTATTTGCAACTTGTTCAAAGAAATGAGAAAATGCTTGTTTGATGTGCACACGTGACACAAGGATGTAAGGATTGAACAAGAAGTTTTGAGAATTTCAAATCGGATCTGAGAAATGTACCAAATTGACTTAGAAAAAACTGTATTTAAAGTGGGGGGGTACTTTTGGGGCAGTTTTGTTTCACCCAAGTGTCCCATTTCCACCCCTCTCAAACTAATGCATGGATGCATATAGCCAGAAACAATTCATTTGATGCATGCAAAGAAGCAACACTGTGTGTCTCAAGAAGCATTTATTCATGATTACGTAGACATGCTAAAATTTCAAGGCCACACACTACACATTACACATGACATTACACATTTCATAAAATTTACATTTAGTCATTTAGCAGACGTTTTTATCCAAAGCGACTTACAGACGAGGAAACATTGGAAGCAATTATAACAATATAGGCAACAAAATACATAAGTTAATTAAATCCAGTCCATTAAAGCCTAGCACAGTATACAAAGCTAAGAATAGTGAGGTAAGTAAAAACAATTTTTTTAAGAAGACAGAAAATAGTAAGAGGTTCAAATCAGTCATCTACATTTTGACGGAAGATATGCATTTTCACACACTACACCGGCCTGTAGTGTTCTAGCAGCGTAAGGTTGAGAGTGAGTTTCTTCACTAGCGGTGTGATGCAGGCCTCTTTGAAAGCAGTGGGAAATGTCCCAGTGGTGAGCAAAGAGTTGATGATGCGGGTCAGACCAGGCACAACTGCTGGAGAGATGGCATGGAGGAGATGGGTGGGGATGGGATCCAGTGGGCAGGTGATAGGGTGGTTGGAACCAATGACCTTGGAAACATCCTCTTCAGACATAGGAGAAAAGGCGGGTGATGGTGGCGTAGAAAATTGGCTGTTGATGGCGGTAGTTTTCTTTACGAAGAACGATGCAAAATCATCAGCCGTTAACTCCGATGAAGGTGTGGGAGCAGGCGGACAGAGGAGAGCAGAGAAGGTTTTTAAGAGTGTGCGAGAGTCAGGAGAGTTGCTGATCTTCGAGTGGTTATAATCAGTTTTTGCAGAGGTGACGTCAACGGAGAAAGTAGAGAGAGAGAGGTCAGTATGGTCTTTTGACTCGTGCCATTTTCTCTCAGCTGACCGGAGGCTGGTGCGATGCTCACGTGGTACATCCGATAACCAGGGGGCAGACAGGGATGCACGGGCTGGTCCAGATGTAAGAGGGCATATGTTGTCCAAGCAGGATGTAAGCGTGGAACACAGAGTGTCTGTGGCACTGTTGGTATTCAAAAGAGAGAGCTCCTCAGAGGGGGGAGTGCAGACAAGACAGCAGAGGAAAAGCAGGAGGGAGGGACCGTAGGTAGCGCCGGAAAGTGACCAGCGGTAAGACATCTGCGTTGTCTGGAGCGGTGAGGTCGGGGGTGACAAAGAAGTGATCAGACGTATGCTGCGGAGTGACCTGAGAGTGATGAGTGGAGCATTTCTCGAATCATCCTTGTCATTTGCAAACAGTAAGTGCATTTCTGGTTTTGATTGTTTGATTGCAAGAGACGGCACATGATTCACGTTAACGCTTTTACTGTTTGTACAATAATTTATTGACAGACAGTGTCATTGTGATGCAGACAGGAAAAGACAGCACTGCATAGCACAAACAAATGTAGAAATCTGAACATAAGACAATCTCCTTAGGGAAAACTGTACATGCAGTGCAGTGGAATTACAGTGCAGTCTTCCTACACCTCCTGATGTTCCTGTCTTTTGGGCAACGGATTCTCATCCACATCACAACAAATATCTTCTCTTGCGATACAGCGTGAAAATCATCTTTCAGAGTGTCTAATCCAGCCTCTGCAGGCATCAGCTGTGATGTCATCACACGTTACATCCATGGCAGCCAGAAGGGTCATCTGTGTATGCGGCTGGCCATCATATACTTTTAATCTTCATGCTGAGAAAAATTCCTCAACGGGGTTGAGTAGGGTGAGAGGAACTCCACCAGCATCCTGTTGTGGGCCGCAAACCATTGCCTGATGATGTTGGAGCGATGGAAACTGACATTGTCCCAAACTAACACGTACTTTGGCAGGTCATCTCCAATCTGCCCCCTCTCTTGTTCAGGGATGAGATCCCTGTAGAGAATGTCAAAAGACTGTTTAGGTGTGAAAAGGGGCCGTCTGCAACACAGTGAAGTTGTCTTGCAGTCCTATGTGGAAAGAATATAGCAATGCAAAACACTAAATTGAGTAAAATAAAATGCCACCGTTTACTTAAAGTATACTTACTGTATATTGTAAAACTAGTGCTTAAATGTCGTGGGGATTATACTATTCCACAGAGACCCATTATAATGCATTTTGATCAACATGACATATGCAAATGATAATGTAGGAATCTGCACAGAATTTTGTCATAATCATTTGCATGGATGTACCAAAGCATTTGCAACTTGTTCAAAGAAATGAGAAAATGCTTGTTTGATGTGCACACGTGACACAAGGATGTAAGGATTGAACAAGAAGTTTTGAGAATTACAAATCGGATCTGAGAAATGTACCAAATTGACTTAGAAAAAACTGTATTTAAAGTGGGGGGGGGGGTACTTTTGGGGCAGTTTTGTTTCACCCAAGTGTCCCATTTCCACCCCTCTCAAACTAATGCATGGATGCATATAGCCAGAAACAATTCATTTGATGCATGCAAAGAAGCAACACTGTGTGTCTCAAGAAGCATTTATTTATGATTACATAGACATGCTAAAATTTCAAGGCCACACACTACACATTACACATTACCCATGACATTACACATTTCATAAAATTTACATTTAGTAATTTAGCAGACGTTTTTATCCAAAGCGACTTACAGACGAGGAAACATTGGAAGCAATTATAACAATATAGGCAACAAAATGCATAAGTTAATTAAATCCAGTCCATTAAAGCCAACACAGTATACAAAGCTAAGAATAGTGAGGTAAGTAAAAACATAATTTTTTAAGAAGACAGAAAATAATAAGAGGTTAAAATCAGTCATCTACATTTTGACGGAAGATATGCATTTTCACACACTACACCGGCCTGTAGTGTTCTAGCAGCGTAAGGTTGAGAGTGAGTTTCTTCAGTAGCGGTGTGATGCAGGCCTCTTTGAAAGCAGTGGGAAATGTCCCAGTGGTGAGCAAAGAGTTGATGATGCGGGTCAGACCAGGCACAACTGCTGGAGAGATGGCATGGAGGAGATGGGTGGGGATGGGATCCAGTGGGCAGGTGGTAGGGTGGTTGGAACCAATGACCTTGGAAACATCATCTTCAGACATAGGAGAAAAGGCGGGTGATGGTGGCGTAAAAAAAATTGGCTGTTGATGGCGGTAGTTTTCTTTACGAAGAACGATGCAAAATCATCAGCCGTTAACTCCGATGAAGGTGTGGGAGCAGGCGGACAGAGGAGAGCAGAGAAGGTTTTTAAGAGTGTGCGAGAGTCAGGAGAGTTGCTGATCTTCGAGTGGTTATAATCAGTTTTTGCAGAGGTGACGTCAACGGAGAAAGTAGAGAGAGAGAGGTCAGTATGGTCTTTTGACTTGTGCCTTTTTCTCTCAGCTGACCGGAGGCTGGTGCGATGCTCACGTGGTACATCCGATAACCAGGGGGCAGACAGGGATGCACGGGCTGGTCCAGATGTAAGAGGGCATATGTTGTCCAAGCAGGATGTAAGCGTGGAACACAGAGTGTCTGTGGCACTGTTGGTATTCAAAAGAGAGAGCTCCTCAGAGGGGGGGAGTGCAGACAAGACAGCAGAGGAAAAGCAGGAGGGAGGGACCGTAGGTAGCGCCGGAAAGTGACCAGCGGTAAGACATCTGCGTTGTCTGGAGCGGTGAGGTCGGGGGTGACAAAGAAGTGATCAGACGTGTGCAGCGGAGTGACCTGAGAGTGATGACTGGAGCATTTCTCGAATCATCCTTGTCATTTGCAAAACAGTAAGTGCATTTCTGGTTTTGATTGTTTGATTGCAAGAGACGGCACATGATTCACGTTAACGCTTTTACTGTTTGTACAACAATTTATTGACAGACAGTGTCATTGTGATGCAGACAGGAAAAGACAGCACTGCAAGGCA
The DNA here is from genome assembly GCF_947034865.1 of Barbatula barbatula. Classification (NCBI taxonomy): domain Eukaryota; kingdom Metazoa; phylum Chordata; class Actinopteri; order Cypriniformes; family Nemacheilidae; genus Barbatula; species Barbatula barbatula. The sequence continues at coordinate 6,752,299 of NC_136782.1, forward strand.
CAAACAAATGTAGAAATCTGAACATAAGACAATCTCCTTAGGGAAAACTGTACATGCAGTGCAGTGGAATTACAGTGCAGTCTTCCTACACCTCCTGACGTTCCTGTCTTTTGGGCAACGGATTCTTATCCACATCACAACAAATATCTTCTCTTGCGATACAGCGTGAAAATCATCTTTCAGAGTGTCTAATCCAGCCTCTGCAGGCATCAGCTGTGATGTCATCACACGTTACATCCATGGCAGCCAGAAGGGTCATCTGTGTATGCGGCTGGCCATCATATAGTTTTAATCTTCATGCTGAGAAAAATTCCTCAACGGGGTTGAGTAGGGTGAGAGGAACTCCACCAGCATCCTGTTGTGGGCCGCAAACCATTGCCTGATGATGTTGGAGCGATGGAAACTGACATTGTCCCAAACTAACACGTACTTTGGCAGGTCATCTCCAATCTGCCCCCTCTCTTGTTCAGGGATGAGATCCCTGTAGAGAGTGTCAAAAGACTGTTTAGGTGTGAAAAGGGGCCGTCTGCAACACAGTGAAGTTGTCTTGCAGTCCTATGTGGAAAGAATATAGCAATGCAAAACACTAAATTGAGTAAAATAAAATGCCACTGTTTACTTAAAGTATACTTACTGTATATTGTAAAACTAGTGCTTAAATGTCGTGGGGATTATACTATTCTACAGAGACCCATTATAATGCATTTTGATCAACATGACATAAGCAATTGATAATGTAGGAATCTGCACAGAATTTTGTCATAATCATTTGCATGGATGTACCAAAGCATTTGCAACTTGTTCAAAGAAATGAGAAAATGCTTGTTTGATGTGCACACGTGACACAATGATGTAAGGATTGAACAAGAAGTTTTGAGAATTTCAAATCGGATCAGAGAAATGTACCAAATTGACTTAGAAAAAACTCTATTTAGAGTGGGGGGGGGTACTTTTGGGGCAGTTTTGTTTCACCCAAGTGTCCCATTTCCACCCCTCTCAAACTAATGCATGGATGCATATAGCCAGAAACAATTCATTTGATGCATGCAAAGAAGCAACACTGTGTGTCTCAAGAAGCATTTATTCATGATTACGTAGACATGCTAAAATTTCAAGGCCACACACTACACATTACACATTACACATGACATTACACATTTCATAAAATTTACATTTAGTCATTTAGCAGACGTTTTTATCCAAAGCGACTTACAGACGAGGAAACATTGGAAGCAATTATAACAATATAGGCAACAAAATGCATAAGTTAATTAAATCCAGTCCATTAAAGCCTAGCACAGTATACAAAGCTAAGAATAGTGAGGTAAGTAAAAAAATAATTTTTTAAGGAGACAGAAAATAATAAGAGGTTAAAATCAGTCATCTACATTTTGACGGAAGATATGCATTTTCACACACTACACCGGCCTGTAGTGTTCTAGCAGTGTAAGGTTGAGAGTGAGTTTCTTCAGTAGCGGTGTGATGCAGGCCTCTTTGAAAGCAGTGGGAAATGTCCCAGTGGTGAGCAAAGAGTTGATGATGCGGGTCAGACCAGGCACAACTGCTGGAGAGATGGCATGGAGGAGATGGGTGGGGATGGGATCCAGTGGGCAGGTGGTAGGGTGGTTGGAACCAATGACCTTGGAAACATCATCTTCAGACATAGGAGAAAAGGCGGGTGATGGTGGCGTAGAAAATTGGCTGTTGATGGCGGTAGTTTTCTTTACGAAGAACGATGCAAAATCATCAGCCGTTAACTCCGATGAAGGTGTGGGAGCAGGCGGACAGAGGAGAGCAGAGAAGGTTTTTAAGAGTGTGCGAGAGTCAGGAGAGTTGCTGATCTTCGAGTGGTTATAATCAGTTTTTGCAGAGGTGACGTCAACGGAGAAAGTAGAGAGAGAGAGGTCAGTATGGTCTTTTGACTTGTGCCATTTTCTCTCAGCTGACCGGAGGCTGGTGCGATGCTCACGTGGTACATCCGATAACCAGGGGGCAGACAGGGATGCACGGGCTGGTCCAGATGTAAGAGGGCATATGTTGTCCAAGCAGGATGTAAGCGTGGAACACAGAGTTTCTGTGGCACTGTTGGTATTCAAAAGAGAGAGCTCCTCAGAGGGGGGGAGTGCAGACAAGACAGCAGACGAAAAGCAGGAGGGAGGGACCGTAGGTAGCGCCGGAAAGTGACCAGCGGTAAGACATCTGCGTTGTCTGGAGCGGTGAGGTCGGGGGTGACAAAGAAGTGATCAGACGTGTGCAGCGGAGTGACCTGAGAGTGATGAGTGGAGCATTTCTCGAATCATCCTTGTCATTTGCAAAACAGTAAGTGCATTTCTGGTTTTGATTGTTTGATTGCAAGAGACGGCACATGATTCACGTTAACGCTTTTACTGTTTGTACAATAATTTATTGACAGACAGTGTCATTGTGATGCAGACAGGAAAAGACAGCACTGCATAGCACAAACAAATGTAGAAATCTGAACATAAGACAATCTCCTTAGGGAAAACTGTACATGCAGTGCAGTGGAATTACAGTGCAGTCTTCCTACACCTCCTGACGTTCCTGTCTTTTGGGCAACGGATTCTCATCCACATCACAACAAATATCTTCTCTTGCGATACAGCGTGAAAATCATCTTTCAGAGTGTCTAATCCAGCCTCTGCAGGCATCAGCTGTGATGTCATCACACGTTACATCCAAGTCAGCCAGAAGGGTCATCTGTGTATGCGGCTGGCCATCATATACTTTTAATCTTCATGCTGAGAAAAATTCCTCAACGGGGTTGAGTAGGGTGAGAGGAACTCCACCAGCTTCCTGTTGTGGGCCGCAAACCATTCCCTGATGATGTTGGAGCGATGGAAACTGACATTGTCCCAAACTAACACGCACTTTGGCAGGTCATCTCCAATCTGCCCCCTCTCTTGTTCAGGGATGAGATCCCTGTAGAGAGTGTCAAAAGACTGTTTAGGTGTGAAAAGGGGCCGTCTGCAACACAGTGAAGTTGTCTTGCAGTCCTATGTGGAAAGAATATAGCAATGCAAAACACTAAATTGAGTAAAATAAAATGCCACCGTTTACTTAAAGTATACTTACTGTATATTGTAAAACTAGTGCTTAAATGTCATGGGGATTATACTATTCTACAGAGACCCATTATAATGCATTTTGATCAACATGACATAAGCAATTGATAATGTAGGAATCTGCAAAGAATTTTGTCATAATCATTTGCATGGATGTACCAAAGCATTTTCAACTTGTTCAAAGAAATGAGAAAATGCTTGTTTGATGTGCACACGTGACACAAGGATGTAAGGATTGAACAAGAAGTTTTGAGAATTTCAAATCGGATCAGAGAAATGTACCAAATTGACTTAGAAAAAACTGTATTTAAAGTGGGGGGGTACTTTTGGGGCAGTTTTGTTTCCCCCAAGTGTCCCATTTCCACCCCTCTCAAACTAATGCATGGATGCATATAGCCAGAAACAATTCATTTGATGCATGCAAAGAAGCAACATTGTGTGTCTCAAGAAGCATTTATTCATGATTACGTAGACATGCTAAAATTTCAAGGCCACACACTACACATTACACATGACATTACACATTTCATAAAATTTACATTTAGTCATTTAGCAGACGTTTTTATCCAAAGCGACTTACAGATGAGGAAACATTGGAAGCAATTATAACAATATAGGCAACAAAATGCATAAGTTAATTAAATCCAGTCCATTAAAGCCTAGCACAGTATACAAAGCTAAGAATAGTGAGGTAAGTAAAAAAATACTTTTTTAAGAAGACAGAAAATAATAAGAGGTTAAAATCAGTCATCTACATTTTGACGGAAGATATGCATTTTCACACACTACACCGGCCTATAGTGTTCTAGCAGTGTAAGGTTGAGAGTGAGTTTCTTCAGTAGCGGTGTGATGCAGGCCTCTTTGAAAGCAGTGGGAAATGTCCCAGTGGTGAGCAAAGAGTTGATGATGCGGGTCAGACCAGGCACAACCGCTGGAGAGATGGCATGGAGGAGATGGGTGGGGATGGGATCCAGTGGGCAGGTGGTAGGGTGGTTGGAACCAATGACCTTGGAAACATCATCTTCAGACATAGGAGAAAAGGCGGGTGATGGTGGCGTAGAAAATTGGCTGTTGATGGCGGTAGTTTTCTTTACGAAGAACGATGCAAAATCATCAGCCGTTAACTCCGATGAAGGTGTGGGAGCAGGCGGACAGAGGAGAGCAGAGAAGGTTTTTAAGAGTGTGCGAGAGTCAGGAGAGTTGCTGATCTTCGAGTGGTTATAATCAGTTTTTGCAGAGGTGACGTCAACGGAGAAAGTAGAGAGAAGAGACTGGTAGAGAGAGAGAGGTCAGTATGGTCTTTTGACTTGTGCCATTTTCTCTCAGCTGACCGGAGGCTGGTGCGATGCTCAAGTGGTACATCCGATAACCAGGGGGCAGACAGGGATGCACGGGCTGGTCCAGATGTAAGAGGGCATATGTTGTCCAAGCAGGATGTAAGCGTGGAACACAGAGTATCTGAGGCACTGTTGGTATTCAAAAGATAGAGCTCCTCAGAGGGGGGGAGTGCAGACAAGACAGCAGAGGAAAAGCAGGAGGGAGGGACTGTAGGTAGCGCCGGAAAGTGACCAGCGGTAAGACATCTGCGTTGTCTGGAGCGGTGAGGTCGGGGGTGACAAAGAAGTGATCAGACGTGTGCAGCGGAGTGAACTGAGAGTGATGAGTGGAGCATTTCTCGAATCATCCTTGTCATTTGCCAAACAGTAAGTGCATTTCTGGTTTTGATTGTTTGATTGCAAGAGACGGCACATGAGTCACGTTTACGCTTTTACTGTTTTTACAATAATTTATTGACAGACAGTGTCATTGTGATGCAGACAGGAAAAGACAGCACTGCATAGCACAAACAAATGTAGAAATCTGAACATAAGACAATCTCCTTAGGGAAAACTGTACATGCAGTGCAGTGGAATTACAGTGCAGTCTTCCTACACCTCCTGACATTCCTGTCTTTTGGGCATCGGATTCTCATCCACATCACAACAAATATCTTCTCTTGCGATAAAGCGTGAAAATCATCTTTCAGAGTGTCTAATCCAGCCTCTGCAGGCATCAGCTGTGATGTCATCACACGTTACATCCATGGCAGCCAGAAGGGTCATCTGTGTATGCGGCTGGCGATCATATACTTTCAATCTTCATGCTGAGAAAAATTCCTCAACGTGGTTGAGTAGGGTGAGAGGAACTCCACCAGCATCCTGTTGTGGGCCGCAAACCATTGCCTGATGATGTTGGAGCGATGGAAACTGACATTGTCCCAAACTAACACGTACTTTGGCAGGTCATCTCCAATCTGCCCCCTCTCTTGTTCAGGGATGAGATCCCTGTAGAGAGTGTCAAAAGACTGTTTAGTTGTGAAAAGGGGCCGTCTGCAACCAGGTGAAGTTGTCTTGCAGTCCTATGTGGAAAGAATATAGTAATGCAAATCACTAAATTGAGTAAAATAAAATGCCACTGTTTACTTGAAGTATACTTACTGTATATTGTAAAACTAGTGCTTAAATGTCGTGGGGGATTATACTATTCAACAGAGACCCATTATAATGCATTTTGATCAACATGACGTAAGCAATTGATAATGTTGGAATCTTCACAGAATTGTGTCATAATAATTTGCATGGATGTACCAAAGCATTTGCAACTTGTTCAAAGAAATGAGAAAATGCTTGTTTGATGTGCACAAGTGACACAAGGATGTAAGGATTGAACAAGAAGTTTTGAGAATTTCAAATCGGATCTGAGAAATGTACCAAATTGACTTAGAAAAAACTGTATTTAAAGTGGGGGGGTACTTTTGGGGCAGTTTTGCTTCACCCAAGTGTCCCATTTCCACCCCTCTCAAACTAATGCATGAATGCATATAGCCAGAAACAATTCATTTGATGCATGCAAAGAAGCAACACTGTGTGTCTCAAGAAGCATTTATTCATGATTACGTAGACATGCTAAAATTTCAAGGCCACACACTACACATTACACATTACACATGACATTACACATTTCATAAAATTTACATTTAGTCATTTAGCAGACGTTTTTATCCAAAGCGACTTACAGACGAGGAAACATTGGAAGCAATTATTACAATATAGGCAACAAAAGGCATGAGTTAATTAAATCCAGTCCATTAAAGCCTAGCACAGTATACAAAGCTAAGAATAGTGAGGTAAGTAAAAACAATATTTTTTAAGAAGACAGAAAATAATAAGAGGTTAAAATCAGTCATCTACATTTTGACGGAAGATATGCATTTTCACACACTACACCGGCCTGTAGTGTTCTAGCAGTATAAGGTTGAGAGTGAGTTTCTTCAGTAGCGGTGTGATGCAGGCCTCTTTGAAAGCAGTGGGAAATGTCCCAGTGGTGAGCAAAGAGTTGATGATGCGGGTCTTACCAGGCACAACCGCTGGAGAGATGGCATGGAGGAGATGGGTGGGGATGGGATCCAGTGGGCAGGTGGTAGGGTGGTAGGAACCAATGACCTTGGAAACATCATCTTCAGACATAGGAGAAAAGGCGGGGGATGGTGGCGTAGAAAATTGGCTGTTGATGGCGGTAGTTTTCTTTACGAAGAACGATGCAAAATCATCAGCCGTTAACTCCGATGAAGGTGTGGGAGCAGGCGGACAGAGGAGAGCAGAGAAGGTTTTTAAGAGTGTGCGAGAGTCAGGAGAGTTGCTGATCTTCGAGTGGTTATAATCAGTTTTTGCAGAGGTGACGTCAACGGAGAAAGTAGAGAGAAGAGACTGGTACAGAGAGGTCAGTATGGACGTTTGACTTGTGCCATTTTCTCTCAGCTGACCGGAGGCTGGTGCGATGCTCACGTGGTACATCCGATAACCAGGGGGCAGACAGGGATGCACGGGCTGGTCCAGATGTAAGAGGGCATATGTTGTCCAAGCAGGATGTAAGCGTGGAACACAGAGTGTCTGTGGCACTGTTGGTATTCAAAAGAGAGAGCTCCTCAGAGGGGTGGAGTGCAGACAAGACAGCAGAGGAAAAGCAGGAGGGAGGGACCGTAGGTAGCGCCGGAAAGTGACCAGCGGTAAGACATCTCGGTTGTCTGGAGCGGTGAGGTCGGGGGTGACAAAGAAGTGATCAGACGTGTGCAGCGGAGTGACCTGAGAGTGATGAGTGGAGCATTTCTCGAATCATCCTTGTCATTTGCAAAACAGTAAGTGCATTTCTGGTTTTGATTGTTTGATTGCAAGAGACGGCACATGATTCACGTTAACGCTTTTACTGTTTGTACAATAATTTATTGACAGACAGTGTCATTGTGATGCAGACAGGAAAAGACAGCACTGCATAGCACAAACAAATGTAGAAATCTGAACATAAGACAATCTCCTTAGGGAAAACTGTACATGCAGTGCAGTGGAATTACAGTGCAGTCTTCCTACACCTCCTGACGTTCCTGTCTTTTGGGCAAGGGATTCTCATCCACATCACAACAAATATCTTCGCTTGCGATACAGCGTGAAAATCATCTTTCAGAGTGTCTAATCCAGCCTCTGCAGGCATCAGCTGTGATGTCATCACACGTTACATCCATGGCAGCCAGAAGGGTCATCTGTGTATGCGGCTGGCGATCATATACTTTTAATCTTCATGCTGAGAAAAATTCCTCAACGTGGTTGAGTAGGGTGAGAGGAACTCCACCAGCATCCTGTTGTGGGCCGCAAACCATTGCCTGATGATGTTGGAGCGATGGAAACTGACATTGTCCCAAACTAACACGAACTTTGGCAGGTCATCTCCAATCTGCCCCCTCTCTTGTTCAGGGATGAGATCCCTGTAGAGAGTGTCAAAAGACTGTTTAGGTGTGAAAAGGGGCCGTCTGCAACACAGTGAAGTTGTCTTGCAGTCCTATGTGGAAAGAATATAGCAATGCAAAACACTAAATTGAGTAAAATAAAATGCCACTGTTTACTTAAAGTATACTTACTGTATATTGTAAAACTAGTGCTTAAATGTCGTGGGGATTATACTATTCTACAGAGACCCATTATAATGCATTTTGATCAACATGACATAAGCAATTGATAATGTAGGAATCTGCACAGAATTTTGTCATAATCATTTGCATGGATGTACCAAAGCATTTGCAACTTGTTCAAAGAAATGAGAAAATGCTTGTTTGATGTGCACACTTGACACAAGGATGTAAGGATTGAACAAGAAGTTTTGAGAATTTCAAATTGGATCTGAGAAATGTACCAAATTGACTTAGAAAAAACTGTATTTAAAGTGGGGGGGGGGTACTTTTGGGGCAGTTTTGTTTCACCCAAGTGTCCTATTTCCACCCCTCTCAAACTAATGCATGGATGCATATAGCCAGAAACAATTCATTTGATGCATGCAAAGAAGCAACACTGTGTGTCTCAAGAAGCATTTATTCATGATTACGTAGACATGCTAAAATTTCAAGGCCACACACTACACATTACACATGACATTACACATTTCATAAAATTTACATTTAGTCATTTAGCAGACGTTTTTATCCAAAGCGACTTACAGACGAGGAAACATTGGAAGCAATTATAACAATATAGGCAACAAAATGCATAAGTTAATTAAATCCAGTCCATTGAAGCCTAGCACAGTATACAAAGCTAAGAATAGTGAGGTAAGTAAAAAAATAATTTTTTAAGAAGACAGAAAATAATAAGAGGTTAAAATCAGTCATCTACATTTTGACAGAAGATATGCATTTTCACACACTACACCGGCCTGTAGTGTTCTAGCAGTGTAAGGTTGAGAGTGAGTTTCTTCAGTAGCGGTGTGATGCAGGCCTCTTTGAAAGCAGTGGGAAATGTCCCAGTGGTGAGCAAAGAGTTTAACGCCCAAGAGTAATTTCCGCCCATGCAAGCAGCAATACCCCCTAAAACCAGAAGCCCTCAATGGCATAAGGCCAATATTCAACGAGTTTCTCAAAAAAGGCATAGTTGTGCCATGCCCAAATTCACCTGTGCGCACACCTTTGTTTCCAGTTAAAAAAAAAGATCAGAGAAAAGGGAGCACCCGTTGAATGGCGGTTCGTACAAGATTTGCAAGCAGTTAATGCCGCAGTACAGCCACGAGCACCAAACGTACCCAACCCGTATACCATTCTCAGCCAAATTCCGCCTGAGACGAAACGGTAAACGGTGATTGATTTGTCAAACGCGTTTTTCAGAGTGCCAGTACACCCAGACTCACAATACTGGTTCGCCTTTTCATTTGATGGCAAGCCATATACATTCACACGTCTATGCCAAGGGTACTGCGAATCACCGACCATTTACAACGAGGCACTGCGACAATCACTGGAGCCATTCCATCTCCCGAAGGGGGTGGCATTGCTTCAGTATGTGGATGACATTCTTTTATGTGCACCCACCAAAGCGCAATGTGAAGAACACACTGTACGACTGTTAACTCATTTGGCACACGAAGGACACAAAGTGAATATCTCCAAAGTCCAGCTGGCAAAACAATTTGTCCGGTTTTTGGGTCACGAAATTACTGACCGTGGCAGACAGCTGTCCGCAAAGCGCGTGTCTGCAATTTCAGACATCGCACGCCCAAAAACTAAGAAGCAACTAATGACATTTTTAGGGATGACCTCTTACTGTAGGAATTTCATTTTGAGGTACACAGAGATGGAAAAACATCTCACGGTATTGATTCACGGGAAGCCCATGACTGCAAATGCGCAGATTGAATGGACTGATGCAGGGGTTGAGGCTTTTGGTAATCTCAAGCGAGCTCTGCAATCTGCGCCTGCGCTAGGTATCCCAAACCCAGACAAACCATTCACACAAATGGTAGACGAAAAAGACGGCACAATGCTCTCTGTGCTGCTCCAAAAACACGGAGACCAGCTGCGCCCCGTTGCTTATCTTTCATCCAGATTAGATAGTGTGGCACAAGGTCTCCCACCGTGCCTGCGCGCAGTAGCAGCGGCAGAGAAAGCAGTGCTGGCCTCTAGGGAGTTTGTTGGTTATTCTCCCCTTACTGTGTTTGTTCCCCATGCAGTGGCCATGATTCTGTTAGAACAACGAGTGTCACATTTATCTACAGCGAGGTGGCTGAGATATAATCTGACGTTGTTGGAATTGCCAAACATCACGGTAGGGAGATGTAACACACTAAACCCAGCCACGTTGCTTCCACTTACTGACAATGGTGACCCACACAACTGTGTTGCCACTTTAGAGCAAGTCTGCTCGCCACGTGTTGATCTCAGAGACGAACCTCTGCTAAATGCAGACTTGACTTTCTATGTAGATGGCAGTGCACGAAAAGATGAGGCGGGAAAGAATCCCCCCCTTTTTTTCACGTGGGGTTTGCTGTTGTGTCTGATTTTGAAACAGTACAGTCAGGCCGCCTGCCTGACCATTTCTCTGCTGAAACAGCAGAGCTCATTGCACTCAGACGCGCATACGAATTGGCAGAGGGTAAAAGTGTCAACATTCACACAGACAGTAGATGTGCATTTGGTGTAGCTCATGATTTTGGCACACTTTGGAAACACAGGAACTTTTTGAAAGCTGATGGTAAACGGAGTCTTAACCACACACAGGTTGCTGATTTACTATCTGCCATTCTTCTCACATCAGTCATTGTTGTGTATGACTAGGCCACACACACTTTTGTATCTGAAACTATTTTTTGCAGGAAGCCGACAAGCTGACCTTGCTGCAAAGCAAGCAACATCAGAGCAACAGATTTTCTCATGAAATCACTAACAAAACTTTTTCTATTGCAGAGATGCAAACATTTAGCAGAACCGGATAAGCGTGCACTCTGGAAGGAGTGCTCATGTAAATACACAGACAATGTTTGGGGGGGCCCAAATGGCCTCACCTGTTTGCCAAAACATTTTTTTCCCTGCTTTTGCGATTTTGACGCATGGCCTAGACCACGCGTCAAAAGGGGGGATGTTACAAGCAATGTGTTTTTGTGTTTTTGCTCTCAAAATATTTGTGCAGGTCAAAGGAGCAGTAGCAAATGGAGCTGACAAATCATTACACAGCTTCCAGCCAGGAGACTTCGAAGTAGTCAAAGATTTCAGGAGGAAGTCGTGGGAAAGACATGCCTCCCACTGCAAAAAGGTGCAAGGAGGGGCAACTCCAACCGTATGGCTCTTCGCAATGGTCGTGCAGACAAAGGGAATCAACTGTTCCAGTCGGGGACGCATCGAACCCCGAGAAATTAGAGATTATAGAATTTTGTTTTTGTGCAACACTATATTCCAAGTTTAATAAAATGGTATGGGGAGGGACAGTGTTACCCTAATTCTGCTAGGAACTGGGGAACAAATATGTATTTGTGTAGAGGTACGTGTACCTCAGGTGATGTGGTGGATAAGGCAACAAAATTTAAAATGTGGGCCATTATGTCCCCTGGGATGGCCAAATAAAAAGGCAAAGGAGAAAATTTTAAACTTAACTCTAACTCAGAAAAATTTTAGTTATGAGGGAACGGGAGCAATCCCACAGATGAGAGTAAGAATATGGAATCTGACGATGGAAGATGCAGGGCAATACTGGTGTATGTGGTCAACAAAGGGGAAAGACACAGGTCAGAAGGTTCAGATATCAGTACAGCCAAGGAATTTTCAGGCGGCAGAGCAGGCAGAGAAAGAGGCACAGGAAGTAGAGGCTAGGACATGGATAGATCCACGAGATACGTAGATATGAGAAAGGCAATATACCAATGCAAAGGCAATAAGGCATGTGCATTGGCTCTGATGCAGAAGAAAGAGGTAGGAGTGAATGACAGTTGTTGGTGGTGTATGCAACTCAAACAGGCTTGGAAAGTCAGTCCTCTGAAATTAGAGGATGAGAGAAGGCTGAAGGGTCAATTACCCTGCAAAGCCATCACCCTGTTGAGAGTTGCAAACAGCACCAACGAGGAAGAGGCGGCACGAAAGACAGACTGCAAAGAACCAGGTGGTAAGTACAGCATCAGTTTTGACACCAGGCCTCTGAATATACACCCCAGGGTAGGGCATGTTTGCCTGTGTAGAGCGAAAGGGGGGCCACTCATAGGAACATCAGAATGCAAAAACATAGTGGAAACCAATGACAACCAACCAAATTGTTCTTTTAATAGTTGGAATTTCACACGCCCGTTCTCTAAGGACGAGGTAGGCCTAAGTGGCGTAGTATGGGTCTGTGGGGAAAGAGCATTCCACAGACTGCCCATGAAATGGACAGGCTGTTGTTATCCAGCTCTCCTGTCTATAGGAGCAGCTGCCTAAGCACCTAGAAAAATCAGAGACAAATGAGATCTGCTCGACGTTGACAGCATGCCCAGTACCTATGAAGGAGCATGGCTGATGGACCCCTGGACGTCCCCACAGGGCACTGTCCTGTGGAATATTTTTGGAGGTCTTGGTGGAGCTTTAAGCATGACAAAATTGAACGGATTGGCTTGGCAGGTTTTAGCATTGGCAAACTCAACTGAGAAAGCTTTGGGTCTATTGAGCGAGGAGATGGCACAGATGAGGGAAGTAGTTTTACAGAGTAGATTAGTTTTAGACATGCTTACGGCAGAGAAAGGCGGTGTGTGCAAAATGCTCGGGGTCAGTTGTTGTTTCTATATTCCGGATTATGCTGATAATGTCACAGACATTATAAAACACATGAAGAATGCAATCAGGGAACCGGATGATATGACTAACAGTCTGTTGAAATGGTGGAATTGCTAAAGTTGGGGAGTGGGGCTGAAACGGGTGGTGTTACCAATTCTAGTGGGATTTTAAGAACTGTTTAGATAGAAGAATGAAACCTGTAAGAGAAAGGGCGTTGCTCATCTTACGGGTCAAAGTATAAAGATTTTGGTTATCATATATGATAAAAGGGGGGAATGTAATGGAAATTTTCTAGTCTAGCTTCTTGATGTGTCTATCTATATGTTTATGAAGTTTTTATCCATGTTTTCCTCTCTATGTTAACATGTTTTTCTCTATACACGTCATACCACTCTGGCTTTGCCCTCGAGCAGGGACCAAGATGTTCTGTTTGGAATAACGGGCATCACTTCTCGGAATCCAGCTCGGGATTCTGGCTAGGGGGCAAAGGGAGGGGGTTTCACGTTTTTAATCATATATATACTCTGGGTGCAGAAGGAAAGAGCGCCTTTGCTCTGCACCATGCTCATTGCTCATGATGCAGATTAAACGACAATAAAATACTTTGCAAAGTACCTGATGTCTCTGTATATTGCGTTTGTCAAAATTGACTCACCTTGATTAAGGAATAAGAAAATTCCACAACAGGCACATGAGTCACGTTTACGCTTTTACTGTTTGTACAATAATTTATTGACAGACAGTGTCATTGTGATGCAGACAGGAAAAGACAGCACTGCATAGCACAAACAAATGTAGAAATCTGAACATAAGACAATCTCCTTAGGGAAAACTGTACATGCAGTGCAGTGGAATTACAGTGCAGTCTTCCTACACCTCCTGACGTTCCTGTCTTTTGGGCAACGGATTCTCATCCACATCACAACAAATATCTTCTCTTGCGATACAGCGTGAAAATCATCTTTCAGAGTGTCTAATCCAGCCTTTGCAGGCATCAGCTGTGATGTCATCACACGTTACATCCATGGCAGCCAGAAGGGTCATCTGTGTATGCGGCTGGCGATCATATACTTTTAATCTTCATGCTGAAAAAAATTCCTCAACGTGGTTGAGTAGGGTGAGAGGAACTCCACCAGCATCCTGTTGTGGGCCGCAAACCATTGCCTGATGATGTTGGAGCGATGGAAACTGACATTGTCCCAAACTAACACGTACTTTGGCAGGTCATCTCCAATCTGCCCCCTCTCTTGTTCAGGGATGAGATCCCTGTAGAGAGTGTCAAAAGACTGTTTAGGTGTGAAAAGGGGCCGTCTGCAACCAGGTGAAGTTGTCTTGCAGTCCCATGTGGAAAGAATATAGTAATGCAAATCACTAAATTGAGTAAAATAAAATGCCACTGTTTACTTGAAGTATACTTACTGTATATTGTAAAACTAGTGCTTAAATGTCGTGGGGGATTATACTATTCAACAGAGACCCATTATAATGCATTTTGATCAACATGACGTAAGCAATTGATAATGTTGGAATCTGCACAGAATTGTGTCATAATCATTTGCATGGATGTACCAAAGCATTTGCAACTTGTTCAAAGAAATGAGAAAATGCTTGTTTGATGTGCACAAGTGACACAAGGATGTAAGGATTGAACAAGAAGTTTTGAGAATTTCAAATCGGATCTGAGAAATGTACCAAATTGACTTAGAAAAAACTGTATTTAAAGTGGGGGGGGGTACTTTTGGGGCAGTTTTGTTTCACCCAAGTGTCCCATTTCCTCCCCTCTCAAACTAATGCATGAATGCATATAGCCAGAAACAATTCATTTGATGCATGCAAAGAAGCAACACTGTGTGTCTCAAGAAGCATTTATTCATGATTACGTAGACATGCTAAAATTTCAAGGCCACACACTACACATTACACATTACACATGACATTACACATTTCATAAAATTTACATTTAGTCATTTAGCAGACGTTTTATCCAAAGCGACTTACAGACGAGGAAACATTGGAAGCAATTATAACAATATAGGCAACAAAATGCATAAGTTAATTAAATCCAGTCCATTAAAGCCTAGCACAGTATACAAAGCTAAGAAAAGTGACGTAAGTAAAAAAATTATTTTTTAAGAAGACAGAAAATAGTAAGAGGTTCAAATCAGTCATCTACATTTTGACGGAAGATATGCATTTTCACACACTACACCGGCCTGTAGTGTTCTAGCAGTGTAAGGTTGAGAGTGAGTTACTTCAGTAGCGGTGTGATGCAGGCCTCTTTGAAAGCAGTGGGAAATGTCCCAGTGGTGAGCAAAGAGTTGATGATGCGGGTCAGACCAGGCACAACTGCTGGAGAGATGGCATGGAGGAGATGGGTGGGGATGGGATCCAGTGGGCAGGTGGTAGGGTGGTTGGAACCAATGACCTTGGAAACATCATCTTCAGACATAGGAGAAAAGGCGGGTGATGGTGGCGTAGAAAATTGGCTGTTGATGGCGGTAGTTTTCTTTACGAAGAACGATGCAAAATCATCAGCCGTTAACTCCGATGAAGGTGTGGGAGCAGGCGGACAGAGGAGAGCAGAGAAGGTTTTTAAGAGTGTGCGAGAGTCAGGAGAGTTGCTGATCTTCGAGTGGTTATAATCAGTTTTTACAGAGGTGACGTCAACGGAGAAAGTAGAGAGAGAGAGGTCAGTATGGTCTTTTGACTTGTGCCATTTTCTCTCAGCTGACCGGAGGCTGGTGCGATGCTCACGTGGTACATCCGATAACCAGGGGGCAGACAGGGATGCACGGGCTGGTCCAGATGCAAGAGGG
Organism: Barbatula barbatula; assembly: GCF_947034865.1. Lineage (NCBI taxonomy): Eukaryota > Metazoa > Chordata > Actinopteri > Cypriniformes > Nemacheilidae > Barbatula > Barbatula barbatula. Next base: position 6,767,784 of record NC_136782.1, read on the forward strand.
CATATGTTGTCCAAGCAGGATGTAAGCGTGGAACACAGAGTGTCTGTGGCACTGTTGGTATTCAAAAGTGAGAGCTCCTCAGAGGGGGGAGTGCAGAAAAGACAGCAGAGGAAAAGCAGGAGGGAGGGACCGTAGGTACCGCCGGAAAGTGACCAGCGGTAAGACATCTGCGTTGTCTGGAGCGGTGAGGTCGGGGGTGACAAAGAAGTGATCAGACGTGTGCAGCGGAGTGACCTGAGAGTGACGAGTGGAGCCTTTTACTATATGTACAATAATTTATTGACAGACAGTGTCATTGTGATGCAGACAGGAAAAGACAGCACTGCATAGCACAAACAAATGTAGAAATCTGAACATAAGACAATCTCCTTAGGGAAAACTGTACATGCAGTGCAGTGGAATTACAGTGCAGTCTTCCTACACCTCCTGACGTTCCTGTCTTTTGGGCAACGGATTCTCATCCACATCACAACAAATATCTTCTCTTGCGATACAGCGTGAAAATCATCTTTCAGAGTGTCTAATCCAGCCTCTGCAGGCATCAGCTGAGATGTCATCACTCGTTACATCCATGGCAGCCAGAAGGATCATCTGTGTATGCGGCTGGCCATCATATACTTTTAATCTTCATGCTGAGAAAAATTCCTCTACGTGGTTGAGTAGGTTGAGAGGAACTCCACCAGCATCCTGTTGTGGGCCGCAAACCATTGCCTGATGATGTTGGAGCGATGGAAACTGACATTGTCCCAAACTAACACGTACTTTGGCAGGTCATCTCCAATCTGCCCCCTCTCTTGTTCAGGGATGAGATCCCTGTAGAGAGTGTCAAAAGACTGTTTAGGTGTGAAAAGGGGCCGTCTGCAACACAGTGAAGTTGTCTTGCAGTCCTATGTGGAAAGAATATAGCAATGCAAAACACTAAATTGAGTAAATGAAATGCCACTGTTTACTTAAAGTATACTTACTGTATTTTGTAAAACTAGTGCTTAAATGTCGTGGGGATTATACTATTCTACAGAGACCCATTATAATGCATTTTGATCAACATGACATAAGCAATTGATAATGTAGGAATCTGCACAGAATTTTGTCATAATCATTTGCATGGATGTACCAAAGCATTTGCAACTTGTTCAAAGAAATGAGAAAATGCTTGTTTGATGTGCACACGTGACACAAGGATGTAAGGATTGAACAAGAAGTTTTGAGAATTTCAAATCGGATCAGAGAAATGTACCAAATTGACTTAGAAAAAACTGTATTTAAAGTGGGGGGGGGGTACTTTTGGGGCAGTTTTGTTTCACCCAAGTGTCCCATTTCCACCCCTCTCAAACTAATGCATGGATGCATATAGCCAGAAACAATTCATTTGATGCATGCAAAGAAGCAACACTGTGTGTCTCAAGAAGCATTTATTCATGATTACGTAGACATGCTAAAATTTCAAGGCCACACACTACACATTACACATAACATTAGACATTTCATAAAATTTACATTTAGTCATTTAGCAGACGTTTTTATCCAAAGCGACTTACAGACGAGGAAACATTGGAAGCAATTATAACAATATAGGCAACAAAATGCATAAGTTAATTAAATCCAGTCCATTAAAGCCTAGCACAGTATATAATGCTAAGAATAGTGAGGCAAGTAAAAAAAAATGTTTTAAGAAGACAGAAAATAATAAGAGGTTAAAATCAGTCATCTACATTTTGACGGAAGATATGCATTTTCACACACTACACCGGCCTGTAGTGTTCTAGCAGTGTAAGGTTGAGAGTGAGTTTCTTCAGTAGCGGTGTGATGCAGGCCTCTTTGAAAGCAGTGGGAAATGTCCCAGTGGTGAGCAAAGAGTTGATGATGCGGGTCAGACCAGGCACAACTGCTGGAGAGATGGCATGGAGGAGATGGGTGGGGACGGGATCCAGTGGGCAGGTGGTAGGGTGGTTGGAACCAATGACCTTGGAAACATCATCTTCAGACATAGGAGAAAAGGCGGGTGATGGTGGCGTAGAAAATTGGCTGTTGATGGCGGTAGTTTTCTTTACGAAGAACGATGCAAAATCATCAGCCGTTAACTCCGATGAAGGTGTGGGAGCAGGCGGACAGAGGAGAGCAGAGAAGGTTTTTAAGAGTGTGCGAGAGTCAGGAGAGTTGCTGATCTTCGAGTGGTTATAATCAGTTTTTGCAGAGGTGACGTCAACGGAGAAAGTAGAGAGAGAGAGGTCAGTATGGTCTTTTGACTTGTGCCATTTTCTCTCAGCTGACCGGAGGCTGGTGCGATGCTCACGTGGTACATCCGATAACCAGGGGGCAGACAGGGATGCACGGGCTGGTCCAGATGTAAGAGGGCATATGTTGTCCAAGCAGGATGTAAGCGTGGAACACAGAGTGTCTGTGGCACTGTTGGTATTCAAAAGAGAGAGCTCCTCAGAGGGGGGGAGTGCAGACAAGACAGCAGAGGAAAAGCAGGAGGGAGGGACCGTAGGAATAGCCGGAAAGTGACCAGCGGTAAGAGATCTGCGTTGTCTGGAGCGGTGAGGTTGGGGGTGACAAAGAAGTGATCAGACGTGTGCAGCGGAGTGACCTGAGAGTGATGAGTGGAGCATTTCTCGAATCATCCTTGTCATTTGCAAAACAGTAAGTGCATTTCTGGTTTTGATTGTTTGATTGCAAGAGACGGCACATGATTCACGTTAACGCTTTTACTGTTTGTATAATAATTTATTGACAGACAGTGTCATTGTGATGCAGACAGGAAAAGACAGCACTGCATAGCACAAACAAATGTAGAAATCTGAACATAAGACAATCTCCTTAGGGAAAACTGTACATGCAGTGCAGTGGAATTACAGTGCAGTCTTCCTACACCTCCTGACGTTCCTGTCTTTTGGGCAACGGATTCTCATCCACATCACAACAAATATCTTCTCTTGCGATACAGCGTGAAAATCATCTTTCAGAGTGTCTAATCCAGCCTCTGCAGGCATCAGCTGAGATGTCATCACTCGTTACATCCATGGCAGCCAGAAGGATCATCTGTGTATGCGGCTGGCCATCATATACTTTTAATCTTCATGCTGAGAAAAATTCCTCTACGTGGTTGAGTAGGTTGAGAGGAACTCCACCAGCATCCTGTTGTGGGCCGCAAACCATTGCCTGATGATGTTGGAGCGATGGAAACTGACATTGTCCCAAACTAACACGTACTTTGGCAGGTCATCTCCAATCTGCCCCCTCTCTTGTTCAGGGATGAGATCCCTGTAGAGAGTGTCAAAAGACTGTTTAGGTGTGAAAAGGGGCCGTCTGCAACACAGTGAAGTTGTCTTGCAGTCCTATGTGGAAAGAATATAGCAATGCAAAACACTAAATTGAGTAAATGAAATGCCACTGTTTACTTAAAGTATACTTACTGTATTTTGTAAAACTAGTGCTTAAATGTCGTGGGGATTATACTATTCTACAGAGACCCATTATAATGCATTTTGATCAACATGACATAAGCAATTGATAATGTAGGAATCTGCACAGAATTTTGTCATAATCATTTGCATGGATGTACCAAAGCATTTGCAACTTGTTCAAAGAAATGAGAAAATGCTTGTTTGATGTGCACACGTGACACAAGGATGTAAGGATTGAACAAGAAGTTTTGAGAATTTCAAATCGGATCAGAGAAATGTACCAAATTGACTTAGAAAAAACTGTATTTAAAGTGGGGGGGGGGTACTTTTGGGGCAGTTTTGTTTCACCCAAGTGTCCCATTTCCACCCCTCTCAAACTAATGCATGGATGCATATAGCCAGAAACAATTCATTTGATGCATGCAAAGAAGCAACACTGTGTGTCTCAAGAAGCATTTATTCATGATTACGTAGACATGCTAAAATTTCAAGGCCACACACTACACATTACACATAACATTAGACATTTCATAAAATTTACATTTAGTCATTTAGCAGACGTTTTTATCCAAAGCGACTTACAGACGAGGAAACATTGGAAGCAATTATAACAATATAGGCAACAAAATGCATAAGTTAATTAAATCCAGTCCATTAAAGCCTAGCACAGTATATAATGCTAAGAATAGTGAGGCAAGTAAAAAAAAATGTTTTAAGAAGACAGAAAATAATAAGAGGTTAAAATCAGTCATCTACATTTTGACGGAAGATATGCATTTTCACACACTACACCGGCCTGTAGTGTTCTAGCAGTGTAAGGTTGAGAGTGAGTTTCTTCAGTAGCGGTGTGATGCAGGCCTCTTTGAAAGCAGTGGGAAATGTCCCAGTGGTGAGCAAAGAGTTGATGATGCGGGTCAGACCAGGCACAACTGCTGGAGAGATGGCATGGAGGAGATGGGTGGGGACGGGATCCAGTGGGCAGGTGGTAGGGTGGTTGGAACCAATGACCTTGGAAACATCATCTTCAGACATAGGAGAAAAGGCGGGTGATGGTGGCGTAGAAAATTGGCTGTTGATGGCGGTAGTTTTCTTTACGAAGAACGATGCAAAATCATCAGCCGTTAACTCCGATGAAGGTGTGGGAGCAGGCGGACAGAGGAGAGCAGAGAAGGTTTTTAAGAGTGTGCGAGAGTCAGGAGAGTTGCTGATCTTCGAGTGGTTATAATCAGTTTTTGCAGAGGTGACGTCAACGGAGAAAGTAGAGAGAGAGAGGTCAGTATGGTCTTTTGACTTGTGCCATTTTCTCTCAGCTGACCGGAGGCTGGTGCGATGCTCACGTGGTACATCCGATAACCAGGGGGCAGACAGGGATGCACGGGCTGGTCCAGATGTAAGAGGGCATATGTTGTCCAAGCAGGATGTAAGCGTGGAACACAGAGTGTCTGTGGCACTGTTGGTATTCAAAAGAGAGAGCTCCTCAGAGGGGGGGAGTGCAGACAAGACAGCAGAGGAAAAGCAGGAGGGAGGGACCGTAGGAAGCGCCGGAAAGTGACCAGCGGTAAGAGATCTGCGTTGTCTGGAGCGGTGAGGTTGGGGGTGACAAAGAAGTGATCAGACGTGTGCAGCGGAGTGACCTGAGAGTGATGAGTGGAGCATTTCTCGAATCATCCTTGTCATTTGCAAAACAGTAAGTGCATTTCTGGTTTTGATTGTTTGATTGCAAGAGACGGCACATGATTCACGTTAACGCTTTTACTGTTTGTACAATAATTTATTGACAGACAGTGTCATTGTGATGCAGACAGGAAAAGACAGCACTGCATAGCACAAACAAATGTAGAAATCTGAACATAAGACAATCTCCTTAGGGAAAACTGTACATGCAGTGCAGTGGAATTACAGTGCAGTCTTCCTACACCTCCTGACGTTCCTGTCTTTTGGGCAACGGATTCTCATCCACATCACAACAAATATCTTCTCTTGCGATACAGCGTGAAAATCATCTTTCAGAGTGTCTAATCCAGCCTCTGCAGGCATCAGCTGAGATGTCATCACTCGTTACATCCATGGCAGCCAGAAGGATCATCTGTGTATGCGGCTGGCCATCATATACTTTTAATCTTCATGCTGAGAAAAATTCCTCTACGTGGTTGAGTAGGTTGAGAGGAACTCCACCAGCATCCTGTTGTGGGCCGCAAACCATTGCCTGATGATGTTGGAGCGATGGAAACTGACATTGTCCCAAACTAACACGTACTTTGGCAGGTCATCTCCAATCTGCCCCCTCTCTTGTTCAGGGATGAGATCCCTGTAGAGAGTGTCAAAAGACTGTTTAGGTGTGAAAAGGGGCCGTCTGCAACACAGTGAAGTTGTCTTGCAGTCCTATGTGGAAAGAATATAGCAATGCAAAACACTAAATTGAGTAAATGAAATGCCACTGTTTACTTAAAGTATACTTACTGTATTTTGTAAAACTAGTGCTTAAATGTCGTGGGGATTATACTATTCTACAGAGACCCATTATAATGCATTTTGATCAAAATGACATAAGCAATTGATAATGTAGGAATCTGCACAGAATTTTGTCATAATCATTTGCATGGATGTACCAAAGCATTTGCAACTTGTTCAAAGAAATGAGAAAATGCTTGTTTGATGTGCACACGTGACACAAGGATGTAAGGATTGAACAAGAAGTTTTGAGAATTTCAAATCGGATCAGAGAAATGTACCAAATTGACTTAGAAAAAACTGTATTTAAAGTGGGGGGGGGGTACTTTTGGGGCAGTTTTGTTTCACCCAAGTGTCCCATTTCCACCCCTCTCAAACTAATGCATGGATGCATATAGCCAGAAACAATTCATTTGATGCATGCAAAGAAGCAACACTGTGTGTCTCAAGAAGCATTTATTCATGATTACGTAGACATGCTAAAATTTCAAGGCCACACACTACACATTACACATAACATTAGACATTTCATAAAATTTACATTTAGTCATTTAGCAGACGTTTTTATCCAAAGCGACTTACAGACGAGGAAACATTGGAAGCAATTATAACAATATAGGCAACAAAATGCATAAGTTAATTAAATCCAGTCCATTAAAGCCTAGCACAGTATATAATGCTAAGAATAGTGAGGCAAGTAAAAAAAAATGTTTTAAGAAGACAGAAAATAATAAGAGGTTAAAATCAGTCATCTACATTTTGACGGAAGATATGCATTTTCACACACTACACCGGCCTGTAGTGTTCTAGCAGTGTAAGGTTGAGAGTGAGTTTCTTCAGTAGCGGTGTGATGCAGGCCTCTTTGAAAGCAGTGGGAAATGTCCCAGTGGTGAGCAAAGAGTTGATGATGCGGGTCAGACCAGGCACAACTGCTGGAGAGATGGCATGGAGGAGATGGGTGGGGACGGGATCCAGTGGGCAGGTGGTAGGGTGGTTGGAACCAATGACCTTGGAAACATCATCTTCAGACATAGGAGAAAAGGCGGGTGATGGTGGCGTAGAAAATTGGCTGTTGATGGCGGTAGTTTTCTTTACGAAGAACGATGCAAAATCATCAGCCGTTAACTCCGATGAAGGTGTGGGAGCAGGCGGACAGAGGAGAGCAGAGAAGGTTTTTAAGAGTGTGCGAGAGTCAGGAGAGTTGCTGATCTTCGAGTGGTTATAATCAGTTTTTGCAGAGGTGACGTCAACGGAGAAAGTAGAGAGAGAGAGGTCAGTATGGTCTTTTGACTTGTGCCATTTTCTCTCAGCTGACCGGAGGCTGGTGCGATGCTCACGTGGTACATCCGATAACCAGGGGGCAGACAGGGATGCACGGGCTGGTCCAGATGTAAGAGGGCATATGTTGTCCAAGCAGGATGTAAGCGTGGAACACAGAGTGTCTGTGGCACTGTTGGTATTCAAAAGAGAGAGCTCCTCAGAGGGGGGGAGTGCAGACAAGACAGCAGAGGAAAAGCAGGAGGGAGGGACCGTAGGAAGCTCCGGAAAGTGACCAGCGGTAAGAGATCTGCGTTGTCTGGAGCGGTGAGGTCGGGGGTGACAAAGAAGTGATCAGACGTGTGCAGCGGAGTGACCTGAGAGTGATGAGTGGAGCATTTCTCGAATCATCCTTGTCATTTGCAAAACAGTAAGTGCATTTCTGGTTTTGATTGTTTGATTGCAAGAGACGGCACATGATTCACGTTAACGCTTTTACTGTTTGTACAATAATTTATTGACAGACAGTGTCATTGTGATGAAGACAGGAAAAGACAGCACTGCATAGCACAAACAAATGTAGAAATCTGAACATAAGACAATCTCCTTAGGGAAAACTGTACACGCAGTGCAGTGGAATTACAGTGCAGTCTTCCTACACCTCCTGACGTTCCTGTCTTTTGGGCAACGGATTCTCATCCACATCACAACAAATATCTTCTCTTGCGATACAGCGTGAAAATCATCTTTCAGAGTGTCTAATCCAGCCTCTGCAGGCATCAGCTGTGATGTCATCACACGTTACATCCATGGCAGCCAGAAGGGTCATTTACATTTACATTTATTCATTTGGCAGACGCTTTTATCCAAAGCGACTTACAAGTAGTTTTTATACAGTGTCACATTACTGCAGAGCAATCAGGGGTAAAGTGCCTCGCTCAAGGGCCCTTCAGTCATGACCTGCTGGCACTGAGATTAGAACCGGCAACCTTCTGATCACAAGCCCAACGCTCTAACCATTAGGCCACAACAGTCCCCAGTTGTGGCCTAAGGGTCATCTGTGTATGCGGCTGGCGATCATATACTTTTAATCTTCATGCTGAGAAAAATTCCTCAACGTGGTTGAGTAGGGTGAGAGGAACTCCACCAGCATCCTGTTGTGGGCCGCAAACCATTGCCTGATGATGTTGGAGCGATGGAAACTGACATTGTCCCAAACTAACACGTACTTTGGCAGGTCATCTCCAATCTGCCCCCTCTCTTGTTCAGGGATGAGATCCCTGTAGAGAGTGTCAAAAGACTGTTTAGGTGTGAAAAGGGGCCGTCTGCAACACAGTGAAGTTGACTTGCAGTCCTATGTGGAAAGAATATAGCAATGCAAAACACTAAATTGAGTAAATGAAATGCCACTGTTTACTTAAAGTATACTTACTGTATATTGTAAAACTAGTGCTTAAATGTCGTGGGGATTATACTATTCTACAGAGACCCATTATAATGCATTTTGATCAACATGACATAAGCAATTGATAATGTAGGAATCTGCACAGAATTTTGTCATAATCATTTGCATGGATGTACCAAAGCATTTGCAACTTGTTCAAAGAAATGAGAAAATGCTTGTTTGATGTGCACACGTGACACAAGGATGTAAGGATTGAACAAGAAGTTTTGAGAATTTCAAATCGGATCAGAGAAATGTACCAAATTGACTTAGAAAAAACTGTATTTAAAGTGGGGGGGGGTACTTTTGGGGCAGTTTTGTTTCACCCAATTGTCCCATTTCCACCCCTCTCAAACTAATGCATGGATGCATATAGCCAGAAACAATTCATTTGATGCATGCAAAGAAGCAACACTGTGTGTCTCAAGAAGCATTTATTCATGATTACGTAGACATGCTAAAATTTCAAGGCAACACACTACACATTACACATTACACATGACATTACACATTTCATAAAATTTACATTTAGTCATTTAGCAGACGTTTGTATCCAAAGCGACTTACAGACGAGGAAACATTGGAAGCAATTATAACAATATAGGCAACAAAATGCATAAGTTAATTAAATCCAGTCCATTAAAGCCTAGCACAGTATACAAAGCTAAGAATAGTGAGGTAAGTAAAAAAAATTTTTTTAAGAAGACAGAAAATAGTAAGAGGTTAAAATCAGTCATCTACATTTTGACGGAAGATATGCATTTTCACACACTACACCGGCCTGTAGTGTTCTAGCAGTGTAAGGTTGAGAGTGAGTTTCTTCAGTAGCGGTGTGATGCAGGCCTCTTTGAAAGCAGTGGGAAATGTCCCAGTGGTGAGCAAAGAGTTGATGATGCGGGTCAGACCATGCACAACTGCTGGAGAGATGGCATGGAGGAGATGGGTGGGGATGGGATCCAGTGGGCAGGTGGTAGGGTGGTTGGAACCAATGACCTTGGAAACATCATCTTCAGACATAGGAGAAAAGGCGGGGGATGGTGGCGTAGAAAATTGGCTGTTGATGGCGGTAGTTTTCTTTACGAAGAACGATGTAAAATCATCAGCCGTTAACTCCGATGAAGGTGTGGGAGCAGGCGGACAGAGGAGAGCAGAGAAGGTTTTTAAGAGTGTGCGAGAGTCAGGAGAGTTGCTGATCTTCGAGTGGTTATAATCAGTTTTTGCAGAGGTGACGTCAACGGAGAAAGTAGAGAGAGAGAGGTCAGTATGGTCTTTTGACTTGTGCCATTTTCTCTCAGCTGACCGGAGGCTGGTGCGATGCTCACGTGGTACATCCGATAACCAGGGGGCAGACAGGGATGCACGGGCTGGTCCAGATGCAAGAGGGCATATGTTGTCCAAGCAGGATGTAAGCGTGGAACACAGAGTGTCTGTGGCACTGTTGGTATTCAAAAGTGAGAGCTCCTCAGAGGGGGGAGTGCAGACAAGACAGCAGAGGAAAAGCAGGAGGGAGGGACCGTAGGTAGCGCCGGAAAGTGACCAGCGGTAAGACATCTGCGTTGTCTGGAGCGGTGAGGTCGGGGGTGACAAAGAAGTGATCAGACGTGTGCAGCGGAGTGACCTGAGAGTGATGAGTGGAGCATTTCTCGAATCATCATTGTCATTTGCAAAACAGTAAGTGCATTTCTGGTTTTGATTGTTTGATTGCAAGAGACGGCACATGATTCACGTTAACGCTTTTACTGTTTGTACAATAATTTATTGACAGACAGTGTCATTGTGATGCAGACAGGAAAAGACAGCACTGCATAGCACAAACAAATTTAGAAATCTGACAGAAGACAATCTCCTTAGGGAAAACTGTACACGCAGTGCAGTGGAATTACAGTGCAGTCTTCCTACACCTCCTGACGTTCCTGTCTTTTGGGCAACGGATTCTCATCCACATCACAACAAATATCTTCTCTTGCGATACAGCGTGAAAATCATCTTTCAGAGTGTCTAATCCAGCCTCTGCAGGCATCAGCTGAGATGTCATCACACGTTACATCCATGGCAGCCAGAAGGGTCATCTGTGTATGCGGCTGGCCATCATATACTTTTAATCTTCATGCTGAGAAAAATTCCTCAACGGGGTTGAGTAGGGTGAGAGGAACTCCACCAGCATCCTGTTGTAGGCCGCAAACCATTGCCTGATGATGTTGGAGCGATGGAAACTGACATTGTCCCAAACTAACACGTACTTTGGCAGGTCATCTCCAATCTGCCCCCTCTCTTGTTCAGGGATGAGATCCCTGTAGAGAGTGTCAAAAGACTGTTTAGGTGTGAAAAGGGGCCGTCTGCAACACAGTGAAGTTGTCTTGCAGTCCTATGTGGAAAGAATATAGCAATGCAAAACACTAAATTGAGTAAAATAAAATGCCACTGTTTACTTAAAGTATACTTACTGTATATTGTAAAACTAATGCTTAAATGTCGTGGGGATTATACTATTCTACAGAGACCCATTATAATGCATTTTGATCAACATGACATAAGCAATTGATAATGTAGGAATCTGCACAGAATTTTGTCATAATCATTTGCATGGATTTACCAAAGCATTTGCAACTTGTTCAAAGAAATAAGAAAATGCTTGTTTGATGTGCACACGTGACACAAGGATGTAAGGATTGAACAAGAAGTTTTGAGAATTTCAAATCGGATCAGAGAAATGTACCAAATTGACTTAGAAAAAACTGTATTTAAAGTGGGGGGGGTACTTTTGGGGCAGTTTTGTTTCACCCAAGTGTCCCATTTCCACCCCTCTCAAACTAATGTCTCAAACTGGATGCATATAGCCAGAAACCATTCATTTGATGCATGCAAAGAAGCAACACTGTGTGTCTCAAGAAGCATTTATTCATGATTACGTAGACATGCTAAAATTTCAAGGCCACACACTACACATTACACATTACACATGACATTACACATTTCATAAAATTTACATTTAGTCATTTAGCAGACGTTTTTATCCAAAGCGACTTACAGACTAGGAAACATTGGAAGCAATTATAACAATATAGGCAACAAAAGGCATAAGTTAATTAAATCCAGTCCATTAAAGCCTAGCACAGTATATAATGCTAAGAATAGTGAGGCAAGTAAAAAAAAATGTTTTAAGAAGACAGAAAATAATAAGAGGTTAAAATCAGTCATCTACATTTTGACGGAAGATATGCATTTTCACACACTACACCGGCCTGTAGTGTTCTAGCAGTGTAAGGTTGAGAGTGAGTTTCTTCAGTAGCGGTGTGATGCAGGCCTCTTTGAAAGCAGTGGGAAATGTCCCAGTGGTGAGCAAAGAGTTGATGATGCGGATCAGACCAGGCACAACTGCTGGAGAGATGGCATGGAGGAGATGGGTGGGGACGGGATCCAGTGGGCAGGTGGTAGGGTGGTTGGAACCAATGACCTTGGAAACATCATCTTCAGACATAGGAGAAAAGGCGGGTGATGGTGGCGTAGAAAATTGGCTGTTGATGGCGGTAGTTTTCTTTACGAAGAACGATGCAAAATCATCAGCCGTTAACTCCGATGAAGGTGTGGGAGCAGGCGGACAGAGGAGAGCAGAGAAGGTTTTTAAGAGTGTGCGAGAGTCAGGAGAGTTGCTGATCTTCGAGTGGTTATAATCAGTTTTTGCAGAGGTGACGTCAACGGAGAAAGTAGAGAGAGAGAGGTCAGTATGGTCTTTTGACTTGTGCCATTTTCTCTCAGCTGACCGGAGGCTGGTGCGATGCTCACGTGGTACATCCGATAACCAGGGGGCAGACGGGGATTCACGGGCTGGTCCAGATGTAAGAGGGCATATGTTGTCCAAGCAGGATGTAAGCGTGGAACACAGAGTGTCTGTGGCACTGTTGGTATTCAAAAGAGAGAGCTCCTCAGAGGGGGGGAGTGCAGACAAGACAGCAGAGGAAAAGCAGGTGGGAGGGACCGTAGGTAGCGCCGGAAAGTGACCAGCGGTAAGACATCTGCGTTGTCTGGAGCGGTGAGGTCGGGGGTGACAAAGAAGTGATCAGACGTGTGCAGCGGAGTGACCTGAGAGTGATGAGTGGAGCATTTCTCGAATCATCCTTGTCATTTGCCAAACAGTCAGTGCATTTCTGGTTTTGATTGTTTGATTGCAAGAGACGGCACATGATTCACGTTAACGCTTTTACTGTTTGTACAATAATTTATTGACAGACAGTGTCATTGTGATGCAGACAGGAAAAGACAGCACTGCATAGCACAAACAAATGTAGAAATCTGAACATAAGACAATCTCCTTAGGGAAAACTGTACATGCAGTGCAGTGGAATTACAGTGCAGTCTTCCTACACCTCCTGACGTTCCTGTCTTTTGGGCAACGGATTCTCATCCACATCACAACAAATATCTTCTCTTGTGATACAGCGTGAAAATCATCTTTCAGAGTGTCTAATCCAGCATCTGCAGGCATCAGCTGTGATGTCATCACACGTTACATCCATGGCAGCCAGAAGGGTCATCTGTGTATGCGGCTGGCCATCATATACTTTTAATCTTCATGCTGAGAAAAATTCCTCAACGGGGTTGAGTAGGGTGAGAGGAACTCCACCAGCATCCTGTTGTGGGCCTCAAACCATTGCCTGATGATGTTGGAGCGATGGAAACTGACATTGTCCCAAACTAACACGTACTTTGGCAGGTCATCTCCAATCTGCCCCCTCTCTTGTTCAGGGATGAGATCCCTGTAGAGAGTGTCAAAAGACTGTTTAGGTGTGAAAAGGGGCCGTCTGCAACACAGTGAAGTTGACTTGCAGTCCTATGTGGAAAGAATATAGCAATGCAAAACACTAAATTGAGTAAAATAAAATGCCACCGTTTACTTAAAGTATACTTACTGTATATTGTAAAACTAGTGCTTAAATGTCGTGGGGATTATACTATTCTACAGAGACCCATTATAATGCATTTTGATCAACATGACATAAGCAATTGATAATGTAGGAATCTGCACAGAATTTTGTCATAATCATTTGCATGGATGTACCAAAGCATTTGCAACTTGTTCAAAGAAATGAGAAAATGCTTGTTTGATGTGCACATGTGACACAAGGATGTAAGGATTGAACAAGAAGTTTTGAGAATTTCAAATCGGATCTGAGAAATGTACCAAATTGACGTAGAAAAAACTGTATTTAAAGTGGGGGGGGTACTTTTGGGGCAGTTTTGTTTCACCCAAGTGTCCCATTTCCACCCCTCTCAAACTAATGCATGGATGCATATAGCCAGAAACAATTCATTTGATGCATGCAAAGAAGCAACACTGTGTGTGTCAAGAAGCATTTATTCATGATTACGTAGACATGCTAAAATTTCAAGGCCACACACTACACATTACACATTACACATGACATTACACATTTCATAAAATTTACATTTAGTCATTGTAATGGAAATTTTCTAGTCTAGCTTCTTGATGTGTCTGTCTATATGTTTACGAAGTGTTTATCTATGTTTTCTTTTCTAATGTTATCATGTTTTTCTCTAAACACGTCATACCACTCTGCCTTTGCCCTCGAGCAGAGGCCAAGATGTTCTGTTTGGAATAACGGAACTTCCCGTAAACCAGCTCGGGATTCTTGTTAGGGGGCAAAGGGAGGGGGTGTCACGTTTTTAATCATATATATACTCTGGGTGCAGGAGGAAAGAGCGCCTTTGCTCTGCACCATGCTCATTGCTCATGATGCAGATTAAACGACAATAAAATACTTTGAAAAGTACTTGATGTCTCTGTATATTGCGTTTGTCAAAATTGACTCACCTTTATTAAGGAATAAGAAAATTCTACAACAATTTGGCGACGAAGTATGGGATCACAAGGCTGACGGAGAACGGACTAGAGTTGACTGATCATCCTGGACATAGCAAATCCAGCTCTAACCCCATACAGGGACGAGAGAACTCTACTCCGGACCCCAAGCTGACGTGATCCCAAAAGAACTCAGTGCAAGGCACAAAAAGGAAAAGTGGTGAGTCAGATAGATTTCTGAACAGTCTGGAACAAAAGGGGAGACTACTTAGCGCTAAACAATCTGGGGGACTGCTTAAAACAGTCTGGTTAAAGAGGGGAGACTACTCAGAATCGAGAGATTCTAAACAGTCTGGGGGACTGCTTAAAACAGTCTGGTTAAAGAGGGGAGACTACTCAGAATCGAGAGAGATTCTAAACAGTCTGGGGGACTACTAAGAAATGATATGGATAAACCAACATACAGCGAAATGAGGAAAAATTGGGGAACGGGAAGTTTACAAGGTGTACCCTATTTAATAGAAAAAGCTAACTTTCCAGAAAACGGTACATTTAGTACCACAAAATTAGAGAAAATAAGAGAACATATGGGGAAAAAAGACATATTTAAAATGTCCAAAAAAGAAAGGGAAAAATATGATGAAGCGTGTAAATGTTTAGAGTTATGGGAGAGGGAAGCAAATAGACGTGACTATGTTTTTAAAGAAAAGGCATTGGAAGAACTGCCACCACCGAAAACTCCATTGTACCCTGTTTTGCTTGAATATAATGATTTAACCCCTCTGTCTTCTTTACCCCCATCTATGACTTGTTACAAACACCAACCGGAGGATGATTGTGTCCCTCCTCACCGACATCTGAACCCGATTGAGGCAGCTCCAGTGCCCCCACCAGTGTCTCCACCAGCACCAGTGCCACACATGCCACAGCCCGTGGTGTGTCAAAAGCAGGAAAGAGCGCAACCAGCACAGACGTATAAAGAACTTTTGACATTTTGCAAAGAATTCTCACCCTCAATGAAAGAATTAGAGAGACTGTTGAAAGTCAAACTGAAACCATCTGACCTAAGAAAGTTACAGGGTAAATGGCCTGTGGAGGAAGTATTTAAAGAACATTCTGGACTTCAACCTGATTCAGACGGACCGGACATTGGTCCGTTCATAGGACATCTCAGATCCACTTTTCTGCGAATCTCAGAGAAGAGCTGAGACGAGAAGTGGAAAAATCGTGTCATGCTGTACACGCCGAAAGACAAACAGGCAAGAAAGAGCTTCAGAAGAAAAACACACA
Source organism: Barbatula barbatula (assembly GCF_947034865.1). Taxonomy (NCBI): domain Eukaryota; kingdom Metazoa; phylum Chordata; class Actinopteri; order Cypriniformes; family Nemacheilidae; genus Barbatula; species Barbatula barbatula. The sequence goes on from NC_136782.1 coordinate 6,783,451, forward strand.
AGATAAAGAACTCCACATGGCTCTAATGAATATCGGAGTAGAGCATGGAGGAAGAGGAAACGGGAGGAGAGGAGGTCAGTGGCGTGGACGTGGAAGAGGAGGTTTTAAACCCTCTAGCACCTATGATCCAGAGAAATGTTTCAATTGCGGAAAGACGGGGCACTGGCGAAATGATTGTTCTGAGCCTCTGAGATCGCGGAGGTCAAGAGAAAAGGTAGATGGAAGTGAGGAGGTGAGGCATCATTCCGAGGGTGGTGAGTATGATTTTCCTTAGCATATGCAATGAAGAAATGCTTTTTCCTACTGTATACAATGAAGATCTGCTTAGCTCACATTCCATGATGAATGAAAACGCTTTCTGAACTTTGCTAAAATGCACAATGCTCGTGTGCAACAAACTGCTTGATTTTTTGATAGATTCAGGGGCAACAAATAGCCTACTGTGATTCACAAGAAGTGTTTAAATTTGCCAGAGTCTAAACTAGCTGTGTTTTCCCTAAATGCTAGTGGCTCTAATGTAGAATAATTTATGTCAAAAGGGTGCAATGCGAGTTGGGGAGTGTCAAATTTCAACACAGGTTTCTCATGTCTGACTGCTGCCCGATTGATTTGCTGTGCAGAGTCATAATGTGTATGATGACAGATTGAGCATGATACCAACACGACCCGTGTGCAGCGCTCGTACAGCTGTACGATGTAATATTGAATTACGTAAGTATGATGTAGAATGTATTGCCTCACAGAGCCTCATGACGTTGATTGCAATGGTGTGGGGAGCTGTGGGTGTTTTGCTGCCAAATATGCGCACGCCATAGAATGGGTTAAAAGGGACGACGTGCAATATTCAAATTTGTTGCACGCCCATCGGCAAAACAAGTTGTTCGTTTTTTGGGTCACGAAAATACTGACCGCGGCAGACAGCTGTCCGCAAAGCGTGTCTGCAATTACAGACATCGCAAGTCCAAAAGCAAAGAAGCAATTGATATCATTTTTAAGGACCATTTCTCTGCTCAGACAGCAGAGCTCATTGCACTCACACGCGCATGGGAATTAGCAAAGAATAAAAATGTAGACATTCACACAGATAGTAGATATGCATTTGGTGTAACTCATGATTTTGGCACACTGTGGAAACACAGAAACTTTGTAAAAGATGATGGTAAAAACATTCTTAATCACACATAGGTTGCTGATATGCTATCTGCCATTCTTCTCCCATCAGCCATTGTTGTGTGTAACTGTGACGCACACACTTTTGTATCTGAAACAATTTTTTTGCAGGAAGCCGACGGCTGACCTTGCAGCAAAGCAAGCAACATCAGAGACAGACAGATTTTCTCCAGAAATCACTAACAAAACTCTTTCTCTTGCAGAGATACAAACATTTTGCAGAACCAGCTGAGCGTGCACTCTGGAAGGAGTGCTCATGTAAATACACTGACAATGTTTGGGGAGGCCCAAATGGCCTCACCTGTTTGCCAAAACATTCTTTCCCTGCTTTTGCGATTTTGACGCATGGCCTAGACCACGCGTCAAAAGGGGGGATGTTACAAGCAATGTGTTTTTGTGTTTTTGCTCTCAAAATATTTGTGCAGGTCAAAGGAGCAGTAGCAAACGGAGCTGACAAATCATTCCACAGCTTCCAGCCAGGAGACTTCCAAGTAGTCAAAGATTTCAGGAGGAAGTCGTGGGAAAGACACACCTCCCACAGCAAAAAGGTGTCCAAGGAGGGGCAACTCCAACCGTATGGCTCTTCGCAATGGTCGTGCTGACTGAAGCGACAGGAGGGGCACTATTGGTGCTCGCAAAGGGAATCAACTGTTCGAGTCGGGGACACATCGAACCCTGAGAAATTAGAGATTATAGAATTTTGTTTCTGTCTAACACTATATTCCAAGTTTAATAAAATTGTATGGGGAGGGACAGTGTTACCCTAATTCTGCTAGGTACTGGGGAACAAATATGTATTTGTGTAGAGGTACGTGTACCTCAGTTGATGTTCTAGATAAGGCAACAAAATTTGAAAATGTGGGCAATTATGTCCCCTGGAACGACCAAATAAAAAGGAAAAAGACTAGCTCTAACTCAGAAAAATTTTAATTATCAGGGAACCGGATCATATGACTAACAGTCTGTTGAAAAGGTGGAATAGCTAAAGTTGGGGAGTGGGGCTGAAGCAGGTGGTGTTACCAATTCTAGTGGGATTTTAAGAACTGTTTAGATAGAAGAATGAAACCTGTAAGAGAAAGGGCGTTGCTCATCTTACATGGTCAAAGTATAAAGATTTTGGTTATCATATATGATAAAAGGGGGGAATGTAATGGAAATTTTCTAGTCTAGCTTCTTGATGTGTCTGTCTATATGTTTAAGAAGTGTTTATCTATGTTTTCTTTTCTAATGTTATCATGTTTTTCTCTAAACACGTCATACCACTCTGCCTTTGCCCTCGAGCAGAGGCCAAGATGTTCTGTTTGGAATAACGGAACTTCCCGTAAACCAGCTCAGGATTCTTGTTAGGGGGCAAAGGGAGGGGGTGTCACGTTTTTAATCATATATATACTCTGGGTGCAGGAGGAAAGAGCGCCTTTGCTCTGCACCATGCTCATTGCTCATGATGCAGATTAAACGACAATAAAATACTTTGCAAAGTACTTGATGTCTCTGTATATTGCGTTTGTCAAAATTGACTCACCTTGATTAAGGAATAAGAAAATTCCACAACATCATTTAGCAGACGTTTTTATCCAAAGCGACTTACAGTTGAGGAAACATTGGAAGCAATTATAACAATATAGGCAACAAAAGGCATAAGTTAATTAAATCCAGTCCATTAAAGCCTAGCACAGTATAAAAAGCTAAGAATAGTGAGGTAAGTAAAAAAAATATTTTTTAAGAAGACAGAAAATAATAAGAGGTTAAAATCAGTCATCTACATTTTGACGGAAGATATGCATTTTCACACACTACACCGGCCTGTAGTGTTCTAGCAGTATAAGGTTGAGAGTGAGTTTCTTCAGTAGCGGTGTGATGCAGGCCTCTTTGAAAGCAGTGGGAAATGTCCCAGTGGTGAGCAAAGAGTTGATGATGCGGGTCAGACCAGGCACAACTGCTGGAGAGATGGCATGGAGGAGATGGGTGGGGATGGGATCCAGTGGGCAGGTGGTAGGGTGGTTGGAACCAATGACCTTGGAAACATCATCTTCAGACATAGGAGAAAAGGCGGGTGATGGTGGTGTAGAAAATTGGCTGTTGATGGCGGTACATTTCTTTACGAAGAACGATGCAAAATCATCAGCCGTTAACTCCGATGAAGGTGTGGGAGCAGGCGGACAGAGGAGAGCAGAGAAGGTTTTTAAGAGTGTGCGAGAGTCAGGAGAGTTGCTGATCTTCGAGTGGTTATAATCAGTTTTTGCAGAGGTGACGTCAACGGAGAAAGTAGAGAGAGAGATGTCAGTATGGTCTTTTGACTTGTGCCATTTTCTCTCAGCTGACCGGAGGCTGGTGCGATGCTCACGTGGTACATCCGATAACCAGGGGGCAGACAGGGATGCACGGGCTGGTCCAGATGTAAGAGGGCATATGTTGTCCAAGCAGGATGTAAGCGTGGAACACAGAGTGTCTGTGGCACTGTTGGTATTCAAAAGAGAGAGCTCCTCAGAGGGGGGGAGTGCAGACAAGACAGCAGACGAAAAGCAGGAGGGAGGGACCGTAGGTAGCGCCGGAAAGTGACCAGCGGTAAGACATCTGCGTTGTCTGGAGCGGTGAGGTCGGGGGTGACAAAGAAGTGATCAGACGTGTGCAGCGGAGTGACCTGAGAGTGATGAGTGGAGCATTTCTCGAATCATCCTTGTCATTTGCAAAACAGTAAGTGCATTTCTGGTTTTGATTGTTTGATTGCAAGAGACGGCACATGATTCACGTTAACGCTTTTACTGTTTGTACAATAATTTATTGACAGACAGTGTCATTGTGATGCAGACAGGAAAAGACAGCACTTTATAGCACAAACAAATGTAGAAATCTAAACATAAGACAATCTCCTTTGGGAAAACTGTACATGCAGTGCAGTGGAATTACAGTGCAGTCTTCCTACACCTCCTGACTTTCCTGTCTTTTGGGCAACGGATTCTCATCCACATCACAACAAATATCTTCTCTTGCGATACAGCGTGAAAATCATCTTTCAGAGTGTCTAATCCAGCCTCTGCAGGCATCAGCTGTGATGTCATCACACGTTACATCCATGGCAGCCAGAAGGGGCATCTGTGTATGCGGCTGGCGATCATATACTTTTAATCTTCATGCTGAGAAAAATTCCTCAACGTGGTTGAGTAGGGTGAGAGGAACTCCACCAGCATCCTGTTGTGGGCCGCAAACCATTGCCTGATGATGTTGGAGCGATGGAAACTGACATTGTCCCAAACTAACACGTACTTTGGCAGGTCATCTCCAATCTGCCCCCTCTCTTGTTCAGGGATGAGATCCCTGTAGAGAGTGTCAAAAGACTGTTTAGGTGTGAAAAGGGGCCGTCTGCAAAAACAGTGAATTTGTCTTGCAGTCCTATGTGGAAAGAATATAGCAATGCAAAACACTAAATTGAGTAAAATAAAATGCCGCCGTTTACTTAAAGTATACTTACTGTATATTGTAAAACTAGTGCTTAAATGTCGTGGGGATTATACTATTCTACAGAGACCCATTATAATGCATTTTGATCAACATGACATAAGCAATTGATAATGTAGGAATCTGCACAGAATTTTGTCATAATCATTTGCATGGATGTACCAAAGCATTTGCAACTTGTTCAAAGAAATGAGAAAATGCTTGTTTGATGTGCACACGTGACACAAGGATGTAAGGATTGAACAAGAAGTTTTGAGAATTTCAAATCGGATCTGAGAAATGTACCAAATTGACTTAGAAAAAACTGTATTTAAAGTGGGGGGGTACTTTTGGGGCAGTTTTGTTTCACCCAAGTGTCCCATTTCCACCCCTCTCAAACTAATGCATGGATGCATATAGCCAGAAACAATTCATTTGATGCATGCAAAGAAGCAACACTGTGTGTCTCAAGAAGCATTTATTCATGATTACGTAGACATGCTAAAATTTCAAGGCCACACACTACACATTACACATTACACATGACATTACACATTTCATAAAATTTACATTTAGTCATTTAGCAGACGTTTTTATCCAAAGCGACTTACAGACGAGGAAACATTGGAAGCAATTATAACAATATAGGCAACGAAAGGCATAAGTTAATTAAATCCAGTCCATTAAAGCCTAGCACAGTATACAAAGCTAAGAATAGTGAGGTAAGTAAAAAAATATTTTTTTAAGAAGACAGAAAATAATAAGAGGTTAAAATCAGTTATCTACATTTTGACGGAAGATATGCATTTTCACACACTACACCGGCCTGTAGTGTTCTAGCAGTGTAAGGTTGAGAGTGAGTTTCTTCAGTAGCGGTGTGATGCAGGCCTCTTTGAAAGCAGTAGGAAATGTCCCAGTGGTGAGCAAATAGTTGATGATGCGGGTCAGACCAGGCACAACTGCTGGAGAGATGGCAAGGAGGAGATGGGTGGGGATGGGATCCAGTGGGCAGGTGGTAGGGTGGTTGGAACCAATGACCTTGGAAACATCATCTTCAGACATAGGAGAAAAGGCGGGTGATGGTGGCGTAGAAAATTGGCTGTTGATGGCTGTAGTTTTCATTACGAAGAACGATGCAAAATCATCAGCCGTTAACTCCGATGAAGGTGTGGGAGCAGGCGGACAGAGGAGAGCAGAGAAGGTTTTTAAGAGTGTGCGAGAGTCAGGAGAGTTGCTGATCTTCGAGTGGTTATAATCAGTTTTTGCAGAGGTGACGTCAACGGAGAAAGTAGAGAGAGAGAGGTCAGTATGGTCTTTTGACTTGTGCCATTTTCTCTCAGCTGACCGGAGGCTGGTGCGATGCTCACGTGGTACATCCGATAACCAGGGGGCAGACAGGGATGCACGGGCTGGTCCAGATGTAAGAGGGCATATGTTGTCCAAGCAGGATGTAAGTGTGGAACACAGAGTGTCTGTGGCACTGTTGGTATTCAAAAGAGAGAGCTCCTCAGAGGGGGGGAGTGCAGACAAGACAGCAGAGGAAAAGCAGGAGGGAGGGACCGTAGGTAGCGCCGGAAAGTGACCAGCGGTAAGACATCTGCGTTGTCTGGAGCGGTGAGTTCAGGGGTGACAAAGAAGTGATCTGACGTGTGCAGCGGAGTGAACTGAGAGGGATGATTGGAGCATTTCTCGAATCATCCTTGTCATTTGCAAAACAGTAAGTGCATTTCTGGTTTTGATTGTTTGATTGCAAGAGACGGCACATGAGTCACGTTAACGCTTTTACTGTTTTTACAATAATTTATTGACAGACAGTGTCATTGTGATGCACACAGGAAAAGACAGCACTGCATAGCACAAACAAATGTAGAAATCTGAACATAAGACAATCTCCTTAGGGAAAACTGTACATGCAGTGCAGTGGAATTACAGTGCAGTCTTCCTACACCTCCTGACGTTCCTGTCTTTTGGGCAACGGATTCTCATCCACATCACAACAAATATCTTCTCTTGCGATACAGCGTGAAAATCATCTTTCAGAGTGTCTAATCCAGCCTCTGCAGGCATCAGCTGTGATGTCATCACACGTTACATCCATGGCAGCCAGAAGGGTCATCTGTGTATGCGGCTGGCCATCATATACCTTTAATCTTCATGCTGAGAAAAATTCCTCAACGGGGTTAAGTAGGGTGAGAGGAACTCCACCAGCATCCTGTTGTGGGCCGCAAACCATTGCCTGATGATGTTGGAGCGATGGAAACTGACATTGTCCCAAACTAACACGTACTTTGGCAGGTCATCTCCAATCTGCCCCCTCTCTTGTTCAGGGATGAGATCCCTGTAGAGAGTGTCAAAAGACTGTTTAGGTGTGAAAAGGGGCCGTCTGCAACACAGTGAAGTTGTCTTGCAGTCCTATGTGGAAAGAATATAGCAATGCAAAACACTAAATTGAGTAAAATAAAATGCCACTGTTTACTTAAATTATACTTACTGTATGTTGTAAAACTAGTGCTTAAATGTCGTGGGGATTATACTATTCTACAGAGACCCATTATAATGCATTTTGATCAACATGACATAAGCAATTGATAATGTAGGAATCTGCACAGAATTTTGTCATAATAATTTGCATGGATGTACCAAAGCATTTGCAACTTGTTCAAAGAAATGAGAAAATGCTTGTTTGATGTGCACACGTGACACAAGGATGTAAGGATTGAACAAGAAGTTTTGAGAATTTCCAATCGGATCAGAGAAATGTACCAAATTGACTTAGAAAAAACTGTATTTAAAGTGGGGGGGGGGTACTTTTGGGGCAGTTTTGTTTCACCCAAGTGTCCCATTTCCACCCCTCTCAAACTAATGCATGGATGCATATAGCCAGAAACAATTCATTTGATGCATGCAAAGAAGCAACACTGTGTGTCTCAAGAAGCATTTATTCATGATTACGTAGACATGCTAAAATTTCAAGGCCACACACTACACATTACACATTACACATGACATTACACATTTCATAAAATTTACATTTAGTCATTTAGCAGACGTTTTTATCCAAAGCGACTTACAGACGAGGAAACATTGGAAGCAATTATAACAATATTGGCAACAAAATGCATAATTTAATTAAATCCAGTCCATTAAAGCCTAGCACAGTATACAAAGCTAAGAATAATGAGGTAAGTAAAAAAATATTTTTTTAAGAAGACAGAAAATAATAAGAGCTTAAAATCAGTCATCTACATTTTGACGGAAGATATGCATTTTCACACACTACACCGGCCTGTAGTGTTCTAGCAGTGTAAGGTTGAGAGTGAGTTTCTTCAGTAGCGGTGTGATGCAGGACTCTTTGAAAGCAGTGGGAAATGTCCCAGTGGTGAGCAAAGAGTTGATGATGCGGGTCAGACCAGGCACAACTGCTGGAGAGATGGCATGGAGGAGATGGGTGGGGATGGGATCCATTGGGCAGGTAGTAGGGTGGTTGGAACCAATGACCTTGGAAACATCATCTTCAGACATAGGAGAAAAGGCGGGTGATGGTGGCGTAGAAAATTGGCTGTTGATGGCGGTAGTTTTCTTTACGAAGAACGATGCAAAATCATCAGCCGTTAACTCCGATGAAGGTGTGGGAGCAGGCGGACAGAGGAGAGCAGAGAAGGTTTTTAAGAGTGTGCGAGAGTCAGGAGAGTTGCTGATCTTCGAGTGGTTATAATCAGTTTTTGCAGAGGTGACGTCAACGGAGAAAGTAGAGAGAGAGAGAGAGGTCAGTATGGTCTTTTGACTTGTGCCATTTGCTCTCAGCTGACCGGAGGCTGGTGCGATGCTCACGTGGTACATCCGATAACCAGGGGGCAGACAGGGATGCACGGGCTGGTCCAGATGTAAGAGGGCATATGTTGTCCAAGCAGGATGTAAGCGTGGAACACAGAGTGTCTGTGGCACTGTTGGTATTCAAAAGAGAGAGCTCCTCAGAGGGGGGGAGTGCAGACAAGACAGAAGAGGAAAAGCAGGAGGGAGGGACCGTAGGTAGCGCCGGAAAGTGGCGGTAAGACATCTGCGTTGTCTGGAGCGGTGAGGTCGGGGGTGACAAAGAAGTGATCAGACGTGTGCAGCGGAGTGACCTGAGAGTGATGAGTGGAGCATTTCTCGAATCATCCTTGTCATTTGCAAAACAGTAAGTGCATTTCTGGTTTTGATTGTTTGATTGCAAGAGACGGCACATGATTCACGTTAACGCTTTTACTGTTTGTACAATAATTTATTGACAGACAGTGTCATTGTGATGCAGACAGGAAAAGACAGCACTGCATAGCACAAACAAATGTAGAAATCTAAACATAAGACAATCTCCATAGGGAAAACTGTACATGCAGTGCAGTGGAATTACAGTGCAGTCTTCCTACACCTCCTGACGTTCCTGTCTTTTGGGCAACGGATTCTCATCCACATCACAACAAATATCTTCTCTTGCGATACAGCGTGAAAATCATCTTTCAGAGTGTCTAATCCAGCCTCTGCAGGCATCAGCTGTGATGTCATCACACGTTACATCCATGGCAGCCAGAAGGGTCATCTGTGTATGGGGCTGGCAATCAAATACTTTTAATCTTCATGCTGAGAAAAATTCCTCAACGGGGTTGAGTAGGGTGAGAGGAACTCCACCAGCATTCTGTTGTGGGCCGCAAACCATTGCCTGATGATGTTGGAGCGATGGAAACTGACATTGTCCCAAACTAACACGTACTTTGGCAGGTCATCTCCAATCTGCCCCCTCTCTTGTTCAGGGATGAGATCCCTGTAGAGAGTGTCAAAAGACTGTTTAGGTGTGAAAAGGGGCCGTCTGCAACACAGTGAAGTTGTCTTGCAGTCCTATGTGGAAAGAATATAGCAATGCAAAACACTAAATTGAGTAAAATAAAATGCCACTGTTTACTTAAAGTATACTTACTGTATATTGTAAAACTAGTGCTTAAATGTCGTGGGGATTATACTATTCTACAGAGACCCATTATAATGCATTTTGATCAACATGACATAAGCAATTGATAATGTAGGAATCTGCACAGAATTTTGTCATAATCATTTGCATGGATGTACCAAAGCATTTGCAACTTGTTCAAAGAAATGAGATAATGCTTGTTTGATGTGCACACGTGACACAAGGATGTAAGGATTGAACAAGAAGTTTTGAGAATTTCAAATCGGATCAGAGAAATATACCAAATTGACTTAGAAAAAACTGTATTTAAAGTGGGGGGGGGTACTTTTGGGGCAGTTTTGTTTCACCCAAGTGTCCCATTTCCACCCCTCTCAAACTAATGCATGGATGCATATAGCCAGAAACAATTCATTTGATGCATGCAAAGAAGCAACACTGTGTGTCTCAAGAAGCATTTATTCATGATTACGTAGACATGCTAAAATGTCAAGGCCACACACTACACATTACACATTAAACATGACATTACACATTTCATAAAATTTACATTTAGTCATTTAGCAGACGTTTTTAGCCAAAGCGACTTACAGACGAGGAAACATTGGAAGCAATTATAACAATATTGGCAACAAAATGCATAAGTTAATTAAATCCAGTCCATTAAAGCCTAGCACAGTATACAAAGCTAAGAATAGTGAGGTAAGTAAAAAAATAATTTTTTAAGAAGACAGAAAATAATAAGAGGTTAAAATCAGTCATCTACATTTTGACGGAAGATATGCATTTTCACACACTACACCGGCCTGTAGTGTTCTAGCAGTGTAAGGTTGAGAGTGAGTTTCTTCAGTAGAGGTGTGATGCAGGCCTCTTTGAAAGCAGTGGGAAATGTCCCAGTGGTGAGCAAAGAGTTGATTATGCGGGTCAGACCAGGCACAACTGCTGGAGAGATGGCATGGAGGAGATGGGTGGGGATGGGAACCAATGGGCAGGTGGTAGGGTGGTTGGAACCAATGACCTTGGAAACATCATCTTCAGACATAGGAGGAAAGGCGGGTGATGGTGGCGTAGAAAATTGGCTGTTGATGGCGGTAGTTTTCTTTACGAAGAACGATGCAAAATCATCAGCCGTTAACTCCGATGAAGGTGTGGGAGCAGGCGGACAGAGGAGAGCAGAGAAGGTTTTTAAGAGTGTGCGAGAGTCAGGAGAGTTGCTGATCTTCGAGTGGTTATAATCAGTTTTTGCAAAGGTGACGTCAACGGAGAAAGTAGAGAGAGAGAGGTCAGTATGGTCTTTTGACTTGTGCCATTTTCTCTCAGCTGACCGGAGGCTGGTGCGATGCTCACGTGGTACATCCGATAACCAGGGGGCAGACAGGGATGCACGGGCTGGTCCAGATGTAAGAGGGCATATGTTGTCCAAGCAGGATGTAAGCGTGGAACACAGAGTGTCTGTGGCACTGTTGGTATTCAAAAGATAGAGCTCCTCAGAGGGGGGGAGTGCAGACAAGACAGCAGAGGAAAAGCAAGAGGGAGGGACCGTAGGTAGCGCCGGAAAGTGACCAGCGGTAAGACATCTGCGTTGTCTGGAGCGGTGAGGTCGGGGGTGACAAAGAAGTGATCAGACGTGTGCAGCGGAGTGAACTGAGAGTGATGAGTGGAGCATTTCTCGAATCATCCTTGTCATTTGCAAAACAGTAAGTGCATTTCTGGTTTTGATTGTTTGATTGCAAGAGACGGCACATGAGTCACGTTTACGCTTTTACTGTTTTTACAATAATTTATTGACAGACAGTGTCATTGTGATGCAGACAGGAAAAGACAGCACTGCATAGCACAAACAAATGTAGAAATCTGAACATAAGACAATCTCCTTTGGGAAAACTGTACATGCAGTGCAGTGGAATTACAGTGCAGTCTTCCTACACCTCCTGACGTTCCTGTCTTTTGGGCAATGGATTCTCATCCACATCACAACAAATATCTTCTCTTGCGATACAGCGTGAAAATCATCTTTCAGAGTGTCTAATCCAGCCTCTGCAGGCATCAGCTGTGATGTCATCACACGTTACATCCATGGCAGCCAGGGTCATCTGTGTATGCGGCTGGCGATCATATGCTTTTAATCTTCATGCTGAGAAAAATTCCTCAACGTGGTTGAGTAGGGTGAGAGGAACTCCACCAGCATCCTGTTGTGGGCCGCGAACCATTGCCTGATGATGTTGGTGCGATGGAAACTGACATTGTCCCAAACTAACACGTACTTTGGCAGGTCATCTCCAATCTGCCCCCTCTCTTGTTCAGGGATGAGATCCCTGTAGAGAGTGTCAAAAGACTGTTTAGGTGTGAAAAGGGGCCGTCTGCAACACAGTGAAGTTGTCTTGCAGTCCTATGTGGAAAGAATATAGCAATGAAAAACACTAAATTGAGTAAAATAAAATGCCACCGTTTACTTAAAGTATACTTACTGTATATTGTAAAACTAGTGCTTAAATGTCGTGGGGATTATACTATTCTACAGAGACCCATTATAATGCAATTTGATCAACATGACATAAGCAATTGATAATGTAGGAATCTGCACAGAATTTTGTCATAATCATTTGCATGGATGTACCAAAGCATTTGCAACTTGTTAAAAGAAATGAGAAAATGCTTGTTTGATGTGCACACGTGACACAAGGATGTAAGGATAGAACAAGAAGTTTTGAGAATTTCAAATCGGATCAGAGAAATGTATCAAATTGACTTAGAAAAAACTGTATTTAAAGTGGGGGGGGTACTTTTGGGGCAGTTTTGTTTCACCCAAGTGTCCCATTTCCACCCCTCTCAAACTAATGCATGGATGCATATAGCCAGAAACAATTCATTTGATGCATGCAAAGAAGCAACACTGTGTGTCTCAAGAAGCATTTATTCATGATTACGTAGACATGCTAAAATGTCAAGGCCACACACTACACATTACACATTACACATGACATTACACATTTCATAAAATTTACATTTAGTCATTTAGCAGACGTTTTTATCCAAAGCTACTTACAGACGAGGAAACATTGGAAGCAATTATAACAATATTGGCAAAAAAATGCATAAGTTAATTAAATCCAGTCCATTAAAGCCTAGCACAGTATACAAAGCTAAGAATAGTGAGGTAAGTAAAAAAATAATTTTTTTAAGAAGACAGAAAATAATAAGAGGTTAAAATCAGTCATCTACATTTTGACGGAAGATATGCATTTTCACACACTACACCGGCCTGTAGTGTTCTAGCAGTGTAAGGTTGAGAGTGAGTTTCTTCAGTAGAGGTGTGATGCAGGCCTCTTTGAAAGCAGTGGGAAATGTCCCAGTGGTGAGCAAAGAGTTGATGATGCGGGTCAGACCAGGCACAACTGCTGGAGAGATGGCATGGAGGAGATGGGTGGGGATGGGAACCAATGGGCAGGTGGTAGGGTGGTTGGAACCAATGACCTTGGAAACATCATCTTCAGACATAGGAGGAAAGGCGGGTGATTGGCTGTTGATGGCGGTAGTTTTCTTTACGAAGAACGATGCAAAATCATCAGCCGTTAACTCCGATGAAGGTGTGGGAGCAGGCGGACAGAGGAGAGCAGAGAAGGTTTTTAAGAGTGTGCGAGAGTCAGGAGAGTTGCTGATCTTCGAGTGGTTATAATCAGTTTTTGCAAAGGTGACGTCAACGGAGAAAGTAGAGAGAGAGAGGTCAGTATGGTCTTTTGACTTGTGCCATTTTCTCTCAGCTGACCGGAGGCTGGTGCGATGCTCACGTGGTACATCCGATAACCAGGGGGCAGACAGGGATGCACGGGCTGGTCCAGATGTAAGAGGACATATGTTGTCCAAGCAGGATGTAAGCGTGGAACACAGAGTGTCTGTGGCACTGTTGGTATTCAAAAGATAGAGCTCCTCAGAGGGGGGGAGTGCAGACAAGACAGCAGAGGAAAAGCAAGAGGGAGGGACCGTAGGTAGCGCCGGAAAGTGACCAGCGGTAAGACATCTGCGTTGTCTGGAGCGGTGAGGTCGGGGGTGACAAAGAAGTGATCAGACGTGTGCAGCGGAGTGAACTGAGAGTGATGAGTGGAGCATTTCTCGAATCATCCTTGTCATTTGCAAAACAGTAAGTGCATTTCTGGTTTTGATTGTTTGATTGCAAGAGACGGCACATGAGTCACGTTTACGCTTTTACTGTTTTTACAATAATTTATTGACAGACAGTGTCATTGTGATGCAGACAGGAAAAGACAGCACTGCATAGCACAAACAAATGTAGAAATCTGAACATAAGACAATCTCCTTAGGGAAAACTGTACATGCAGTGCAGTGGAATTACAGTGCAGTCTTCCTACACCTCCTGACGTTCCTGTCTTTTGGGCAACGGATTCTCATCCACATCACAACAAATATCTTCTCTTGCGATACAGCGTGAAAATCATCTTTCAGAGTGTCTAATCCAGCCTCTGCAGGCATCAGCTGTGATGTCATCACACGTTACATCCATGGCAGCCAGAAGGGTCATCTGTGTATACGGCTGGCGATCATATACTTTTAATCTTCATGCTGAGAAAAATTCCTCAACGTGGTTGAGTAGGGTGAGAGGAACTCCACCAGCATCCTGTTGTGGGCCGCAAACCATTGCCTGATGATGTTGGAGCGATGGAAACTGACATTGTCCCAAACTAACACGTACTTTGGCAGGTCATCTCCAATCTGCCCCTCTCTTGTTCAGGGATGAGATCCCTGTAGAGAGTGTCAAAAGACTGTTTAGGTGTGAAAAGGGGCCGTCTGCAACACAGTGAAGTTGTCTTGCAGTCCTATGTGGATAGAATATAGCAATGAAAAACACTAAATTGAGTAAAATAAAATGCCACCGTTTACTTAAAGTATACTTACTGTATATTGTAAAACTAGTGCTTAAATGTCGTGGGGATTATACTATTCTACAGAGACCCATTATAATGCAATTTGATCAACATGACATAAGCAATTGATAATGTAGGAATCTGCACAGAATTTTGTCATAATCATTTGCATGGATGTACCAAAGCATTTGCAACTTGTTCAAAGAAATGAGAAAATGCTTGTTTGATGTGCACACGTGACACAAGGATGTAAGGATAGAACAAGAAGTTTTGAGAATTTCAAATCGGATCAGAGAAATGTACCAAATTGACTTATAAAAAACTGTATTTAAAGTGGGGGGGGTACTTTTGGGGCAGTTTTGTTTCACCCAAGTGTCCCATTTCCACCCCTCTCAAACTAATGCATGGATGCATATAGCCAGAAACAATTCATTTGATGCATGCAAAGAAGCAACACTGTGTGTCTCAAGAAGCATTTATTCATGATTACGTAGACATGCTAAAATTTCAAGGCCACACACTACACATTACACATTACACATGACATTACACATTTCATAAAATTTACATTTAGTCATTTAGCAGACGTTTTTATCCAAATCGACTTACAGACGAGGAAACATTGGAAGCAATTATAACAATATAGGCAACAAAATGCATAAGTTAATTAAATCCAGTCCATTAAAGCCTAGCACAGTATACAAAGCTAAGAATAGTGAGGTAAGTAAAAAAATAATTTTTTAAGAAGACAGAAAATAATAAGAGGTTAAAATCAGTCATCTACATTTTGACGGAAGATATGCATTTTCACACACTACACCGGCCTGTAGTGTTCTAGCAGTGTAAGGTTGAGAGTGAGTTTCTTCAGTAGCGGTGTGATGCAGGCCTCTTTGAAAGCAGTGGGAAATGTCCCAGTGGTGAGCAAAGAGTTGATGATGCGGGTCAGACCAGGCACAACTGCTGGAGAGATGGCATGGAGGAGATGGGTGGGGATGGGATCCATTGGGCAGGTGGTAGGGTGGTTGGAACCAATGACCTTGGAAACATCATCTTCAGACATAGGAGAAAAGGCGGGTGATGGTGGCGTAGAAAATTGGCTGTTGATGGCGGTAGTTTTCGTTACGAAGAACGATGCAAAATCATCAGCCGTTAACTCCGATGAAGGTGTGGGAGCAGGCGGACAGAGGAGAGCAGAGAAGGTTTTTAAGAGTGTGCGAGAGTCAGGAGAGTTGCTGATCTTCGAGTGGTTATAATCAGTTTTTGCAGAGGTGACGTCAACGGAGAAAGTAGAGAGAGAGAGAGGTCAGTATAGTCTTTTGACTTGTGCCATTTTCTCTCAGCTGACCGGAGGCTGGTGCGATGCTCACGTGGTACATCCGATAACCAGGGGGCAGACAGGGATGCACGGGCTGGTCCAGATGTAAGAGGGCATATGTTGTCCAAGCAGGATGTAAGCGTGGAACACAGAGTGTCTGTGGCACTGTTGGTATTCAAAAGAGAGAGCTCCTCAGAGGGGGGGAGTGCAGACAAGACAGCAGAGGAAAAGCAGGAGGGAGGGACCGTAGGTAGCGCCGGAAAGTGACCAGCGGTAAGACATCTGCGTTGTCTGGAGCGGTGAGGTCGGGGGTGACAAAGAAGTGATCAGACGTGTGCAGCGGAGTGACCTGAGAGTGATGAGTGGAGCATTTCTCGAATCATCCTTGTCATTTGCAAAACAGTAAGTGCATTTCTGGTTTTGATTGTTTGATTGCAATATTCGGCACATGATTCACGTTAACGCTTTTACTGTTTGTACAATAATTTATTGACAGACAGTGTCATTGTGATGCAGACAGGAAAAGACAGCACTGCATAGCACAAACAAATGTAGAAATCTGAACATAAGACAATCTCCTTAGGGAAAACTGTACATGCAGTGCAGTGGAATTACAGTGCAGTCTTCCTACACCTCCTGACGTTCCTGTCTTTTGGGCAACGGATTCTCATCCACATCACAACAAATATCTTCTCTTGCGATACAGCGTGAAAATCATCTTTCAGAGTGTCTAATCCAGCCTCTGCAGGCATCAGCTGTGATGTCATCACACGTTACATCCATGGCAGCCAGAAGGGTCATCTGTGTATGCGGCTGGCGATCATATACTTTTAATCTTAATGCTGAGAAAAATTCCTCAACGTGGTTGAGTAGGGTGAGAGGAACTCCACCAGCATCCTGTTGTGGGCCGCAAACCATTGCCTGATGATGTTGGAGCGATGGAAACTGACATTGTCCCAAACTAACACGTACTTTGGCAGGTCATCTCCAATCTGCCCCCTCTCTTGTTCAGGGATGAGATCCCTGTAGAGAGTGTCAAAAGACTGTTTAGGTGTGAAAAGGGGCCGTCTGTAACACAGTGAAGTTGTCTTGCAGTCCTATGTGGAAAGAATATAGCAATGCAAATCACTAAATTGAGTAAATTAAATGCCACTGTTTACTTAAAGTATACTTACTGTATATTGTAAAACTAGTGCTTAAATGTCGTGGGGATTATACTATTCTACAGAGACCCATTATAATGCATTTTGATCAACATGACATAAGCAATTGATAATGTAGGAATCTGCACAGAATTTTGTCATAATCATTTGCATGGATGTACCAAAGCATTTGCAACTTGTTCAAAGAAATGAGAAAATGCTTGTTTGATGTGCACACGTGACACAAGGATGTAAGGATTGAACAAGAAGTTTTGAGAATTTCAAATCGGATCAGAGAAATGTACTAAATTGACTTAGAAAAAACTGTATTTAAAGTGGGGGGGGGGTACTTTTGGGGCAGTTTTGTTTCACCCAAGTGTCCCATTTCCACCCCTCTCAAACTAATGCATGGATGCATATAGCCAGAAACAATTCATTTGATGCATGCAAAGAAGCAACACTGTGTGTCTCAAGAAGCATTTATTCATGATTACGTAGACATGCTAAAATTTCAAGGCCACACACTACACATTACACATTACACATTACACATGACATTACACATTTCATAAAATTTACATTTAGTCATTTAGCAGACGTTTTTATCCAAAGCGACTTACAGACGAGGAAACATTGGAAGCAATTATAACAATATAGGCAACAAAATGCATAAGTTAATTAAATCCAGTCCATTAAAGCCTAGCACAATATACAAAGCTAAGAATAGTGAGGTAAGTAAAAAAAAATTTTTAAGAAGACAGAAAATAGTAAGAGGTTCAAATCAGTCATCTACATTTTGACGGAAGATATGCATTTTCACACACTACACCGGCCTGTAGTGTTCTAGCAGTGTAAGGTTGAGAGTGAGTTTCTTAAGTAGCGGTGTGATGCAGGCCTCTATGAAAGCAGTGGGAAATGTCCCAGTGGTGAGCAAAGAGTTGATGATGCGGGTCAGACCAGGCACAACTGCTGGAGAGATGGCATGGAGGAGATGGGTGGGGATGGGATCCAGTGGGCAGGTGGTAGGGTGGTTGGAACCAATGACCTTGGAAACATCATCTTCAGACATAGGAGAAAAGGCGGGTGATGGTGGCGTAGAAAATTGGCTGTTGATGGCGGTAGTTTTCATTACGAAGAACGATGCAAAATCATCAGCCGTTAACTCCGATGAAGGTGTGGGAGCAGGCGGACAGAGGAGAGCAGAGAAGGTTTTTAAGAGTGTGCGAGAGTCAGGAGAGTTGCTGATCTTCGAGTGGTTATAATCAGTTTTTGCAGAGGTGACGTCAACGGAGAAAGTAGAGAGAGAGAGAGGTCAGTATAGTCTTTTGACTTGTGCCATTTTCTCTCAGCTGACCGGAGGCTGGTGCGAAGCTCACGTGGTACATCCGATAACCAGGGGGCAGACAGGGATGCACGGGCTGGTCCAGATGTAAGAGGGCATATGTTGTCCAAGCAGGATGTAAGCGTGGAACACAGAGTGTCTGTGGCACTGTTGGTATTCAAAAGAGAGAGCTCCTCAGAGGGGGGGAGTGCAGACAAGACAGCAGAGGAAAAGCAGGAGGGAGGGACCGTAGGTAGCGCCGGAAAGTGACCAGCGGTAAGACATCTGCGTTGTCTGGAGCGGTGAGGTCGGGGGTGACAAAGAAGTGATCAGACGTGTGCAGCGGAGTGACCTGAGAGTGATGAGTGGAGCATTTCTCGAATCATCCTTGTCATTTGCAAAACAGTAAGTGCATTTCTGGTTTTGATTGTTTGATTGCAAGAGACGGCACATGATTCACGTTAACGCTTTTACTGTTTGTACAATAATTTATTGACAGACAGTGTCATTGTGATGCAGACAGGAAAAGACAGCACTGCATAGCACAAACAAATGTAGAAATCTGAACATAAGACAATCTCCTTTTGGGAAAACTGTACATGCAGTGCAGTGGAATTACAGTGCAGTCTTCCTACACCTCCTGACGTTCCTGTCTTTTGGGCAACGGATTCTCATCCACATCACAACAAATATCTTCTCTTGCGATACAGCGTGAAAATCATCTTTCAGAGTGTCTACTCCAGCCTCTGCAGGCATCAGCTGTGATGTCATCACACGTTACATCCATGGCAGCCAGAAGGGTCATCTGTGTATGCGGCTGGCCATCATATACTTTTAATCTTCATGCTGAGAAAAATTCCTCAACGGGGTTGAGTAGGGTGAGAGGAACTCCACCAGCATCCTGTTGTGGGCCGCAAACCATTGCCTGATGATGTTGGAGCAATGGAAACTGACATTGTCCCAAACTAACACGTACTTTGGCAGGTCATCTCCAATCTGCCCCCTCTCTTGTTCAGGGATGAGATCCCTGTAGAGAGTGTCAAAAGACTGTTTATGTGTGAAAAGGGGCCGTCTGCAACACAGTGAAGTTGTCTTGCAGTCCTATGTGGAAAGAATATAGCAATGCAAAACACTAAATTGAGTAAAATAAAATGCCACTGTTTACTTAAGGTATACTTACTGTATATTGTAAAACTAGTGCTTAAATGTCGTGGGGATTATACTATTCTACAGAGACCCATTATAATGCATTTTGATCAACATGACATAAGCAATTGATAATGTAGGAATCTGCACAGAATTTTGTCATAATCATTTGCATGGATGTACCAAAGCATTTGCAACTTGTACAAAGAAATGAGAAAACGCTTGTTTGATGTGCACATGTGACACAAGGATGTAAGGATTGAACAAGAAGTTTTGAGAATTTCAAATCGGATCAGAGAAATGTACCAAATTGACTTAGAAAAAACTGTATTTAAATTGGGGGGGGGGTACTTTTGGGGCAGTTTTGTTTCACCCAAGTGTCCCATTTCCACCCCTCTCAAACTAATGCATGGATGCATATAGCCAGAAACAATTCATTTGATGCATGCAAAGAAGCAACACTGTGTGTCTCAAGAAGCATTTATTCATGATTACGTAGACATGCTAAAATTTCAAGGCCACACACTACACATTACACATGACATTAAACATTTCATAAAATTTACATTTGGTCATTTAGCAGACGTTTTTATCCAAAGCGACTTACAGACGAGGAAACATTGGAAGCAATTATAACAATATAGGCAACAAAATGCATAAGTTAATTAAATCCAGTCCATTAAAGCCTAGCACAGTATACAAAGCTAAGAATAGTGAGGTAAGTAAAAAAATACTTTTTTAAGAAGACAGAAAATAATAAGAGGTTAAAATCAGTCATCTACATTTTGACGGAAGATATGCATTTTCACACACTGTAGTGTTCTAGCAGTGTAAGGTTGAGAGTGAGTTTCTTCAGTAGCGGTGTGATGCAGGCCTCTTTGAAAGCAGTGGGAAATGTCCCAGTGGTGAGCAAAGAGTTGATGATGCGGGTCAGACCAGGCACAACTGCTGGAGAGATGGCATGGAGGAGATGGGTGGGGATGGGATCCAGTGGGCAGGTGGTAGGGTGGTTGGAACCAATGACCTTGGAAACATCATCTTCAGACATAGGAGAAAAGGCGGGTGATGGTGGCGTAGAAAATTGGCTGTTGATGGCGGTAGTTTTCTTTACGAAGAACGATGCAAAATCATCAGCCGTTAACTCCGATGAAGGTGTGGGAGCAGGCGGACAGAGGAGAGGAGAGAAGGTTTTTAAGAGTGTGCGAGAGTCAGGAGAGTTGCTGATCTTCGAGTGGTTATAATCAGTTTTTGCAGAGGTGACGTCAACGGAGAAAGTAGAGAGAGAGAGGTCAGTATGGTCTTTTGACTTGTGCCATTTTCTCTCAGCTGACCGGAGGCTGGTGCGATGCTCACGTGGTACATCCGATAACCAGGGGGCAGACAGGGATGCACGGGCTGGTCCAGATGTAAGTGGGCATATGTTGTCCAAGCAGGATGTAAGCGTGGAGCACAGAGTGTCTGTGGCACTGTTGGTATTCAAAAGAGAGAGCTCCTCAGAGGGGGGGAGTGCAGACAAGACAGCAGAGGAAAAGCAGGAGGGAGGGACCGTAGGTAGCGCCGGAAAGTGACCAGCGGTAAGACATCTGCGTTGTCTGGAGCGGTGAGTTCGGGGGTGACAAAGAAGTGATCAGACGTGTGCAGCGGAGTGACCTGAGAGTGATGAGTGGAGCATTTCTCGAATCATCCTTGTCATTTGCAAAACAGTAAGTGCATTTCTGGTTTTGATTGTTTGATTGCAAGAGACGGCACTTGATTCACGTTAACGCTTTTACTGTTTGTACAATAATTTATTGACAGACAGTGTCATTGTGATGCAGACAGGAAAAGACAGCACTGCATAGCACAAACAAATGTAGAAATCTGAACATAAGACAATCTCCTTAGAGAAAACTGTACATGCAGTGCAGTGGAATTACAGTGCAGTCTTCCTACACCTCCTGACAATCCTGTCTTTTGGGCAACGGATTCTCATCCACATCACAACAAATATCTTCTCTTGCGAAACAGCGTGAAAATCATCTTTCAGAGTGTCTAATCCAGCCTCTGCAGGCATCAGCTGTGATGTCATCACACGTTACATCCATGGCAGCCAGAAGGGTCATCTGTGTATGCGGCTGGCGATCATATACTTTTAATCTTCATGCTGAGAAAAATTCCTCAACGTGGTTGAGTAGGGTGAGAGGAACTCCACCAGCATCCTGTTGTGGGCCGCAAACCATTGCCTGATGATGTTGGAGCGATGGAAACTGACATTGTCCCAAACTAACACGTACTTTGGCAGGTCATCTCCAATCTGCCCCCTCTCTTGTTCAGGGATGAGATCCCTGTAGAGAGTGTCAAAAGACTGTTTAGGTGTGAAAAGGGGCCGTCTGCAACACAGTGAAGTTGTCTTGCAGTCCTATGTGGAAAGAATATAGCAATGCAAAACACTAAATTGAGTAAAATAAAATGCCACCGTTTACTTAAAGTATACTTACTGTATATTGTAAAACTAGTGCTTAAATGTCGTGGGGATTATACTATTCTACAGAGACCCATTATAATGCATTTTGATCAACATGACATAAGCAATTGATAATGTAGGAATCTGCACAGAATTTTGTCATAATCATTTGCATGGATGTACCAAAGCATTTGCAACTTGTTCAAAGAAATGAGAAAATGCTTGTTTGATGTGCACACGTGACACAAGGATGTAAGGATTGAACAAGAAGTTTTGAGAATTTCCAATCGGATCAGAGAAATGTACCAAATTGACTTAGAAAAAACTGTATTTAAAGTGGGGGGGGGGTACTTTTGGGGCAGTTTTGTTTCACCCAAGTGTCCCATTTCCACCCCTCTCAAACTAATGCATGGATGCATATAGCCAGAAACAATTCATTTGATGCATGCAAAGAAGCAACACTGTGTGTCTCAAGAAGCATTTATTCATGATTACGTAGACATACTAAAATTTCAAGGCTACACACTACACATTACACATTACACATGACATTACACATTTCATAAAATTTACATTTAGTCATTTAGCAGACGTTTTTATCCAAAGCGACTTACAGACGAGGAAACATTGGAAGCAATTATAACAATATTGGCAACAAAATGCATAATTTAATTAAATCCAGTCCATTAAAGCCTAGCACAGTATACAAAGCTAAGAATAGTGAAGTAAGTAAAAAAATAATTTGTTAAGAAGACAGAAAATAATAAGAGCTTAAAATCAGTCATCTACATTTTGACGGAAATATGCATTTTCACACACTACACCGGCCTGTAGTGTTCTAGCAGTGTAAGGTTGAGAGTGAGTTTCTTCAGTAGCGGTGTGATGCAGGACTCTTTGAAAGCAGTGGGAAATGTCCCAGTGGTGAGCAAAGAGTTGATGATGCGGGTCAGACCAGGCACAACTGCTGGAGAGATGGCATGGAGGAGATGGGTGGGGATGGGATCCATTGGGCAGGTAGTAGGGTGGTTGGAACCAATGACCTTGGAAACATCATCTTCAGACATAGGAGAAAAGGCGGGTGATGGTGGCGTAGAAAATTGGCTGTTGATGGCGGTAGTTTTCTTTACGAAGAACGATGCAAAATCATCAGCCGTTAACTCCGATGAAGGTGTGGGAGCAGGCGGACAGAGGAGAGCAGAGAAGGTTTTTAAGAGTGTGCGAGAGTCAGGAGAGTTGCTGATCTTCGAGTGGTTATAATCAGTTTTTGCAGAGGTGACGTCAACGGAGAAAGTAGAGAGAGAGAGGTCAGTATGGTCTTTTGACTTGTGCCATTTGCTCTCAGCTGACCGGAGGCTGGTGCGATGCTCACGTGGTACATCCGATAACCAGGGGGCAGACAGGGATGCACGGGCTGGTCCAGATGTAAGAGGGCATATGTTGTCCAAGCAGGATGTAAGCGTGGAACACAGAGTGTCTGTGGCACTGTTGGTATTCAAAAGAGAGAGCTCCTCAGAGGGGGGGAGTGCAGACAAGACAGAAGAGGAAAAGCAGGAGGGAGGGACCGTAGGTAGCGCCGGAAAGTGGCGGTAAGACATCTGCGTTGTCTGGAGCGGTGAGGTCGGGGGTGACAAAGAAGTGATCAGACGTGTGCAGCGGAGTGACCTGAGAGTGATGAGTGGAGCATTTCTCGAATCATCCTTGTCATTTGCAAAACAGTAAGTGCATTTCTGGTTTTGATTGTTTGATTGCAAGAGACGGCACATGATTCACGTTAACGCTTTTACTGTTTGTACAATAATTTATTGACAGACAGTGTCATTGTGATGCAGACAGGAAAAGACAGCACTGCATAGCACAAACAAATGTAGAAATCTAAACATAAGACAATCTCCATAGGGAAAACTGTACATGCAGTGCAGTGGAAATACAGTGCAGTCTTCCTACACCTCCTGACGTTCCTGTCTTTTGGGCAACGGATTCTCATCCACATCACAACAAATATCTTCTCTTGCGATACAGCGTGAAAATCATCTTTCAGAGTGTCTAATCCAGCCTCTGCAGGCATCAGCTGTGATGTCATCACACGTTACATCCATGGCAGCCAGAAGGGTCATCTGTGTATGGGGCTGGCAATCATATACTTTTAATCTTCATGCTGAGAAAAATTCCTCAACGGGGTTGAGTAGGGTGAGAGGAACTCCACCAGCATTCTGTTGTGGGCCGCAAACCATTGCCTGATGATGTTGGAGCGATGGAAACTGACATTGTCCCAAACTAACACGTACTTTGGCAGGTCATCTCCAATCTGCCCCCTCTCTTGTTCAGGGATGAGATCCCTGTAGAGAGTGTCAAAAGACTGTTTAGGTGTGAAAAGGGGCCGTCTGCAACACAGTGAAGTTGTCTTGCAGTCCTATGTGGAAAGAATATAGCAATGCAAAACACTAAATTGAGTAAAATAAAATGCCACTGTTTACTTAAAGTATACTTACTGTATATTGTAAAACTAGTGCTTAAATGTCGTGGGGATTATACTATTCTACAGAGACCCATTATAATGCATTTTGATCAACATGACATAAGCAATTGATAATGTAGGAATCTGCACAGAATTTTGTCATAATCATTTGCATGGATGTACCAAAGCATTTGCAACTTGTTCAAAGAAATGAGATAATGCTTGTTTGATGTGCACACGTGACACAAGGATGTAAGGATTGAAGAAGAAGTTTTGAGAATTTCAAATCGGATCAGAGAAATGTACCAAATTGACTTAGAAAAAACTGTATTTAAAGTGGGGGGGGGGTACTTTTGGGGCAGTTTTGTTTCACCAAAGTGTCCCATTTCCACCCCTCTCAAACTACTGCATGGATGCATATAGCCGGAAAACAATTCATTTGATGCATGCAAAGAAGCAACACTGTGTGTCTCAAGAAGCATTTATTCATGACTACGTAGACATGCTAAAATGTCAAGGCCACACACTACACATTACACATTACACATGACATTACACATGTCATAAAATTTACATTTAGTCATTTAGCAGACGTTTTTATCCAAAAGGACTTACAGACGAGGAAACATTGGAAGCAATTATAACAATATTGGCAACAAAATGCATAAGTTAATTAAATCCAGTCCATTAAAGCCTAGCACAGTATACAAAGCTAAGAATAGTGAGGTAAGTAAAAAAATAATTTTTTAAGAAGACAGAAAATAATAAGAGGTTAAAATCAGTCATCTACATTTTGACGGAAGATATGCATTTTCACACACTACACCGGCCTGTAGTGTTCTAGCAGTGTAAGGTTGAGAGTGAGTTTCTTCAGTAGAGGTGTGATGCAGGCCTCTTTGAAAGCAGTGGGAAATGTCCCAGTGGTGAGCAAAGAGTTGATGATGCGGGTCAGACCAGGCACAACTGCTGGAGAGATGGCATGGAGGAGATGGGTGGGGATGGGAACCAATGGGCAGGTGGTAGGGTGGTTGGAACCAATGACCTTGGAAATATCATCTTCAGACATAGGAGGAAAGGCGGGTGATGGTGGCGTAGAAAATTGGCTGTTGATGGCGGTAGTTTTCTTTACGAAGAACGATGCAAAATCATCAGCCGTTAACTCCGATGAAGGTGTGGGAGCAGGCGGACAGAGGAGAGCAGAGAAGGTTTTTAAGAGTGTGCGAGAGTCAGGAGAGTTGCTGATCTTCGAGTGGTTATAATCAGTTTTTGCAAAGGTGACGTCAACGGAGAAAGTAGAGAGAGAGAGGTCAGTATGGTCTTTTGACTTGTGCCATTTTCTCTCAGCTGACCGGAGGCTGGTGCGATGCTCACGTGGTACATCCGATAACCAGGGGGCAGACAGGGATGCACGGGCTGGTCCAGATGTAAGAGGGCATATGTTGTCCAAGCAGGATGTAAGCGTGGAACACAGAGTGTCTGAGGCACTGTTGGTATTCAAAAGATAGAGCTCCTCAGAGGGGGGGAGTGCAGACAAGACAGCAGAGGAAAAGACCGTAGGTAGCGCCGGAAAGTGACCAGCGGTAAGACATCTGCGTTGTCTGGAGCGGTGAGGTCGGGGGTGACAAAGAAGTGATCAGACGTGTGCAGCGGAGTGAACTGAGAGTGATGAGTGGAGCATTTCTCGAATCATCCTTGTCATTTGCAAAACAGTAAGTGCATTTCTGGTTTTGATTGTTTGATTGCAAGAGACGGCACATGAGTCACGTTTACGCTTTTACTGTTTTTACAATAATTTATTGACAGACAGTGTCATTGTGATGCAGACAGGAAAAGACAGCACTGCATAGCACAAACAAATGTAGAAATCTGAACATAAGACAATCTCCTTAGGGAAAACTGTACATGCAGTGCAGTGGAATTACAGTGCAGTCTTCCTACACCTCCTGACGTTCCTGTCTTTTGGGCAATGGATTCTCATCCACATCACAACAAATATCTTCTCTTGCGATACAGCGTGAAAATCATCTTTCAGTGTCTAATCCAGCCTCTGCAGGCATCAGCTGTGATGTCATCACACGTTACATCCATGGCAGCCAGGGTCATCTGTGTATGCGGCTGGCGATCATATGCTTTTAATCTTCATGCTGAGAAAAATTCCTCAACGTGGTTGAGTAGGGTGAGAGGAACTCCACCAGCATCCTGTTGTGGGCCGCAAACCATTGCCTGATGATGTTGGTGCGATGGAAACTGACATTGTCCCAAACTAACACGTACTTTGGCAGGTCATCTCCAATCTGCCCCCTCTCTTGTTCAGGGATGAGATCCCTGTAGAGAGTGTCAAAAGACTGTTTAGGTGTGAAAAGGGGCCGTCTGCAACACAGTGAAGTTGTCTTGCAGTCCTATGTGGAAAGAATATAGCAATGAAAAACACTAAATTGAGTAAAATAAAATGCCACCGTTTACTTAAAGTATACTTACTGTATATTGTAAAACTAGTGCTTAAATGTCGTGGGGATTATACTATTCTACAGAGACCCATTATAATGCAATTTGATCAACATGACATAAGCAATTGATAATGTAGGAATCTGCACAGAATTTTGTCATAATCATTTGCATGGATGTACCAAAGCATTTGCAACTTGTTAAAAGAAATGAGAAAATGCTTGTTTGATGTGCACACGTGACACAAGGATGTAAGGATAGAACAAGAAGTTTTGAGAATTTCAAATCGGATCAGAGAAATGTATCAAATTGACTTAGAAAAAACTGTATTTAAAGTGGGGGGGGTACTTTTGGGGCAGTTTTGTTTCACCCAAGTGTCCCATTTCCACCCCTCTCAAACTAATGCATGGATGCATATAGCCAGAAACAATTCATTTGATGCATGCAAAGAAGCAACACTGTGTGTCTCAAGAAGCATTTATTCATGATTACGTAGACATGCTAAAATGTCAAGGCCACACACTACACATTACACATTACACATGACATTACACATTTCATAAAATTTACATTTAGTCATTTAGCAGACGTTTTTATCCAAAGCTACTTACAGACGAGGAAACATTGGAAGCAATTATAACAATATTGGCAACAAAATGCATAAGTTAATTAAATCCAGTCCATTAAAGCCTAGCACAGTATACAAAGCTAAGAATAGTGAGGTAAGTAAAAAAATAATTTTTTAAGAAGACAGAAAATAATAAGAGGTTAAAATCAGTCATCTACATTTTGACGGAAGATATGCATTTTCACACACTACACCGGCCTGTAGTGTTCTAGCAGTGTAAGGTTGAGAGTGAGTTTCTTCAGTAGAGGTGTGATGCAGGCCTCTTTGAAAGCAGTGGGAAATGTCCCAGTGGTGAGCAAAGAGTTGATGATGCGGGTCAGACCAGGCACAACTGCTGGAGAGATGGCATGGAGGAGATGGGTGGGGATGGGAACCAATGGGCAGGTGGTAGGGTGGTTGGAACCAATGACCTTGGAAACATCATCTTCAGACATAGGAGGAAAGGCGGGTGATTGGCTGTTGATGGCGGTAGTTTTCTTTACGAAGAACGATGCAAAATCATCAGCCGTTAACTCCGATGAAGGTGTGGGAGCAGGCGGACAGAGGAGAGCAGAGAAGGTTTTTAAGAGTGTGCGAGAGTCAGGAGAGTTGCTGATCTTCGAGTGGTTATAATCAGTTTTTGCAAAGCTGACGTCAACGGAGAAAGTAGAGAGAGAGAGGTCAGTATGGTCTTTTGACTTGTGCCATTTTCTCTCAGCTGACCGGAGGCTGGTGCGATGCTCACGTGGTACATCCGATAACCAGGGGGCAGACAGGGATGCACGGGCTGGTCCAGATGTAAGAGGGCATATGTTGTCCAAGCAGGATGTAAGCGTGGAACACAGAGTGTCTGTGGCACTGTTGGTATTCAAAAGATAGAGCTCCTCAGAGGGGGGGAGTGCAGACAAGACAGCAGAGGAAAAGCAAGAGGGAGGGACCGTAGGTAGCGCCGGAAAGTGACCAGCGGTAAGACATCTGCGTTGTCTGGAGCAGTGAGGTCGGGGGTGACAAAGAAGTGATCAGACGTGTGCAGCGGAGTGAACTGAGAGTGATGAGTGGAGCATTTCTCGAATCATCCTTGTCATTTGCAAAACAGTAAGTGCATTTCTGGTTTTGATTGTTTGATTGCAAGAGACGGCACATGAGTCACGTTTACGCTTTTACTGTTTTTACAATAATTTATTGACAGACAGTGTCATTGTGATGCAGACAGGAAAAGACAGCACTGCATAGCACAAACAAATGTAGAAATCTGAACATAAGACAATCTCCTTAGGGAAAACTGTACATGCAGTGCAGTGGAATTACAGTGCAGTCTTCCTACACCTCCTGACGTTCCTGTCTTTTGGGCAACGGATTCTCATCCACATCACAACAAATATCTTCTCTTGCGATACAGCGTGAAAATCATCTTTCAGAGTGTCTAATCCAGCCTCTGCAGGCATCAGCTGTGATGTCATCACACGTTACATCCATGGCAGCCAGAAGGGTCATCTGTGTATACGGCTGGCGATCATATACTTTTAATCTTCATGCTGAGAAAAATTCCTCAACGTGGTTGAGTAGGGTGAGAGGAACTCCACCAGCATCCTGTTGTGGGCCGCAAACCATTGCCTGATGATGTTGGAGCGATGGAAACTGACATTGTCCCAAACTAACACGTACTTTGGCAGGTCATCTCCAATCTGCCCCCTCTCTTGTTCAGGGATGAGATCCCTGTAGAGAGTGTCAAAAGACTGTTTAGGTGTGAAAAGGGGCCGTCTGCAACACAGTGAAGTTGTCTTGCAGTCCTATGTGGATAGAATATAGCAATGAAAAACACTAAATTGAGTAAAATAAAATGCCACCGTTTACTTAAAGTATACTTACTGTATATTGTAAAACTAGTGCTTAAATGTCGTGGGGATTATACTATTCTACAGAGACCCATTATAATGCATTTTGATCAACATGACATAAGCAATTGATAATGTAGGAATCTGCACAGAATTTTGTCATAATCATTTGCATGGATGTACCAAAGCATTTGCAACTTGTTCAAAGAAATGAGAAAATGCTTGTTTGATGTGCACACGTGACACAATGATGTAAGGATTGAACAAGAAGTTTTGAGAATTTCAAATCGGATCAGAGAAATGTACCAAATTGACTTAGAAAAAACTGTATTTAAAGTGGGGGGGGTACTTTTGGGGCAGTTTTGTTTCACCCAAGTGTCCCATTTCCACCCCTCTCAAACTAATGCATGGATGCATATAGCCAGAAACAATTCATTTGATGCATGCAAAGAAGCAACACTGTGTGTCTCAAGAAGCATTTATTCATGATTACGTAGACATGCTAAAATTTCAAGGCCACACACTACACATTACACATTACACATGACATTACACATTTCATAAAATTTACATTTAGTCATTTAGCAGACGTTTTTATCCAAATCGACTTACAGACGAGGAAACATTGGAAGCAATTATAACAATATAGGCAACAAAATGCATAAGTTAATTAAATCCAGTCCATTAAAGCCTAGCACAGTATACAAAGCTAAGAATAGTGAGGTAAGTAAAAAAATAATTTTTTAAGAAGACAGAAAATAATAAGAGGTTAAAATCAGTCATCTACATTTTGACGGAAGATATGCATTTTCACACACTACACCGGCCTGTAGTGTTCTAGCAGTGTAAGGTTGAGAGTGAGTTTCTTCAGTAGCGGTGTGATGCAGGCCTCTTTGAAAGCAGTGGGAAATGTCCCAGTGGTGAGCAAAGAGTTGATGATGCGGGTCAGACCAGGCACAACTGCTGGAGAGATGGCATGGAGGAGATGGGTGGGGATGGGATCCATTGGGCAGGTGGTAGGGTGGTTGGAACCAATGACCTTGGAAACATCATCTTCAGACATAGGAGAAAAGGCGGGTGATGGTGGCGTAGAAAATTGGCTGTTGATGGCGGTAGTTTTCTTTACGAAGAACGATGCAAAATCATCAGCCGTTAACACCGATGAAGGTGTGGGAGCAGGCGGACAGAGGAGAGCAGAGAAGGTTTTTAAGAGTGTGCGAGAGTCAGGAGAGTTGCTGATCTTCGAGTGGTTATAATCAGTTTTTGCAGAGGTGACGTCAACGGAGAAAGTAAAGAGAGAGAGGTCAGTATGGTCTTTTGACTTGTGCCATTTGCTCTCAGCTGACCGGAGGCTGGTGCGATGCTCACGTGGTACATCCGATAACCAGGGGGCAGACAGGGATGCACGGGCTGGTCCAGATGTAAGAGGGCATATGTTGTCCAAGCAGGATGTAAGCGTGGAACACAGAGTGTCTGTGGCACTGTTGGTATTCAAAAGAGAGAGCTCCTCAGAGGGGGGGAGTGCAGACAAGACAGAAGAGGAAAAGCAGGAGGGAGGGACCGTAGGTAGCGCCGGAAAGTGACCAGCGGTAAGACATCTGCGTTGTCTGGAGCGGTGAGGTCGGGGGTGACAAAGAAGTGATCAGACGTGTGCAGCGGAGTGACCTGAGAGTGATGAGTGGAGCATTTCTCGAATCATCCTTGTCATTTGCAAAACAGTAAGTCCATTTCTGGTTTTGATTGTTTGATTGCAAGAGACGGCACATGATTCACGTTAACGCTTTTACTGTTTGTACAATAATTTATTGACAGACAGTGTCATTGTGATGCAGACAGGAAAAGACAGCACTGCATAGCACAAACAAATGTAGAAATCTAAACATAAGACAATCTCCATAGGGAAAACTGTACATGCAGTGCAGTGGAATTACAGTGCAGTCTTCCTACACCTCCTGACGTTCCTGTCTTTTGGGCAACGGATTCTCATCCACATCACAACAAATATCTTCTCTTGCGATACAGCGTGAAAATCATCTTTCAGAGTGTCTAATCCAGCCTCTGCAGGCATCAGCTGTGATGTCATCACACGTTACATCCATGGCAGCCAGAAGGGTCATCTGTGTATGCGGCTGGCCATCATATACTTTTAATCTTCATGCTGAGAAAAATTCCTCAACGGGGTTGAGTAGGGTGAGAGGAACTCCACCAGCATTCTGTTGTGGGCCGCAAACCATTGCCTGATGATGTTGGAGCGATGGAAACTGACATTGTCCCAAACTAACACGTACTTTGGCAGGTCATCTCCAATCTGCCCCCTCTCTTGTTCAGGGATGAGATCCCTGTAGAGAGTGTCAAAAGACTGTTTAGGTGTGAAAAGGGGCCGTCTGCAACACAGTGAAGTTGTCTTGCAGTCCTATGTGGAAAGAATATAGCAATGCAAAACACTAAATTGAGTAAAATAAAATGCCACCGTTTACTTAAAGTATACTTACTGTATATTGTAAAACTAGTGCTTAAATGTCGTGGGGATTATACTATTCTACAGAGACCCATTATAATGCATTTTGATCAACATGACATAAGCAATTGATAATGTAGGAATCTGCACAGAATTTTGTCATAATCATTTGCATGGATGTACCAAAGCATTTGCAACTTGTTCAAAGAAATGAGAAAATGCATGTTTGATGTGCACACGTGACACAAGGATGTAAGGATTGAACAAGAAGTTTTGAGAATTTCAAATCGGATCAGAGAAATGTACCAAATTGACTTAGAAAAAACTGTATTTAAAGTGGGGGGGGGTACTTTTGGGGCAGTTTTGTTTCACCCAAGTGTCCCATTTCCACCCCTCTCAAACTAATGCATGGATGCATATAGCCAGAAACAATTGATTTGATGCATGCAAAGAAGCAACACTGTGTGTCTCAAGAAGCATTTATTCATGATTACGTAGACATGCTAAAATGTCAAGGCCACACACTACACATTACACATTACACATGACATTACACATTTCATAAAATTTACATTTAGTCATTTAGCAGACGTTTTTATCCAAAGCGACTTACAGACGAGGAAACATTGGAAGCAATTATAACAATATTGGCAACAAAATGCATAAGTTAATTAAATCCAGTCCATTAAAGCCTAGCAGAGTATACAAAGCTAAGAATAGTGAGGTAAGTAAAAAAATATTATTTTAAGAAGACAGAAAATAATAAGAGGTTAAAATCAGTCATCTACATTTTGACGGAAGATATGCATTTTCACACACTACACCGGCCTGTAGTGTTCTAGCAGTGTAAGGTTGAGAGTGAGTTTCTTCAGTAGCGGTGTGATGCAGGCCTCTTTGAAAGCAGTGGGAAATGTCCCAGTGGTGAGCAAAGAGTTGATGATGCGGGTCAGACTAGGCACAACTGCTGGAGAGATGGCATGGAGGAGATGGGTGGGGATGGGATCCAGTGGGCAGGTGGTAGGGTGGTTGGAACCAATGACCTTGGAAACATCATCTTCAGACATAGGAGAAAAGGCGGGTGATGGTGGCGTAGAAAATTGGCTGTTGATGGCGGTAGTTTTCTTTACGAAGAACGATGCAAAATCATCAGCCGTTAACTCCGATGAAGGTGTGGGAGCAGGCGGACAGAGGAGAGCAGAGAAGGTTTTTAAGAGTGTGCGAGAGTCAGGAGAGTTGCTGATCTTCGAGTGGTTATAATCAGTTTTTGCAGAGGTGAAGTCAACGGAGAAAGTAGAGAGAGAGAGAGGTCAGTATAGTCTTTTGACTTGTGCCATTTTCTCTCAGCTGACCGGAGGCTGGTGCGAAGCTCACGTGGTACATCCGATAACCAGGGGGCAGACAGGGATGCACGGGCTGGTCCAGATGTAAGAGGGCATATGTTGTCCAAGCAGGATGTAAGCGTGGAACACAGAGTGTCTGTGGCACTGTTGGTATTCAAAAGAGAGAGCTCCTCAGAGGGGGGAAGTGCAGACAAGACAGCAGAGGAAAAGCAGGAGGGAGGGACCGTAGGTAGCGCCGGAAAGTGACCAGCGGTAAGACACTTGCGTTGTCTGGAGCGGTGAGGTCGGGGGTGACAAAGAAGTGATCAGACGTGTGCAGCGGAGTGACCTGAGAGTGATGAGTGGAGCATTTCTCGAATCATCCTTGTCATTTGCAAAACAGTAAGTGCATTTCTGGTTTTGATTGTTTGATTGCAAGAGACGGCACATGATTCACGTTAACGCTTTTACTGTTTGTACAATAATTTATTGACAGACAGTGTCATTGTGATGCAGACAGGAAAAGACAGCACTGCATAGCACAAACAAATGTAGAAATCTGAACATAAGACAATCTCCTTTTGGGAAAACTGTACATGCAGTGCAGTGGAATTACAGTGCAGTCTTCCTACACCTCCTGACGTTCCAGTCTTTTGGGCAACGGATTCTCATCCACATCACAACAAATATCTTCTCTTGCGATACAGCGTGAAAATCATCTTTCAGAGTGTCTACTCCAGCCTCTGCAGGCATCAGCTGTGATGTCATCACACGTTACATCCATGGCAGCCAGATGGGTCATCTGTGTATGCGGCTGGCCATCATATACTTTTAATCTTCATGCTGAGAAAAATTCCTCAACGGGGTTGAGTAGGGTGAGAGGAACTCCACCAGCATCCTGTTGTGGGCCGCAAACCATTGCCTGATGATGTTGGAGCAATGGAAACTGACATTGTCCCAAACTAACACGTACTTTGGCAGGTCATCTCCAATCTGCCCCCTCTCTTGTTCAGGGATGAGATCCCTGTAGAGAGTGTCAAAAGACTGTTTAGGTGTGAAAAGGGGCCGTCTGCAACACAGTGAAGTTGTCTTGCAGTCCTATGTGGAAAGAATATAGCAATGCAAAACACTAAATTGAGTAAAATAAAATGCCACTGTTTACTTAAGGTATACTTACTGTATATTGTAAAACTAGTGCTTAAATGTCGTGGGGATTATACTATTCTACAGAGACCCATTATAATGCATTTTGATCAACATGACATAAGCAATTGATAATGTAGGAATCTGCACAGAATTTTGTCATAATCATTTGCATGGATGTACCAAAGCATTTGCAACTTGTTCAAAGAAATGAGAAAACGCTTGTTTGATGTGCACATGTGACACAAGGATGTAAGGATTGAACAAGAAGTTTTGAGAATTTCAAATCGGATCAGAGAAATGTACCAAATTGACTTAGAAAAAACTGTATTTAAAGTGGGGGGGGGTACTTTTGGGGCAGTTTTGTTTCACCCAAGTGTCCCATTTCCACCCCTCTCAAACTAATGCATGGATGCATATAGCCAGAAACAATTCATTTGATGCATGCAAAGAAGCAACACTGTGTGTCTCAAGAAGCATTTATTCATGATTACGTAGACATGCTAAAATTTCAAGGCCACACACTACACATTACACATGACATTACACATTTCATAAAATTTACATTTGGTCATTTAGCAGACGTTTTTATCCAAAGCGACTTACAGACGAGGAAACATTGGAAGCAATTATAACAATATAGGCAACAAAATGCATAAGTTAATTAAATCCAGTCCATTAAAGCCTAGCACAGTATACAAAGCTAAGAATAGTGAGGTAAGTAAAAAAATACTTTTTTAAGAAGACAGAAAATAATAAGAGGTTAAAATCAGTCATCTACATTTTGACGGAAGATATGCATTTTCACACACTGTAGTGTTCTAGCAGTGTAAGGTTGAGAGTGAGTTTCTTCAGTAGCGGTGTGATGCAGGCCTCTTTGAAAGCAGTGGGAAATGTCCCAGTGGTGAGCAAAGAGTTGATGATGCGGGTCAGACCAGGCACAACTGCTGGAGAGATGGCATGGAGGAGATGGGTGGGGATGGGATCCAGTGGGCAGGTGGTAGGGTGGTTGGAACCAATGACCTTGGAAACATCATCTTCAGACATAGGAGAAAAGGCGGGTGATGGTGGCGTAGAAAATTGGCTGTTGATGGCGGTAGTTTTCTTTACGAAGAACGATGCAAAATCATCAGCCGTTAACTCCGATGAAGGTGTGGGAGCAGGCGGACAGAGGAGAGGAGAGAAGGTTTTTAAGAGTGTGCGAGAGTCAGGAGAGTTGCTGATCTTCGAGTGGTTATAATCAGTTTTTGCAGAGGTGACGTCAACGGAGAAAGTAGAGAGAGAGAGGTCAGTATGGTCTTTTGACTTGTGCCATTTTCTCTCAGCTGACCGGAGGCTGGTGCGATGCTCACGTGGTACATCCGATAACCAGGGGGCAGACAGGGATGCACGGGCTGGTCCAGATGTAAGTGGGCATAAGTTGTCCAAGCAGGATGTAAGCGTGGAGCACAGAGTGTCTGTGGCACTGTTGGTATTCAAAAGAGAGAGCTCCTCAGAGGGGGGGAGTGCAGACAAGACAGCAGAGGAAAAGCAGGAGGGAGGGACCGTAGGTAGCGCCGGAAAGTGACCAGCGGTAAGACATCTGCGTTGTCTGGAGCGGTGAGTTCGGGGGTGACAAAGAAGTGATCAGACGTGTGCAGCGGAGTGACCTGAGAGTGATGAGTGGAGCATTTCTCGAATCATCCTTGTCATTTGCAAAACAGTAAGTGCATTTCTGGTTTTATTTGTTTGATTGCAAGAGACGGCACATGATTCACGTTAACGCTTTTACTGTTTGTACAATAATTTATTGACAGACAGTGTCATTGTGATGCAGACAGGAAAAGACAGCACTGCATAGCACAAACAAATGTAGAAATCTGAACATAAGACAATCTCCTTAGAGAAAACTGTACATGCAGTGCAGTGGAATTACAGTGCAGTCTTCCTACACCTCCTGACGTTCCTGTCTTTTGGGCAACGGATTCTCATCCACATCACAACAAATATCTTCTCTTGCGAAACAGCGTGAAAATCATCTTTCAGAGTGTCTAATCCAGCCTCTGCAGGCATCAGCTGTGATGTCATCACACGTTACATCCATGGCAGCCAGAAGGGTCATCTGTGTATGCGGCTGGCGATCATATACTTTTAATCTTCATGCTGAGAAAAATTCCTCAACGTGGTTGAGTAGGGTGAGAGGAACTCCACCAGCATCCTGTTGTGGGCCGCAAACCATTGCCTGATGATGTTGGAGCGATGGAAACTGACATTGTCCCAAACTAACACGTACTTTGGCAGGTCATCTCCAATCTGCCCCCTCTCTTGTTCAGGGATGAGATCCCTGTAGAGAGTGTCAAAAGACTGTTTAGGTGTGAAAAGGGGCCGTCTGCAACACAGTGAAGTTGTCTTGCAGTCCTATGTGGAAAGAATATAGCAATGCAAAACACTAAATTGAGTAAAATAAAATGCCACCGTTTACTTAAAGTATACTTACTGTATATTTTAAAACTAGTGCTTAAATGTCGTGGGGATTATACTATTCTACAGAGACCCATTATAATGCATTTTGATCAACATGACATAAGCAATTGATAATGTAGGAATCTGCACAGAATTTTGTCATAATCATTTGCATGGATGTACCAAAGCATTTGCAACTTGTTCAAAGAAATGAGAAAATGCTTGTTTGATGTGCACACGTGACACAAGGATGTAAGGATTGAACAAGAAGTTTTGAGAATTTCAAATCGGATCAGAGAAATGTACCAAATTGACTTAGAAAAAACTGTATTTAAAGTGGGGGGGGTACTTTTGTTTCACCCAAGTGTCCCATTTCCACCCCTCTCAAACTAATGCATGGATGCATATAGCCAGAAACAATTCATTTGATGCATGCAAAGAAGCAACACTGTGTGTCTCAAGAAGCATTTATTCATGATTACGTAGACATACTAAAATTTCAAGGCCACACACTACACATTACACATTACACATGACATTACACATTTCATAAAATTTACATTTAGTCATTTAGCTGACGTTTTTATCCAAAGCGACTTACAGACGAGGAAACATTGGAAGCAATTATAACAATATTGGCAACAAAATGCATAATTTAATTAAATCCAGTCCATTAAAGCCTAGCACAGTATACAAAGCTAAGAATAGTGAGGTAAGTAAAAAAATAATTTTTTAAGAAGACAGAAAATAATAAGAGCTTAAAATCAGTCATCTACATTTTGACGGAAGATATGCATTTTCACACACTACACCGGCCTGTAGTGTTCTAGCAGTGTAAGGTTGAGAGTGAGTTTATTCAGTAGCAGTGTTATGCAGGCCTCTTTGAAAGCAGTGGGAAATGTCCCAGTGGTGAGCAAAGAGTTGATGATGCGGGTCAGACCAGGCACAACTGCTGGAGAGATGGCATGGAGGAGATGGGTGGGGATGGGATCCATTGGGCAGGTAGTAGGGTGGTTGGAACCAATGACCTTGGAAACATCATCTTCAGACATAGGAGAAAAGGCGGGTGATGGTGGCGTAGAAAATTGGCTGTTGATGGCGGTAGTTTTCTTTACGAAGAACGATGCAAAATCATCAGCCGTTAACTCCGATGAAGGTGTGGGAGCAGGCAGACAGAGGAGAGCAGAGAAGGTTTTTAAGAGTGTGCGAGAGTCAGGAGAGTTGCTGATCTTCGAGTGGTTATAATCAGTTTTTGCAGAGGTGACGTCAACGGAGAAAGTAGAGAGAGAGAGAGAGGTCAGTA
Organism: Barbatula barbatula; assembly: GCF_947034865.1. Lineage (NCBI taxonomy): Eukaryota > Metazoa > Chordata > Actinopteri > Cypriniformes > Nemacheilidae > Barbatula > Barbatula barbatula. The sequence continues at coordinate 6,821,249 of NC_136782.1, forward strand.
TGGTCTTTTGACTTGTGCCATTTGCTCTCAGCTGACCGGAGGCTGGTGCGATGCTCACGTGGTACATCCGATAACCAGGGGGCAGACAGGGATGCACGGGCTGGTCCAGATGCAAGAGGGCATATGTTGTCCAAGCAGGATGTAAGCGTGGAACACAGAGTGTCTGTGGCACTGTTGGTATTCAAAAGTGAGAGCTCCTCAGAGGGGGGAGTGCAGACAAGACAGCAGAGGAAAAGCAGGAGGGAGGGACCGTAGGTAGCGCCGGAAAGTGACCAGCGGTAAGACATCTGCGTTGTCTGGAGCGGTGAGGTCGGGGGTGACAAAGAAGTGATCAGACGTGTGCAGCGGAGTGACCTGAGAGTGATGAGTGGAGCATTTCTCGAATCATCATTGTCATTTGCAAAACAGTAAGTGCATTTCTGGTTTTGATTGTTTGATTGCAAGAGACGGCACATGATTCACGTTAACGCTTTTACTGTTTGTACAATAATTTATTGACAGACAGTGTCATTGTGATGCAGACAGGAAAAGACAGCACTGCATAGCACAAACAAATGTAGAAATCTGACAGAAGACAATCTCCTTAGGGAAAACTGTACACGCAGTGCAGTGGAATTACAGTGCAGTCTTCCTACACCTCCTGACGTTCCTGTCTTTTGGGCAACGGATTCTCATCCACATCACAACAAATATCTTCTCTTGCGATACAGCGTGAAAATCATCTTTCAGAGTGTCTAATCCAGCCTCTGCAGGCATCAGCTGAGATGTCATCACACGTTACATCCATGGCAGCCAGAAGGGTCATCTGTGTATGCGGCTGGCCATCATATACTTTTAATCTTCATGCTGAGAAAAATTCCTCAACGGGGTTGAGTAGGGTGAGAGAAACTCCACCAGCATCCTGTTGTAGGCCGCAAACCATTGCCTGATGATGTTGGAGCGATGGAAACTGACATTGTCCCAAACTAACACGTACTTTGGCAGGTCATCTCCAATCTGCCCCCTCTCTTGTTCAGGGATGAGATCCCTGTAGAGAGTGTCAAAAGACTGTTTAGGTGTGAAAAGGGGCCGTCTGCAACACAGTGAAGTTGTCTTGCAGTCCTATGTGGAAAGAATATAGCAATGCAAAACACTAAATTGAGTAAAATAAAATGCCACTGTTTACTTAAAGTATACTTACTGTATATTGTAAAACTAATGCTTAAATGTCGTGGGGATTATACTTTTCTACAGAGACCCATTATAATGCATTTTGATCAACATGACATAAGCAATTGATAATGTAGGAATCTGCACAGAATTTTGTCATAATCATTTGCATGGATGTACCAAAGCATTTGCAACTTGTTCAAAGAAATGAGAAAATGCTTGTTTGATGTGCACATGTGACACAAGGATGTAAGGATTGAACAAGAAGTTTTGAGAATTTCAAATCGGATCTGAGAAATGTACCAAATTGACGTAGAAAAAACTGTATTTAAAGTGGGGGGGGTACTTTTGGGGCAGTTTTGTTTCACCCAAGTGTCCCATTTCCACCCCTCTCAAACTAATGCATGGATGCATATAGCCAGAAACAATTCATTTGATGCATGCAAAGAAGCAACACTGTGTGTGTCAAGAAGCATTTATTCATGATTACGTAGACATGCTAAAATTTCAAGGCCACACACTACACATTACACATTACACATGACATTACACATTTCATAAAATTTACATTTAGTCATTGTAATGGAAATTTTCTAGTCTAGCTTCTTGATGTGTCTGTCTATATGTTTACGAAGTGTTTGTCTATGTTTTCTTTTCTAATGTTATCATGTTTTTCTCTAAACACGTCATACCACTCTGCCTTTGCCCTCGAGCAGAGGCCAAGATGTTCTGTTTGGAATAACGGAACTTCCCGTAAACCAGCTCGGGATTCTTGTTAGGGGGCAAAGGGAGGGGGTGTCACGTTTTTAATCATATATATACTCTGGGTGCAGGAGGAAAGAGCGCCTTTGCTCTGCACCATGCTCATTGCTCATGATGCAGATTAAACGACAATAAAATACTTTGAAAAGTACTTGATGTCTCTGTATATTGCGTTTGTCAAAATTGACTCACCTTTATTAAGGAATAAGAAAATTCCACAACAATTTGGCGACGAAGTATGGGATCACAAGGCTGACGGAGAACGGACTAGAGTTGACTGATCATCCTGGACATAGCAAATCCAGCTCTAACCCCATACAGGGACGAGAGAACTCTACTCCGGACCCCAAGCTGACGTGATCCCAAAAGAACTCAGTGCAAGGCACAAAAAGGAAAAGTGGTGAGTCAGATAGATTTCTGAACAGTCTGGAACAAAAGGGGAGACTACTTAGCGCTAAACAATCTGGGGGACTGCTTAAAACAGTCTGGTTAAAGAGGGGAGACTACTCAGAATCGAGAGATTCTAAACAGTCTGGGGGACTGCTTAAAACAGTCTGGTTAAAGAGGGGAGACTACTCAGAATCGAGAGAGATTCTAAACAGTCTGGGGGACTACTAAGAAATGATATGGATAAACCAACATACAGCGAAATGAGGAAAAATTGGGGAACGGGAAGTTTACAAGGTGTACCCTATTTAATAGAAAAAGCTAACTTTCCAGAAAACGGTACATTTAGTACCACAAAATTAGAGAAAATAAGAGAACATATGGGGAAAAAAGACATATTTAAAATGTCCAAAAAAGAAAGGGAAAAATATGATGAAGCGTGTAAATGTTTAGAGTTATGGGAGAGGGAAGCAAATAGACGTGACTATGTTTTTAAAGAAAAGGCATTGGAAGAACTGCCACCACCGAAAACTCCATTGTACCCTGTTTTGCTTGAATATAATGATTTAACCCCTCTGTCTTCTTTACCCCCATCTATGACTTGTTACAAACACCAACCGGAGGATGATTGTGTCCCTCCTCACCGACATCTGAACCCGATTGAGGCAGCTCCAGTGCCCCCACCAGTGTCTCCACCAGCACCAGTGCCACACATGCCACAGCCCGTGGTGTGTCAAAAGCAGGAAAGAGCGCAACCAGCACCGACGTATAAAGAACTTTTGACATTTTGCAAAGAATTCTCACCCTCAATGAAAGAATTAGAGAGACTGTTGAAAGTCAAACTGAAACCATCTGACCTAAGAAAGTTACAGGGTAAATGGCCTGTGGAGGAAGTATTTAAAGAACATTCTGGACTTCAACCTGATTCAGACGGACCGGACATTGGTCCGTTCATAGGACATCTCAGATCCACTTTTCTGCGAATCTCAGAGAAGAGCTGAGACGAGAAGTGGAAAAATCGTGTCATGCTGTACACGCCGAAAGACAAACAGGCAAGAAAGAGCTTCAGAAGAAAAACACACAAGATAAAGAACTCCACATGGCTCTAATGAATATCGGAGTAGAGCATGGAGGAAGAGGAAACGGGAGGAGAGGAGGTCAGTGGCGTGGACGTGGAAGAGGAGGTTTTAAACCCTCTAGCACCTATGATCCAGAGAAATGTTTCAATTGCGGAAAGACGGGGCACTGGCGAAATGATTGTTCTGAGCCTCTGAGATCGCGGAGGTCAAGAGAAAAGGTAGATGGAAGTGAGGAGGTGAGGCATCATTCCGAGGGTGGTGAGTATGATTTCCCTTAGCATATGCAATGAAGAAATGCTTTTTCCTACTGTATACAATGAAGATCTGCTTAGCTCACATTCCATGATGAATGAAAACGCTTTCTGAACTTTGCTAAAATGCACAATGCTCGTGTGCAACAAACTGCTTGATTTTTTGATAGATTCAGGGGCAACAAATAGCCTACTGTGATTCACAAGAAGTGTTTAAATTTGCCAGAGTCTAAACTAGCTGTGTTTTCCCTAAATGCTAGTGGCTCTAATGTAGAATAATTTATGTCAAAAGGGTGCAATGCGAGTTGGGGAGTGTCAAATTTCAACACAGGTTTCTCATGTCTGACTGCTGCCCGATTGATTTGCTGTGCAGAGTCATAATGTGTATGATGACAGATTGAGCATGATACCAACACGACCCGTGTGCAGCGCTCGTACAGCTGTACGATGTAATATTGAATTACGTAAGTATGATGTAGAATGTATTGCCTCACAGAGCCTCATGACGTTGATTGCAATGGTGTGGGGAGCTGTGGGTGTTTTGCTGCCAAATATGCGCACGCCATAGAATGGGTTAAAAGGGACGACGTGCAATATTCAAATTTGTTGCACGCCCATCGGCAAAACAAGTTGTTCGTTTTTTGGGTCACGAAAATACTGACCGCGGCAGACAGCTGTCCGCAAAGCGTGTCTGCAATTACAGACATCGCAAGTCCAAAAGCAAAGAAGCAATTGATATCATTTTTAAGGACCATTTCTCTGCTCAGACAGCAGAGCTCATTGCACTCACACGCGCATGGGAATTAGCAAAGAATAAAAATGTAGACATTCACACAGATAGTAGATATGCATTTGGTGTAACTCATGATTTTGGCACACTGTGGAAACACAGAAACTTTGTAAAAGATGATGGTAAAAACATTCTTAATCACACATAGGTTGCTGATATGCTATCTGCCATTCTTCTCCCATCAGCCATTGTTGTGTGTAACTGTGACGCACACACTTTTGTATCTGAAACAATTTTTTTGCAGGAAGCCGACGGCTGACCTTGCAGCAAAGCAAGCAACATCAGAGACAGACAGATTTTCTCCAGAAATCACTAACAAAACTCTTTCTCTTGCAGAGATACAAACATTTTGCAGAACCAGCTGAGCGTGCACTCTGGAAGGAGTGCTCATGTAAATACACTGACAATGTTTGGGGAGGCCCAAATGGCCTCACCTGTTTGCCAAAACATTCTTTCCCTGCTTTTGCGATTTTGACGCATGGCCTAGACCACGCGTCAAAAGGGGGGATGTTACAAGCAATGTGTTTTTGTGTTTTTGCTCTCAAAATATTTGTGCAGGTCAAAGGAGCAGTAGCAAACGGAGCTGACAAATCATTCCACAGCTTCCAGCCAGGAGACTTCCAAGTAGTCAAAGATTTCAGGAGGAAGTCGTGGGAAAGACACACCTCCCACAGCAAAAAGGTGTCCAAGGAGGGGCAACTCCAACCGTATGGCTCTTCGCAATGGTCGTGCTGACTGAAGCGACAGGAGGGGCACTATTGGTGCTCGCAAAGGGAATCAACTGTTCGAGTCGGGGACACATCGAACCCTGAGAAATTAGAGATTATAGAATTTTGTTTCTGTCTAACACTATATTCCAAGTTTAATAAAATTGTATGGGGAGGGACAGTGTTACCCTAATTCTGCTAGGTACTGGGGAACAAATATGTATTTGTGTAGAGGTACGTGTACCTCAGTTGATGTTCTAGATAAGGCAACAAAATTTGAAAATGTGGGCAATTATGTCCCCTGGAACGACCAAATAAAAAGGAAAAAGACTAGCTCTAACTCAGAAAAATTTTAATTATCAGGGAACCGGATCATATGACTAACAGTCTGTTGAAAAGGTGGAATAGCTAAAGTTGGGGAGTGGGGCTGAAGCAGGTGGTGTTACCAATTCTAGTGGGATTTTAAGAACTGTTTAGATAGAAGAATGAAACCTGTAAGAGAAAGGGCGTTGCTCATCTTACATGGTCAAAGTATAAAGATTTTGGTTATCATATATGATAAAAGGGGGGAATGTAATGGAAATTTTCTAGTCTAGCTTCTTGATGTGTCTGTCTATATGTTTAAGAAGTGTTTATCTATGTTTTCTTTTCTAATGTTATCATGTTTTTCTCTAAACACGTCATACCACTCTGCCTTTGCCCTCGAGCAGAGGCCAAGATGTTCTGTTTGGAATAACGGAACTTCCCGTAAACCAGCTCAGGATTCTTGTTAGGGGGCAAAGGGAGGGGGTGTCACGTTTTTAATCATATATATACTCTGGGTGCAGGAGGAAAGAGCGCCTTTGCTCTGCACCATGCTCATTGCTCATGATGCAGATTAAACGACAATAAAATACTTTGCAAAGTACTTGATGTCTCTGTATATTGCGTTTGTCAAAATTGACTCACCTTGATTAAGGAATAAGAAAATTACACAACATCATTTAGCAGACGTTTTTATCCAAAGCGACTTACAGTTGAGGAAACATTGGAAGCAATTATAACAATATAGGCAACAAAAGGCATAAGTTAATTAAATCCAGTCCATTAAAGCCTAGCACAGTATAAAAAGCTAAGAATAGTGAGGTAAGTAAAAAAAATATTTTTTAAGAAGACAGAAAATAATAAGAGGTTAAAATCAGTCATCTACATTTTGACGGAAGATATGCATTTTCACACACTACACCGGCCTGTAGTGTTCTAGCAGTGTACGGTTGAGAGTGAGTTTCTTCAGTAGCGGTGTGATGCAGGCCTCTTTGAAAGCAGTGGGAAATGTCCCAGTGGTGAGCAAAGAGTTGATGATGCGGGTCAGACCAGGCACAACTGCTGGAGAGATGGCATGGAGGAGATGGGTGGGGATGGGATCCAGTGGGCAGGTGGTAGGGTGGTTGGAACCAATGACCTTGGAAACATCATCTTCAGACATAGGAGAAAAGGCGGGTGATGGTGGCGTAGAAAATTGGCTGTTGATGGCGGTAGTTTTCATTACGAAGAACGATGCAAAATCATCAGCCGTTAACTCCGATGAAGGTGTGGGAGCAGGCGGACAGAGGAGAGCAGAGAAGGTTTTTAAGAGTGTGCGAGAGTCAGGAGAGTTGCTGATCTTCGAGTGGTTATAATCAGTTTTTGCAGAGGTGACGTCAACGGAGAAAGTAGAGAGAGAGAGGTCAGTATGGTCTTTTGACTTGTGCCATTTTCTCTCAGCTGACCGGAGGCTGGTGCGATGCTCACGTGGTACATCCGATAACCAGGGGGCAGACAGGGATGCACGGGCTGGTCCAGATGTAAGAGGGCATATGTTGTCCAAGCAGGATGTAAGTGTGGAACACAGAGTGTCTGTGGCACTGTTGGTATTCAAAAGAGAGAGCTCCTCAGAGGGGGGGAGTGCAGACAAGACAGCAGAGGAAAAGCAGGAGGGAGGGACCGTAGGTAGCGCCGGAAAGTGACCAGCGGTAAGACATCTGCGTTGTCTGGAGCGGTGAGGTCGGGGGTGACAAAGAAGTGATCAGACGTGTGCAGCGGAGTGACCTGAGAGTGATGAGTGGAGCATTTCTCGAATCATCCTTGTCATTTGCAAAACAGTAAGTGCATTTCTGGGTTTGATTGTTTAATTGCAAGAGACGGCACATGATTCACGTTAACGCTTTTACTGTTTTTACAATAATTTATTGACAGACAGTGTCATTGTGATGCACACAGGAAAAGACAGCACTGCATAGCACAAACAAATGTAGAAATCTGAACATAAGACAATCTCCTTAGGGAAAACTGTACATGCAGTGCAGTGGAATTACAGTGCAGTCTTCCTACACCTCCTGACTTTCCTGTCTTTTGGGCAACGGATTCTCATCCACATCACAACAAATATCTTCTCTTGCGATACAGCGTGAAAATCATCTTTCAGAGTGTCTAATCCAGCCTCTGCAGGCATCAGCTGTGATGTCATCACACGTTACATCCATGGCAGCCAGAAGGGTCATCTGTGTATGCGGCTGGCCATCATATACCTTTAATCTTCATGCTGAGAAAAATTCCTCAACGGGGTTAAGTAGGGTGAGAGGAACTCCACCAGCATCCTGTTGTGGGCCGCAAACCATTGCCTGATGATGTTGGAGCGATGGAAACTGACATTGTCCCAAACTAACACGTACTTTGGCAGGTCATCTCCAATCTGCCCCCTCTCTTGTTCAGGGATGAGATCCCTGTAGAGAGTGTCAAAAGACTGTTTAGGTGTGAAAAGGGGCCGTCTGCAACACAGTGAAGTTGTCTTGCAGTCCTATGTGGAAAGAATATAGCAATGCAAAACACTAAATTGAGTAAAATAAAATGCCACTGTTTACTTAAATTATACTTACTGTATGTTGTAAAACTAGTGCTTAAATGTCGTGGGGATTATACTATTCTACAGAGACCCATTATAATGCATTTTGATCAACATGACATAAGCAATTGATAATGTAGGAATCTGCACAGAATTTTGTCATAATCATTTGCATGGATGTACCAAAGCATTTGCAACTTGTTCAAAGAAATGAGAAAATGCTTGTTTGATGTGCACACGTGACACAAGGATGTAAGGATTGAACAAGAAGTTTTGAGAATTTCCAATCGGATCAGAGAAATGTACCAAATTGACTTAGAAAAAACTGTATTTAAAGTGGGGGGGGGGTACTTTTGGGGCAGTTTTGTTTCACCCAAGTGTCCCATTTCCACCCCTCTCAAACTAATGCATGGATGCATATAGCCAGAAACAATTCATTTGATGCATGCAAAGAAGCAACACTGTGTGTCCCAAGAAGCATTTATTCATGATTACGTAGACATACTAAAATTTCAAGGCCACACACTACACATTACACATTACACATGACATTACACATTTCATAAAATTTACATTTAGTCATTTAGCAGACGTTTTTATCCAAAGCGACTTACAGACGAGGAAACATTGGAAGCAATTATAACAATATTGGCAACAAAATGCATAATTTAATTAAATCCAGTCCATTAAAGCCTAGCACAGTATACAAAGCTAAGAATAGTGAGGTAAGTAAAAAAATATTTTTTTAAGAAGACAGAAAATAATAAGAGCTTAAAATCAGTCATCTACATTTTGACGGAAGATATGCATTTTCACACACTACACCGGCCTGTAGTGTTCTAGCAGTGTAAGGTTGAGAGTGAGTTTCTTCAGTAGCGGTGTGATGCAGGACTCTTTGAAAGCAGTGGGAAATGTCCCAGTGGTGAGCAAAGAGTTGATGATGCGGGTCAGACCAGGCACAACTGCTGGAGAGATGGCATGGAGGAGATGGGTGGGGATGGGATCCATTGGGCAGGTAGTAGGGTGGTTGGAACCAATGACCTTGGAAACATCATCTTCAGACATAGGAGAAAAGGCGGGTGATGGTGGCGTAGAAAATTGGCTGTTGATGGCGGTAGTTTTCTTTACGAAGAACGATGCAAAATCATCAGCCGTTAACTCCGATGAAGGTGTGGGAGCAGGCGGACAGAGGAGAGCAGAGAAGGTTTTTAAGAGTGTGCGAGAGTCAGGAGAGTTGCTGATCTTCGAGTGGTTATAATCAGTTTTTGCAGAGGTGACGTCAACGGAGAAAGTAGAGAGAGAGAGAGAGGTCAGTATGGTCTTTTGACTTGTGCCATTTGCTCTCAGCTGACCGGAGGCTGGTGCGATGCTCACGTGGTACATCCGATAACCAGGGGGCAGACAGGGATGCACGGGCTGGTCCAGATGTAAGAGGGCATATGTTGTCCAAGCAGGATGTAAGCGTGGAACACAGAGTGCCTGTGGCACTGTTGGTATTCAAAAGAGAGAGCTCCTCAGAGGGGGGGAGTGCAGACAAGACAGAAGAGGAAAAGCAGGAGGGAGGGACCGTAGGTAGCGCCGGAAAGTGACCAGCGGTAAGACATCTGCGTTGTCTGGAGCGGTGAGGTCGGGGGTGACAAAGAAGTGATCAGACGTGTGCAGCGGAGTGACCTGAGAGTGATGAGTGGAGCATTTCTCGAATCATCCTTGTCATTTGCAAAACAGTAAGTGCATTTCTGGTTTTGATTGTTTGATTGCAAGAGACGGCACATGATTCACGTTAACGCTTTTACTGTTTGTACAATAATTTATTGACAGACAGTGTCATTGTGATGCAGACAGGTAAAGACAGCACTGCATAGCACAAACAAATGTAGAAATCTAAACATAAGACAATCTCCATAGGGAAAACTGTACATGCAGTGCAGTGGAATTACAGTGCAGTCTTCCTACACCTCCTGACGTTCCTGTCTTTTGGGCAACGGATTCTCATCCACATCACAACAAATATCTTCTCTTGCGATACAGCGTGAAAATCATCTTTCAGAGTGTCTAATCCAGCCTCTGCAGGCATCAGCTGTGATGTCATCACACGTTACATCCATGGCAGCCAGAAGGGTCATCTGTGTATGCGGCTGGCGATCATATACTTTTATTCTTCATGCTGAGAAAAATTCCTCAACGTGGTTGAGTAGGGTGAGAGGAACTCCACCAGCATCCTGTTGTGGGCCGCAAACCATTGCCTGATGATGTTGGAGCGATGGAAACTGACATTGTCCCAAACTAACACGTACTTTGGCAGGTCATCTCCAGTCTGCCCCCTCTCTTGTTCAGGGATGAGATCCCTGTAGAGAGTGTCAAAAGACTGTTTAGGTGTGAAAAGGGGCCGTCTGCAACACAGTGAAGTTGTCTTGCAGTCCTAAGTGGAAAGAATATAGCAATGCAAAACACTAAATTGAGTAAAATAAAATGCCACTGTTTACTTAAAGTATACTTACTGTATATTGTAAAACTAGTGCTTAAATGTCGTGGGGATTATACTATTCTACAGAGACCCATTATAATGCATTTTGATCAACATGACAAAAGCAATTGATAATGTAGGAATCTGCACAGAATTTTGTCATAATCATTTGCATGGATGTACTAAAGCATTTGCAACTTGTTCAAAGAAATGAGATAATGCTTGTTTGATGTGCACACGTGACACAAGGATGTAAGGATTGAACAAGAAGTTTTGAGAATTTCAAATCGGATCAGAGAAATGTACCAAATTGACTTAGAAAAAACTGTATTTAAAGTGGGGGGGGGTACTTTTGGGGCAGTTTTGTTTCACCCAAGTGTCCCATTTCCACCCCTCTCAAACTAATGCATGGATGCATATAGCCAGAAACAATTCATTTGATGCATGCAAAGAAGCAACACTGTGTGTCTCAAGAAGCATTTATTCATGATTACGTAGACATGCTAAAATTTCAAGGCCACACACTACACATTACACATTACACATGACATTACACATTTCATAAAATTTACATTTAGTCATTTAGCAGACGTTTTTATCCAAATCGACTTACAGACGAGGAAACATTGGAAGCAATTATAACAATATTGGCAACAAAATGCATAAGTTAATTAAATCCAGTCCATTAAAGCCTAGCACAGTATACAAAGCTAAGAATAGTGAGGTAAGTAAAAAAATAATTTTTTAAGAAGACAGAAAATAATAAGAGGTTAAAATCAGTCATCTACATTTTGACGGAAGATATGCATTTTCACACACTACACCGGCCTGTAGTGTTCTAGCAGTGTAAGGTTGAGAGTGAGTTTCTTCAGTAGCGGTGTGATGCAGGCCTCTTTGAAAGCAGTGGGAAATGTCCCAGTGGTGAGCAAAGAGTTGATGATGCGGGTCAGACCAGGCACAACTGCTGGAGAGATGGCATGGAGGAGATGGGTGGGGATGGGATCCATTGGGCAGGTGGTAGGGTGGTTGGAACCAATGACCTTGGAAACATCATCTTCAGACATAGGAGAAAAGGCGGGTGATGGTGGCGTAGAAAATTGGCTGTTGATGGCGGTAGTTTTCTTTACGAAGAACGATGCAAAATCATCAGCCGTTAACTACGATGAAGGTGTGGGAGCAGGCGGACAGAGGAGAGCAGAGAAGGTTTTTAAGAGTGTGCGAGAGTCAGGAGAGTTGCTGATCTTCGAGTGGTTATAATCAGTTTTTGCAGAGGTGACGTCAACGGAGAAAGTAGAGAGAGAGAGGTTAGTATGGTCTTTTGACTTGTGCCATTTGCTCTCAGATGACCGGAGGTCATTAATTTTTCTCTTAATGCTGAGAAAAATTCCTCAACGTGGTTGAGTAGGGTGAGAGGAACTCCACCAGCATCCTGTTGTGGGCCGCAAACCATTGCCTGATGATGTTGGAGCGATGGAAACTGACATTGTCCCAAACTAACACGTACTTTGGCAGGTCATCTCCAATCTGCCCCCTCTCTTGTTCAGGGATGAGATCCCTGTAGAGAGTGTCAAAAGACTGTTTAGGTGTGAAAAGGGGCCGTCTGTAACACAGTGAAGTTGTCTTGCAGTCCTATGTGGAAAGAATATAGCAATGCAAATCACTAAATTGAGTAAATTAAATGCCACTGTTTACTTAAAGTATACTTACTGTATATTGTAAAACTAGTGCTTAAATGTCGTGGGGATTATACTATTCTACAGAGACCCATTATAATGCATTTTGATCAACATGACATAAGCAATTGATAATGTAGGAATCTGCACAGAATTTTGTCATAATCATTTGCATGGATGTACCAAAGCATTTGCAACTTGTTCAAAGAAATGAGAAAATGCTTGTTTGATGTGCACACGTGACACAAGGATGTAAGGATTGAACAAGAAGTTTTGAGAATTTCAAATCGGATCAGAGAAATGTACCAAATTGACTTAGAAAAAACTGTATTTAAAGTGGGGGGGGGGTACTTTTGGGGCAGTTTTGTTTCACCCAAGTGTCCCATTTCCACCCCTCTCAAACTAATGCATGGATGCATATAGCCAGAAACAATTCATTTGATGCATGCAAAGAAGCAACACTGTGTGTCTCAAGAAGCATTTATTCATGATTACGTAGACATGCTAAAATTTCAAGGCCACACACTACACATTACACATGACATTACACATTTCATAAAATTTACATTTGGCCATTTAGCAGACGTTTTTATCCAAAGCGACTTACAGACGAGGAAACATTGGAAGCAATTATAACAATATAGGCAACAAAATGCATAAGTTAATTAAATCCAGTCCATTAAAGCCTAGCACAGTATACAAAGCTAAGAATAGTGAGGTAAGTAAAAAAATACTTTTTTAAGAAGACAGAAAATAATAAGAGGTTAAAATCAGTCATCTACATTTTGACGGAAGATATGCATTTTCACACACTGTAGTGTTCTAGCAGTGTAAGGTTGAGAGTGAGTTTCTTCAGTAGCGGTGTGATGCAGGCCTCTTTGAAAGCAGTGGGAAATGTCCCAGTGGTGAGCAAAGAGTTGATGATGCGGGTCAGACCAGGCACAACTGCTGGAGAGATGGCATGGAGGAGATGGGTGGGGATGGGATCCAGTGGGCAGGTGGTAGGGTGGTTGGAACCAATGACCTTGGAAACATCATCTTCAGACATAGGAGAAAAGGCGGGTGATGGTGGCGTAGTAAATTGGCTGTTGATGGCGGTAGTTTTCTTTACGAAGAACGATGCAAAATCATCAGCCGTTAACTCCGATGAAGGTGTGGGAGCAGGCGGACAGAGGAGAGGAGAGAAGGTTTTTAAGAGTGTGCGAGAGTCAGGAGAGTTGCTGATCTTCGAGTGGTTATAATCAGTTTTTGCAGAGGTGACGTCAACGGAGAAAGTAGAGAGAGAGAGGTCAGTATGGTCTTTTGACTTGTGCCATTTTCTCTCAGCTGACCGGAGGCTGGTGCGATGCTCACGTGGTACATCCGATAACCAGGGGGCAGACAGGGATGCACGGGCTGGTCCAGATGTAAGTGGGCATATGTTGTCCAAGCAGGATGTAAGCGTGGAGCACAGAGTGTCTGTGGCACTGTTGGTATTCAAAAGAGAGAGCTCCTCAGAGGGGGGGAGTGCAGACAAGACAGCAGAGGAAAAGCAGGAGGGAGGGACCGTAGGTAGCGCCGGAAAGTGACCAGCGGTAAGACATCTGCGTTGTCTGGAGCGGTGAGTTCGGGGGTGACAAAGAAGTGATCAGACGTGTGCAGCGGAGTGACCTGAGAGTGATGAGTGGAGCATTTCTCGAATCATCCTTGTCATTTGCAAAACAGTAAGTGCATTTCTGGTTTTGATTGTTTGATTGCAAGAGACGGCACTTGATTCACGTTAACGCTTTTACTGTTTGTACAATAATTTATTGACAGACAGTGTCATTGTGATGCAGACAGGAAAAGACAGCACTGCATAGCACAAACAAATGTAGAAATCTGAACATAAGACAATCTCCTTAGAGAAAACTGTACATGCAGTGCAGTGGAATTACAGTGCAGTCTTCCTACACCTCCTGACAATCCTGTCTTTTGGGCAACGGATTCTCATCCACATCACAACAAATATCTTCTCTTGCGAAACAGCGTGAAAATCATCTTTCAGAGTGTCTAATCCAGCCTCTGCAGGCATCAGCTGTGATGTCATCACACGTTACATCCATGGCAGCCAGAAGGGTCATCTGTGTATGCGGCTGGCGATCATATACTTTTAATCTTCATGCTGAGAAAAATTCCTCAACGTGGTTGAGTAGGGTGAGAGGAACTCCACCAGCATCCTGTTGTGGGCCGCAAACCATTGCCTGATGATGTTGGAGCGATGGAAACTGACATTGTCCCAAACTAACACGTACTTTGGCAGGTCATCTCCAATCTGCCCCCTCTCTTGTTCAGGGATGAGATCCCTGTAGAGAGTGTCAAAAGACTGTTTAGGTGTGAAAAGGGGCCGTCTGCAACACAGTGAAGTTGTCTTGCAGTCCTATGTGGAAAGAATATAGCAATGCAAAACACTAAATTGAGTAAAATAAAATGCCACCGTTTACTTAAAGTATACTTACTGTATATTGTAAAACTAGTGCTTAAATGTCGTGGGGATTATACTATTCTACAGAGACCCATTATAATGCATTTTGATCAACATGACATAAGCAATTGATAATGTAGGAATCTGCACAGAATTTTGTCATAATCATTTGCATGGATGTACCAAAGCATTTGCAACTTGTTCAAAGAAATGAGAAAATGCTTGTTTGATGTGCACACGTGACACAAGGATGTAAGGATTGAACAAGAAGTTTTGAGAATTTCAAATCGGATCAGAGAAATGTACCAAATTGACTTAGAAAAAACTGTATTTAAAGTGGGGGGGGTACTTTTGTTTCACCCAAGTGTCCCATTTCCACCCCTCTCAAACAAATGCATGGATGCATATAGCCAGAAACAATTCATTTGATGCATGCAAAGAAGCAACACTGTGTGTCTCAAGAAGCATTTATTCATGATTACGTAGACATGCTAAAATTTCAAGGCCACACACTACACATTACACATTACACATGACATTACACATTTCATAAAATTTACATTTAGTCATTTAGCAGACGTTTTTATCCAAATCGACTTACAGACGAGGAAACATTGGAAGCAATTATAACAATATAGGCAACAAAATGCATAAGTTAATTAAATCCAGTCCATTAAAGCCTAGCACAGTATTCAAAGCTAAGAATAGTGAGGTAAGTAAAAAAATATTTTTTTAAGAAGACAGAAAATAATAAGAGGTTAAAATCAGTCATCTACATTTTGACGGAAGATATGCATTTTCACACACTACACCGGCCTGTAGTGTTCTAGCAGTGTAAGGTTGAGAGTGAGTTTCTTCAGTAGCGGTGTGATGCAGGCCTCTTTGAAAGCAGTGGGAAATGTCCCAGTGGTGAGCAAAGAGTTGATGATGCGGGTCAGACCAGGCACAACTGCTGGAGAGATGGCATGGAGGAGATGGGTGGGGATGGGATCCATTGGGCAGGTGGTAGGGTGGTTGGAACCAATGACCTTGGAAACATCATCTTCAGACATAGGAGAAAAGGCGGGTGATGGTGGCGTAGAAAATTGGCTGTTGATGGCGGTAGTTTTCTTTACGAAGAACGATGCAAAATCATCAGCCGTTAACTCCGATGAAGGTGTGGGAGCAGGGGGACAGAGGAGAGCAGAGAAGGTTTTTAAGAGTGTGCGAGAGTCAGGAGAGTTGCTGATCTTCGAGTGGTTATAATAAGTTTTTGCAGAGGTGACGTCAACGGAGAAAGTAGAGAGAGAGAGGTCAGTATGGTCTTTTGACTTGTGCCATTTGCTCTCAGCTGACCGGAGGCTGGTGCGATGCTCACGTGGTACATCCGATAACCAGGGGGCAGACAGGGATGCACGGGCTGGTCCAGATGTAAGAGGGCATATGTTGTCCAAGCAGGATGTAAGCGTGGAACACAGAGTGTCTGTGGCACTGTTGGTATTCAAAAGAGAGAGCTCCTCAGAGGGGGGGAGTGCAGACAAGACAGAAGAGGAAAAGCAGGAGGGAGGGACCGTAGGTAGCGCCGGAAAGTGACCAGCGGTAAGACATCTGCGTTGTCTGGAGCGGTGAGGTCGGGGGTGACAAAGAAGTGATCAGACGTGTGCAGCGGAGTGACCTGAGAGTGATGAGTGGAGCATTTCTCGAATCATCCTTGTCATTTGCAAAACAGTAAGTGCATTTCTGGTTTTGATTGTTTGATTGCAAGAGACGGCACATGATTCACGTTAACGCTTTTACTGTTTGTACAATAATTTATTGACAGACAGTGTCATTGTGATGCAGACAGGAAAAGACAGCACTGCATAGCACAAACAAATGTAGAAATCTAAACATAAGACAATCTCCATAGGGAAAACTGTACATGCAGTGCAGTGGAATTACAGTGCAGTCTTCCTACACCTCCTGACGTTCCTGTCTTTTGGGCAACGGATTCTCATCCACATCACAACAAATATCTTCTCTTGCGATACAGCGTGAAAATCATCTTTCAGAGTGTCTAATCCAGCCTCTGCAGGCATCAGCTGTGATGTCATCACACGTTACATCCATGGCAGCCAGAAGGGTCATCTGTGTATGCGGCTGGCGATCATATACTTTTATTCTTCATGCTGAGAAAAATTCCTCAACGTGGTTGAGTAGGGTGAGAGGAACTCCACCAGCATCCTGTTGTGGGCCGCAAACCATTGCCTGATGATGTTGGAGCGATGGAAACTGACATTGTCCCAAACTAACACGTACTTTGGCAGGTCATCTCCAATCTGCCCCCTCTCTTGTTCAGGGATGAGATCCCTGTAGAGAGTGTCAAAAGACTGTTTAGGTGTGAAAAGGGGCCGTCTGCAACACAGTGAAGTTGTCTTGCAGTCCTATGTGGAAAGAATATAGCAATGCAAAACACTAAATTGAGTAAAATAAAATGCCACTGTTTACTTAAAGTATACTTACTGTATATTGTAAAACTAGTGCTTAAATGTCGTGGGGATTATACTATTCTACAGAGACCCATTATAATGCATTTTGATCAACATGACATAAGCAATTGATAATGTAGGAATCTGCACAGAATTTTGTCATAATCATTTGCATGGATGTACCAAAGCATTTGCAACTTGTTCAAAGAAATGAGAAAATGCTTGTTTGATGTGCACACGTGACACAAGGATGTAAGGATAGAACAAGAAGTTTTGAGAATTTCAAATCGGATCAGAGAAATGTACCAAATTGACTTAGAAAAAACTGTATTTAAAGTGGGGGGGGTACTTTTGGGGCAGTTTTGTTTCACCCAAGTGTCCCATTTCCACCCCTCTCAAACTAATGCATGGATGCATATAGCCAGAAACAATTCATTTGATGCATGCAAAGAAGCAACACTGTGTGTCTCAAGAAGCATTTATTCATGATTACGTAGACATGCTAAAATTTCAAGGCCACACACTACACATTACACATTACACATGACATTACACATTTCATAAAATTTACATTTAGTCATTTAGCAGACGTTTTTATCCAAATCGACTTACAGACGAGGAAACATTGGAAGCAATTATAACAATATAGGCAACAAAATGCATAAGTTAATTAAATCCAGTCCATTAAAGCCTAGCACAGTATTCAAAGCTAAGAATAGTGAGGTAAGTAAAAAAATAATTTTTTAAGAAGACAGAAAATAATAAGAGGTTAAAATCAGTCATCTACATTTTGACGGAAGATATGCATTTTCACACACTACACCGGCCTGTAGTGTTCTAGCAGTATAAGGTTGAGAGTGAGTTTCTTCAGTAGCGGTGTGATGCAGGCCTCTTTGAAAGCAGTGGGAAATGTCCCAGTGGTGAGCAAAGAGTTGATGATGCGGGTCAGACCAGGCACAACTGCTGGAGAGATGGCATGGAGGAGATGGGTGGGGATGGGATCCATTGGGCAGGTGGTAGGGTGGTTGGAACCAATGACCTTGGAAACATCATCTTCAGACATAGGAGAAAAGGCGGGTGATGGTGGCGTAGAAAATTGGCTGTTGATGGCGGTAGTTTTCTTTACGAAGAACGATGCAAAATCATCAGCCGTTAACTACGATGAAGGTGTGGGAGCAGGCGGACAGAGGAGAGCAGAGAAGGTTTTTAAGAGTGTGCGAGAGTCAGGAGAGTTGCTGATCTTCGAGTGGTTATAATCAGTTTTTGCAGAGGTGACGTCAACGGAGAAAGTAGAGAGAGAGAGGTCAGTATGGTCTTTTGACTTGTGCCATTTGCTCTCAGCTGACCGGAGGCTGGTGCGATGCTCACGTGGTACATCCGATAACCAGGGGGCAGACAGGGATGCACGGGCTGGTCCAGATGTAAGAGGGCATATGTTGTCCAAGCAGGATGTAAGCGTGGAACACAGAGTGTCTGTGGCACTGTTGGTATTCAAAAGATAGAGCTCCTCAGAGGGGGGGAGTGCAGACAAGACAGCAGAGGAAAAGCAAGAGGGAGGGACCGTAGGTAGCGCCGGAAAGTGACCAGCGGTAAGACATCTGTGTTGTCTGGAGCGGTGAGGTCGGGGGTGACAAAGAAGTGATCAGACGTGTGCAGCGGAGTGAACTGAGAGTGATGAGTGGAGCATTTCTCGAATCATCCTTGTCATTTGCAAAACAGTAAGTGCATTTCTGATTTTGATTGTTTGATTGCAAGAGACGGCACATGAGTCACGTTTACGCTTTTACTGTTTTTACAATAATTTATTGACAGACAGTGTCATTGTGATGCAGACAGGAAAAGACAGCACTGCATAGCACAAACAAATGTAGAAATCTGAACATAAGACAATCTCCTTAGGGAAAACTGTACATGCAGTGCAGTGGAATTACAGTGCAGTCTTCCTACACCTCCTGACGTTCCTGTCTTTTGGGCAATGGATTCTCATCCACATCACAACAAATATCTTCTCTTGCGATACAGCGTGAAAATCATCTTTCAGAGTGTCTAATCCAGCCTCTGCAGGCATCAGCTGTGATGTCATCACACGTTACATCCATGGCAGCCAGGGTCATCTGTGTATGCGGCTGGCGATCATATCCTTTTAATCTTCATGCTGAGAAAAATTCCTCAACGTGGTTGAGTAGGGTGAGAGGAACTCCACCAGCATCCTGTTGTGGGCCGCAAACCATTGCCTGATGATGTTGGTGCGATGGAAACTGTTATTGTCCCAAACTAACACGTACTTTGGCAGGTCATCTCCAATCTGCCCCCTCTCTTGTTCAGGGATGAGATCCCTGTAGAGAGTGTCAAAAGACTGTTTAGGTGTGAAAAGGGGCCATCTGCAACAAAGTGAAGTTGTCTTGCAGTCCTATGTGGAAAGAATATAGCAATGAAAAACACTAAATTGAGTAAAATAAAATGCCACCGTTTACTTAAAGTATACTTACTGTATATTGTAAAACTAGTGCTTAAATGTCGTGGGGATTATACTATTCTACAGAGACCCATTATAATGCAATTTGATCAACATGACATAAGCAATTGATAATGTAGGAATCTGCACAGAATTTTGTCATAATCATTTGCATGGATGTACCAAAGCATTTGCAACTTGTTAAAAGAAATGAGAAAATGCTTGTTTGATGTGCACACGTGACACAAGGATGTAAGGATAGAACAAGAAGTTTTGAGAATTTCAAATCGGATCAGAGAAATGTATCAAATTGACTTAGAAAAAACTGTATTTAAAGTGGGGGGGGTACTTTTGGGGCAGTTTTGTTTCACCCAAGTGTCCCATTTCCACCCCTCTCAAACTAATGCATGGATGCATATAGCCAGAAACAATTCATTTGATGCATGCAAAGAAGCAACACTGTGTGTCTCAAGAAGCATTTATTCATGATTACGTAGACATGCTAAAATTTCAAGGCCACACACTACACATTACACATTACACATGACATTACACATTTCATAAAATTTACATTTAGTCATTTAGCAGACGTTTTTATCCAAAGCGACTTACAGACGAGGAAACATTGGAAGCAATTATAACAATATAGGCAACAAAATGCATAAGTTAATTAAATCCAGTCCATTAAAGCCTAGCACAGTATACAAAGCTAAGAATAGTGAGGTAAGTAAAAAAATACTTTTTTAAGAAGACAGAAAATAGTAAGAGGTTAAAATCAGTCATCTACATTTTGACGGAAGATATGCATTTTCACACACTACACCGGCCTGTAGTGTTCTAGCAGTGTAAGGTTGAGAGTGAGTTTCTTCAGTAGCGGTGTGATGCAGGCCTCTTTGAAAGCAGTGGGAAATGTCCCAGTGGTGAGCAAAGAGTTGATGATGCGGGTCAGACCAGGCACAACTGCTGGAGAGATGGCATGGAGGAGATGGGTGGGGATGGGATCCATTGGGCAGGTGGTAGGGTGGTTGGAACCAATGACCTTGGGAACATCATCTTCAGACATAGGAGAAAAGGCGGGTGATGGTGGCGTAGAAAATTGGCTGTTGATGGCGGTAGTTTTCTTTACGAAGAACGATGCAAAATCATCAGCCGTTAACTCCGATGAAGGTGTGGGAGCAGGCGGACAGAGGAGAGCAGAGAAGGTTTTTAAGAGTGTGCGAGAGTCAGGAGAGTTGCTGATCTTCGAGTGGTTATAATCAGTTTTTGCAGAGGTGACGTCAACGGAGAAAGTAAAGAGAGAGAGGTCAGTATGGTCTTTTGACTTGTGCCATTTGCTCTCAGCTGACCGGAGGCTGGTGCGATGCTCACGTGGTACATCCGATAACCAGGGGGCAGACAGGGATGCACGGGCTGGTCCAGATGTAAGAGGGCATATGTTGTCCAAGCAGGATGTAAGCGTGGAACACAGAGTGTCTGTGGCACTGTTGGTATTCAAAAGAGAGAGCTCCTCAGAGGGGGGGAGTGCAGACAAGACAGAAGAGGAAAAGCAGGAGGGAGGGACCGTAGGTAGCGCCGGAAAGTGACCAGCGGTAAGACATCTGCGTTGTCTGGAGCGGTGAGGTCGGGGGTGACAAAGAAGTGATCAGACGTGTGCAGCGGAGTGACCTGAGAGTGATGAGTGGAGCATTTCTCGAATCATCCTTGTCATTTGCAAAACAGTAAGTGCATTTCTGGTTTTGATTGTTTGATTGCAAGAGACGGCACATGATTCACGTTAACGCTTTTACTGTTTGTACAATAATTTATTGACAGACAGTGTCATTGTGATGCAGACAGGAAAAGACAGCACTGCATAGCACAAACAAATGTAGAAATCTAAACATAAGACAATCTCCATAGGGAAAACTGTACATGCAGTGCAGTGGAATTACAGTGCAGTCTTCCTACACCTCCTGACGTTCCTGTCTTTTGGGCAACGGATTCTCATCCACATCACAACAAATATCTTCTCTTGCGATACAGCGTGAAAATCATCTTTCAGAGTGTCTAATCCAGCCTCTGCAGGCATCAGCTGTGATGTCATCACACGTTACATCCATGGCAGCCAGAAGGGTCATCTGTGTATGCGGCTGGCGATCATATACTTTTAATCTTCATGCTGAGAAAAATTCCTCAACGTGGTTGAGTAGGGTGAGAGGAACTCCACCAGCATCCTGTTGTGGGCCGCAAACCATTGCCTGATGATGTTGGAGCGATGGAAACTGACATTGTCCCAAACTAACACGTACTTTGGCAGGTCATCTCCAATCTGCCCCCTCTCTTGTTCAGGGATGAGATCCCTGTAGAGAGTGTCAAAAGACTGTTTAGGTGTGAAAAGGGGCCGTCTGCAACACAGTGAAGTTGTCTTGCAGTCCTATGTGGAAAGAATATAGCAATGCAAAACACTAAATTGAGTAAAATAAAATGCCACTGTTTACTTAAAGTATACTTACTGTATATTGTAAAACTAGTGCTTAAATGTCGTGGGGATTATACTATTCTACAGAGACCCATTATAATGCATTTTGATCAACATGACATAAGCAATTGATAATGTAGGAATCTGCACAGAATTTTGTCATAATCATTTGCATGGATGTACCAAAGCATTTGCAACTTGTTCAAAGAAATGAGAAAATGCTTGTTTGATGTGCACACGTGACACAAGGATGTAAGGATTGAACAAGAAGTTTTGAGAATTTCAAATCGGATCAGAGAAATGTACCAAATTGACTTAGAAAAAACTGTATTTAAAGTGGGGGGGGGTACTTTTGGGGCAGTTTTGTTTCACCCAAGTGTCCCATTTCCACCCCTCTCAAACTAATGCATGGATGCATATAGCCAGAAACAATTCATTTGATGCATGCAAAGAAGCAACACTGTGTGTCTCAAGAAGCATTTATTCATGATTACGTAGACATGCTAAAATTTCAAGGCCACACACTACACATTACACATAACATTAGACATTTCATAAAATTTACATTTAGTCATTTAGCAGACGTTTTTATCCAAAGCGACTTACAGACGAGGAAACATTGGAAGCAATTATAACAATATAGGCAACAAAATGCATAATTTAATTAAATCCAGTCCATTAAAGCCTAGCACAGTATACAAAGCTAAGAATAGTGAGGTAAGTAAAAAAATACTTTTTTAAGAAGACAGAAAATAATAAGAGGTTAAAATCAGTCATCTACATTTTGACGGAAGATATGCATTTTCACACACTAGACCGGCCTGTAGTGTTCTAGCAGTGTAAGGTTGAGAGTGAGTTTCTTCACTAGCGGTGTGATGCAGGCCTCTTTGAAAGCAGTGGGAAATGTCCCAGTGGTGAGCAAAGAGTTGATGATGCGGGTCAGACCAGGCACAACTGCTGGAGAGATGGCATGGAGGAGATGGGTGGGGATGGGATCCAGTGGGCAGGTGGTAGGGTGGTTGGAACCAATGACCTTGTAAACATCATCTTCAGACATAGGAGAAAAGGCGGGTGATGGTGGCGTAGAAAATTGGCTGTTGATGGCGGTAGTTTTCTTTACGAAGAACGATGCAAAATCATCAGCCGTTAACTCCGATGAAGGTGTGGGAGCAGGCGGACAGAGGAGAGCAGAGAAGGTTTTTAAGAGTGTGCGAGAGTCAGGAGAGTTGCTGATCTTCGAGTGGTTATAATCAGTTTTTGCAGAGGTGACGTCAACAGAGAAAGTAGAGAGAGAGAAGTCAGTATGGTCTTTTGACTTGTGCCATTTTCTCTCAGCTGACCGGAGGCTGGTGCGATGCTCACGTGGTATATCCGATAACCAGGGGGCAGACAGGGATGCATGGGCTGGTCCAGATGTAAGAGGGCATATGTTGTCCAAGCAGGATGTAAGCGTGGAACACAGAGTGTCTGTGGCACTGTTGGTAGTCAAAAGAGAGAGCTCCTCAGAGGGGGGGAGTGCAGACAAGACAGCAGAGGAAAAGCAGGAGGGAGGGACCGTAGGTAGCGCCGGAAAGTGACCAGAGGTAAGACATCTGCGTTGTCTGGAGCGGTGAGGTCGGGGGTGACAAAGAAGTGATCAGACGTGTGCAGCGGAGTGACCTGAGAGTGAGGAGTGGAGCATTTCTCGAATCATCCTTGTCATTTGCAAAACAGTAAGTGCATTTCTGGTTTTGATTGTTTAATTGCAAGAGACGGCACATGATTCACGTTAACGCTTTTACTGTTTGTACAATAATTTATTGACAGACAGTGTCATTGTGATGCAGACAGGAAAAGACAGCACTGCATAGCACAAACAAATGTAGAAATCTGAACATAAGACAATCTCCTTAGGGAAAACTGTACATGCAGTGCAGTGGAATTACAGTGCAGTCTTCCTACACCTCCTGACGTTCCTGTCTTTTGGGCAACGGATTCTCATCCACATCACAACAAATATCTTCTCTTGCGATACAGCGTGAAAATCATCTTTCAGAGTGTCTAATCCAGCCTCTGCAGGCATCAGCTGTGATGTCATCACACGTTACATCCATGGCAGCCAGAAGGGTCATCTGTGTATGCGGCTGGCGATCATATACTTTTAATCTTAATGCTGAGAAAAATTCCTCAACGTGGTTGAGTAGGGTGAGAGGAACTCCACCAGCATCCTGTTGTGGGCCGCAAACCATTGCCTGATGATGTTGGAGCGATGGAAACTGACATTGTCCCAAACTAACACGTACTTTGGCAGGTCATCTCCAATCTGCCCCCTCTCTTGTTCAGGGATGAGATCCCTGTAGAGAGTGTCAAAAGACTGTTTAGGTGTGAAAAGGGGCCGTCTGTAACACAGTGAAGTTGTCTTGCAGTCCTATGTGGAAAGAATATAGCAATGCAAATCACTAAATTGAGTAAATTAAATGCCACTGTTTACTTAAAGTATACTTACTGTATATTGTAAAACTAGTGCTTAAATGTCGTGGGGATTATACTATTCTACAGAGACCCATTATAATGCATTTTGATCAACATGACATAAGCAATTGATAATGTAGGAATCTGCACAGAATTTTGTCATAATCATTTGCATGGATGTACCAAAGCATTTGCAACTTGTTCAAAGAAATGAGAAAATGCTTGTTTGATGTGCACACGTGACACAAGGATGTAAGGATTGAACAAGAAGTTTTGAGAATTTCAAATCGGATCAGAGAAATGTACCAAATTGACTTAGAAAAAACTGTATTTAAAGTGGGGGGGGGTACTTTTGGGGCAGTTTTGTTTCACCCAAGTGTCCCATTTCCACCCCTCTCAAACTAATGCATGGATGCATAAAGCCAGAAACAATTCATTTGATGCATGCAAAGAAGCAACACTGTGTGTCTCAAGAAGCATTTATTCATGATTACGTAGACATGCTAAAATTTCAAGGCCACACACTACACATTACACATTACACATGACATTACACATTTCATAAAATTTACATTTAGTCATTTAGCAGACGTTTTTATCCAAAGCGACTTACAGACGAGGAAACATTGGAAGCAATTATAACAATATAGGCAACAAAATGCATAAGTTAATTAAATCCAGTCCATTAAAGCCTAGCACAGTATACAAAGCTAAGAATAGTGAGGTAAGTAAAAAAAAAAATTTAAGAAGACAGAAAATAGTAAGAGGTTCAAATCAGTCATCTACATTTTGACGGAAGATATGCATTTTCACACACTACACCGGCCTGTAGTGTTCTAGCAGTGTAAGGTTGAGAGTGAGTTTCTTCAGTAGCGGTGTGATGCAGGCCTCTTTGAAAGCAGTGGGAAATGTCCCAGTGGTGAGCAAAGAGTTGATGATGCGGGTCAGACCAGGCACAACTGCTGGAGAGATGGCATGGAGGAGATGGGTGGGGATGGGATCCAGTGGGCAGGTGGTAGGGTGGTTGGAACCAATGACCTTGGAAACATCATCTTCAGACATAGGAGAAAAGGCGGGTGATGGTGGCGTAGAAAATTGGCTGTTGATGGCGGTAGTTTTCATTACGAAGAACGATGCAAAATCATCAGCCGTTAACTCCGATGAAGGTGTGGGAGCAGGCGGACAGAGGAGAGCAGAGAAGGTTTTTAAGAGTGTGCGAGAGTCAGGAGAGTTGCTGATCTTCAAGTGGTTGTAATCAGTTTTTGCAGAGGTGACGTCAACGGAGAAAGTAGAGAGAGAGAGAGGTCAGTATAGTCTTTTGACTTGTGCCATTTTCTCTCAGCTGACCGGAGGCTGGTGCGAAGCTCACGTGGTACATCCGATAACCAGGGGGCAGACAGGGATGCACGGGCTGGTCCAGATGTAAGAGGGCATTTGTTGTCCAAGCAGGATGTAAGCGTGGAACACAGAGT
This sequence comes from Barbatula barbatula, assembly GCF_947034865.1. Lineage (NCBI taxonomy): Eukaryota > Metazoa > Chordata > Actinopteri > Cypriniformes > Nemacheilidae > Barbatula > Barbatula barbatula. The sequence continues at coordinate 6,847,097 of NC_136782.1, forward strand.
GTCTGTGGCACTGTTGGTATTCAAAAGAGAGAGCTCCTCAGAGGGGGGGAGTGCAGACAAGACAGCAGAGGAAAAGCAGGAGGGAGGGACCGTAGGTAGCGCCGGAAAGTGACCAGCGGTAAGACATCTGCGTTGTCTGGAGCGGTGAGGTCGGGGGTGACAAAGAAGTGATCAGACGTGTGCAGCGGAGTGACCTGAGAGGGATGAGTGGAGCATTTCTCGAATCATCCTTGTCATTTGCAAAACAGTAAGTGCATTTCTGGTTTTGATTGTTTGATTGCAAGAGACGGCACATGATTCACGTTAACGCTTTTACTGTTTGTACAATAATTTATTGACAGACAGTGTCATTGTGATGCAGACAGGAAAAGACAGCACTGCATAGCACAAACAAATGTAGAAATCTGAACATAAGACAATCTCCTTTTGGGAAAACTGTACATGCAGTGCAGTGGAATTACAGTGCAGTCTTCCTACACCTCCTGACGTTCCTGTCTTTTGGGCAACGGATTCTCATCCACATCACAACAAATATCTTCTCTTGCGATACAGCGTGAAAATCATCTTTCAGAGTGTCTACTCCAGCCTCTGCAGGCATCAGCTGTGATGTCATCACACGTTACATCCATGGCAGCCAGAAGGGTCATCTGTGTATGCGGCTGGCCATCATATACTTTTAATCTTCATGCTGAGAAAAATTCCTCAACGGGGTTGAGTAGGGTGAGAGGAACTCCACCAGCATCCTGTTGTGGGCCGCAAACCATTGCCTGATGATGTTGGAGCAATGGAAACTGACATTGTCCCAAACTAACACGTACTTTGGCAGGTCATCTCCAATCTGCCCCCTCTCTTGTTCAGGGATGAGATCCCTGTAGAGAGTGTCAAAAGACTGTTTAGGTGTGAAAAGGGGCCGTCTGCAACACAGTGAAGTTGTCTTGCAGTCCTATGTGGAAAGAATATAGCAATGCAAAACACTAAATTGAGTAAAATAAAATGCCACTGTTTACTTAAGGTATACTTACTGTATATTGTAAAACTAGTGCTTAAATGTCGTGGGGATTATACTATTCTACAGAGACCCATTATAATGCATTTTGATCAACATGACATAAGCAATTGATAATGTAGGAATCTGCACAGAATTTTGTCATAATCATTTGCATGGATGTACCAAAGCATTTGCAACTTGTTCAAAGAAATGAGAAAACGCTTGTTTGATGTGCACACGTGACACAAGGATGTAAGGATTGAACAAGAAGTTTTGAGAATTTCAAATCGGATCAGAGAAATGTACCAAATTGACTTAGAAAAAACTGTATTTAAAGTGGGGGGGGGTACTTTTGGGGCAGTTTTGTTTCACCCAAGTGTCCCATTTCCACCCCTCTCAAACTAATGCATGGATGCATATAGCCAGAAACAATTCATTTGATGCATGCAAAGAAGCAACACTGTGTGTCTCAAGAAGCATTTATTCATGATTAGGTAGACATGCTAAAATTTCAAGGCCACACACTACACATTACACATGACATTACACATGTCATAAAATTTACATTTAGTCATTTAGCAGACGTTTTTATCCAAAAGGACTTACAGACGAGGAAACATTGGAAGCAATTATAACAATATTGGCAACAAAATGCATAAGTTAATTAAATCCAGTCCATTAAAGCCTAGCACAGTATACAAAGCTAAGAATAGTGAGGTAAGTAAAAAAATACTTTTTTAAGAAGACAGAAAATAATAAGAGGTTAAAATCAGTCATCTACATTTTGACGGAAGATATGCATTTTCACACACTGTAGTGTTCTAGCAGTGTAAGGTTGAGAGTGAGTTTCTTCAGTAGCGGTGTGATGCAGGCCTCTTTGAAAGCAGTGGGAAATGTCCCAGTTGTGAGCAAAGAGTTGATGATGCGGGTCAGACCAGGCACAACTGCTGGAGAGATGGCATGGAGGAGATGGGTGGGGATGGGATCCAGTGGGCAGGTGGTAGGGTGGTTGGAACCAATGACCTTGGAAACATCATCTTCAGACATAGGAGAAAAGGCGGGTGATGGTGGCGTAGAAAATTGGCTGTTGATGGCGGTAGTTTTCTTTACGAAGAACGATGCAAAATCATCAGCCGTTAACTCCGATGAAGGTGTGGGAGCAGGCGGACAGAGGAGAGCAGAGAAGGTTTTTAAGAGTGTGCGAGAGTCAGTTGAGTTGCTGATCTTCGAGTGGTTATAATCAGTTTTTGCAGAGGTGACGTCAACGGAGAAAGTAGAGAGAGAGAGGTCAGTATGGTCTTTTGACTTGTGCCATTTTCTCTCAGCTGACCGGAGGCTGGTGCGATGCTCACGTGGTACATCCGATAACCAGGGGGCAGACAGGGATGCACGGGCTGGTCCAGATGTAAGTGGGCATATGTTGTCCAAGCAGGATGTAAGCGTGGAACACAGAGTGTCTGTGGCACTGTTGGTATTCAAAAGAGAGAGCTCCTCAGAGGGGGGGAGTGCAGACAAGACAGCAGAGGAAAAGCAGGAGGGAGGGACCGTAGGTAGCGCCGGAAAGTGACCAGCGGTAAGACATCTGCGTTGTCTGGAGCGGTGAGGTCGGGGGTGACAAAGAAGTGATCAGACGTGTGCAGCGGAGTGACCTGAGAGTGATGAGTGGAGCATTTCTCGAATCATCCTTGTCATTTGCAAAACAGTAAGTGCATTTCTGGTTTTGATTGTTTGATTGCAAGACAAGCACATGATTCACGTTAACGCTTTTACTGTTTGTACAATAATTTATTGACAGACAGTGTCATTGTGATGCAGACAGGAAAAGACAGCACTGCATAGCACAAACAAATGTAGAAATCTGAACATAAGACAATCTCCTTAGGGAAAACTGTACATGCAGTGCAGTGGAATTACAGTGCAGTTTTCCTACACCTCCTGACGTTCCTGTCTTTTGGGCAACGGATTCTCATCCACATCACAACAAATATCTTCTCTTGCGATACAGCGTGAAAATCATCTTTCAGAGTGTCTAATCCAGCCTCTGCAGGCATCAGCTGTGATGTCATCACACGTTACATCCATGGCAGCCAGAAGGGTCATCTGTGTATGCGGCTGACGATCATATACTTTTAATCTTCATGCTGAGAAAAATTCCTCAACGTGGTTGAGTAGGGTGAGAGGAACTCCACCAGCAACCTGTTGTGGGCCGCAAACCATTGCCTGATGATGTTGGAGCGATGGAAACTGACATTGTCCCAAACTAACACGTACTTTGGCAGGTCATTTCCAATCTGCCCCCTCTCTTGTTCAGGGATGAGATCCCTGTAGAGAGTGTGAAAAGACTGTTTAGGTGTGAAAAGGGGCCGTCTGCAACACAGTGAAGTTGTCTTGCAGTCCTATGTGGAAAGAATATAGCAATGCAAAACACTAAATTGAGTAAAATAAAATGCCACTGTTTACTTAAAGTATACTTACTGTATATTGTAAAACTAGTGCTTAAATGTCGTGGGGATTATACTATTCTACAGAGACCCATTATAATGCATTTTGATCAACATGACATAAGCAATTGATAATGTAGGAATCTGCACAGAATTTTGTCATAATCATTTGCATGGATGTACCAAACCATTTGCAACTTGTTCAAAGAAATGAGAAAATGCTTGTTTGATGTGCACACGTGACACAAGGATGTAAGGATTGAACAAGAAGTTTTGAGAATTTCAAATCGGATCAGAGAAATGTACCAAATTGACTTAGAAAAAACTCTATTTAAAGTGGGGGGGGTACTTTTGGGGCAGTTTTGTTTCACCCAAGTGTTCCAACCCTCTCAAACTAATGCATGGATGCATATAGCCAGAAACAATTCATTTGATGCATGCAAAGAAGCAACACTGTGTGTCTCAAGAAGCATTTATTCATGATTATGTAGACATGCTAAAATTTCAAGGCCACACACTACACATTACACATTACACATGACATTACACATTTCATAAAATTTACATTTAGTCATTTAGCAGACGTTTTTATCCAAAGCGACTTACAGAGGAGGAAACATTGGAAGCAATTATAACAATATTGGCAACAAAATGCATAAGTTAATTAAATCCAGTCCATTAAAGCCTAGCACAGTATACAAAGCTAAGAATAGTGAGGTAAGTAAAAAAATAATTTTTTAAGAAGACAGAAAATAATAAGAGGTTAAAACCAGTCATCTACATTTTGACGGAAGATATGCATTTTCACAAACTACACCGGCCTGTAGTGTTCTAGCAGTGTAAGGTTGAGAGTGAGTTTCTTCAGTAGCGGTGTGATGCAGGCCTCTTTGAAAGCAGTGGGAAATGTCCCAGTGGTGAGCAAAGAGTTGATGATGCGGGTCAGACCAGGCACAACTGCTGGAGAGATGGCATGGAGGAGATGGGTGGGGATGGGATCCAGTGGGCAGGTGGTAGGGTGGTTGGAACCAATGACCTTGGAAACATCATCTTCAGACATAGGAGAAAAGGCGGGTGATGGTGGCGTAGAAAATTGGCTGTTGATGGCGGTAGTTTTCTTTACGAAGAACGATGCAAAATCATCAGCCGTTAACTCCGATGAAGGTGTGGGAGCAGGCGGACAGAGGAGAGCAGAGAAGGTTTTTAAGAGTGTGCGAGAGTCAGGAGAGTTGCTGATCTTCGAGTGGTTATAATCAGTTTTTGCAGAGGTGACGTCAACGGAGAAAGTAGAGAGAGAGAGGTCAGTATGGTCTTTTGACTTGTGCCATTATCTCTCAGCTGACCGGAGGCTGGTGCGATGCTCACGTGGTACATCCGATAACCAGGGGGCAGACAGGGATGCACGGGCTGGTCCAGATGTAAGAGGGCATATGTTGTCCAAGCAGGATGTAAGCGTGGAACACAGAGTGTCTGTGGCACTGTTGGTATTCAAAAGAGAGAGCTCCTCAGAGGGGGGGAGTGCAGACAAGACAGCAGAGGAAAAGCAGGAGGGAGGGACCGTAGGTAGCGCCGGAAAGTGACCAGCGGTAAGACATCTGCGTTGTCTGGAGCGGTGAGGTCGGGGGTGACAAAGAAGTGATCAGACGTGTGCAGCGGAGTGACCTGAGAGTGATGAGTGGAGCATTTCTCGAATCATCCTTGTCATTTGCAAAACAGTAAGTGCATTTCTGGTTTTGATTGTTTGATTGCAAGAGACGGCACATGATTCACGTTAACGCTTTTACTGTTTGTACAATAATTTATTGACAGACAGTGTCATTGTGATGCAGACAGGAAAAGACAGCACTGCATAGCACAAACAAATGTAGAAATCTGAATATAAGACAATATCTTTAGGGAAAACTGTACATGCAGTGCAGTGGAATTACAGTGCAGTCTTCCTACACCTCCTGACGTTCCTGTCTTTTGGGCAACGGATTCTCATCCACATCACAACAAATATCTTCTCTTGCGATACAGCGTGAAAATCATCTTTCAGAGTGTCTAATCCAGCCTCTGCAGGCATCAGCTGTGATGTCTTCACACGTTACATCCATGGCAGCCAGAAGGGTCATCTGTGTATGCGGCTGGCCATCATATACTTTTAATCTTCATGCTGAGAAAAATTCCTCAACGGGGTTGAGTAGGGTGAGAGGAACTCCACCAGCATCCTGTTGTGGGCCGCAAACCATTGCCTGATGATGTTGGAGCGATGGAAACTGACATTGTCCCAAACTAACACGTACTTTGGCAGGTCATCTCCAATCTGCCCCCTCTCTTGTTCAGGGATGAGATCCCTGTAGAGAGTGTCAAAAGACTGTTTAGGTGTGAAAAGGGGCCGTCTGCAACACAGTGAAGTTGTCTTGCAGTCCTATGTGGAAAGAATATAGCAATGCAAAACACTAAATTGAGTAAAATAAAATGCCACCGTTTACTTAAAGTATACTTACTGTATATTGTAAAACTAGTGCTTAAATGTCGTGGGGATTATACTATTCTACAGAGACCCATTATAATGCATTTTGATCAACATGACATAAGCAATTGATAATGTAGGAATCTGCACAGAATTTTGTCATAATCATTTGCATGGATGTACCAAAGCATTTGCAACTTGTTCAAAGAAATGAGATAATGCTTGTTTGATGTGCACACGTGACACAAGGATGTAAGGATTGAACAAGAAGTTTTGAGAATTTCAAATCGGATCAGAGAAATGTACCAAATTGACTTAGAAAAAACTGTATTTAAAGTGGGGGGGGGTACTTTTGGGGCAGTTTTGTTTCACCCAAGTGTCCCATTTCCACCCCTCTCAAACTAATGCATGGATGCATATAGCCAGAAACAATTCATTTGATGCATGCAAAGAAGCAACACTGTGTGTCTCAAGAAGCATTTATTCATGATTACGTAGACATGCTAAAATTTCAAGGCCACACACTACACATTACACATAACATTAGACATTTCATAAAATTTACATTTAGTCATTTAGCAGACGTTTTTATCCAAAGCGACTTACAGACGAGGAAACATTGGAAGCAATTATAACAATATAGGCAACAAAATGCATAATTTAATTAAATCCAGTCCATTAAAGCCTAGCACAGTATACAAAGCTAAGAATAGTGAGGTAAGTAAAAAATACTTTTTTAAGAAGACAGAAAATAATAAGAGGTTAAAATCAGTCATCTACATTTTGACGGAAGATATGCATTTTCACACACTAGACCGGCCTGTAGTGTTCTAGCAGTGTAAGGTTGAGAGTGAGTTTCTTCACTAGCGGTGTGATGCAGGCCTCTTTGAAAGCAGTGGGAAATGTCCCAGTGGTGAGCAAAGAGTTGATGATGCGGGTCAGACCAGGCACAACTGCTGGAGAGATGGCATGGAGGAGATGGGTGGGGATGGGATCCAGTGGGCAGGTGGTAGGGTGGTTGGAACCAATGACCTTGGAAACATCATCTTCAGACATAGGAGAAAAGGCGGGTGATGGTGGCGTAGAAAATTGGCTGTTGATGGCGGTAGTTTTCTTTACGAAGAACGATGCAAAATCATCAGCCGTTAACTCCGATGAAGGTGTGGGAGCAGGCGGACAGAGGAGAGCAGAGAAGGTTTTTAAGAGTGTGCGAGAGTCAGGAGAGTTGCTGATCTTCGAGTGGTTATAATCAGTTTTTGCAGAGGTGACGTCAACGGAGAAAGTAGAGAGAGAGAGAGGTCAGTATAGTCTTTTGACTTGTGCCATTTTCTCTCAGCTGACCGGAGGCTGGTGCGAAGCTCACGTGGTACATCCGATAACCAGGGGGCAGACAGGGATGCACGGGCTGGTCCAGATGTAAGAGGGCATATGTTGTCCAAGCAGGATGTAAGCGTGGAACACAGAGTGTCTGTGGCACTGTTGGTATTCAAAAGAGAGAGCTCCTCAGAGGGGGGGAGTGCAGACAAGACAGCAGAGGAAAAGCAGGAGGGAGGGACCGTAGGTAGCGCCGGAAAGTGACCAGCGGTAAGACATCTGCGTTGTCTGGAGCGGTGAGGTCGGGGGTGACAAAGAAGTGATCAGACGTGTGCAGCGGAGTGACCTGAGAGTGATGAGTGGAGCATTTCTCGAATCATCCTTGTCATTTGCAAAACAGTAAGTGCATTTCTGGTTTTGATTGTTTGATTGCAAGAGACGGCACATGATTCACGTTAACGCTTTTACTGTTTGTACAATAATTTATTGACAGACAGTGTCATTGTGATGCAGACAGGAAAAGACAGCACTGCATAGCACAAACAAATGTAGAAATCTGAACATAAGACAATCTCCTTTTGGGAAAACTGTACATGCAGTGCAGTGGAATTACAGTGCAGTCTTCCTACACCTCCTGACGTTCCTGTCTTTTGGGCAACGGATTCTCATCCACATCACAACAAATATCTTCTCTTGCGATACAGCGTGAAAATCATCTTTCAGAGTGTCTACTCCAGCCTCTGCAGGCATCAGCTGTGATGTCATCACACGTTACATCCATGGCAGCCAGAAGGGTCATCTGTGTATGCGGCTGGCCATCATATACTTTTAATCTTCATGCTGAGAAAAATTCCTCAACGGGGTTGAGTAGGGTGAGAGGAACTCCACCAGCATCCTGTTGTGGGCCGCAAACCATTGCCTGATGATGTTGGAGCAATGGAAACTGACATTGTCCCAAACTAACACGTACTTTGGCAGGTCATCTCCAATCTGCCCCCTCTCTTGTTCAGGGATGAGATCCCTGTAGAGAGTGTCAAAAGACTGTTTATGTGTGAAAAGGGGCCGTCTGCAACACAGTGAAGTTGTCTTGCAGTCCTATGTGGAAAGAATATAGCAATGCAAAACACTAAATTGAGTAAAATAAAATGCCACTGTTTACTTAAGGTATACTTACTGTATATTGTAAAACTAGTGCTTAAATGTCGTGGGGATTATACTATTCTACAGAGACCCATTATAATGCATTTTGATCAACATGACATAAGCAATTGATAATGTAGGAATCTGCACAGAATTTTGTCATAATCATTTGCATGGATGTACCAAAGCATTTGCAACTTGTTCAAAGAAATGAGAAAACGCTTGTTTGATGTGCACATGTGACACAAGGATGTAAGGATTGAACAAGAAGTTTTGAGAATTTCAAATCGGATCGGAGAAATGTACCAAATTGACTTAGAAAAAACTGTATTTAAATTGGGGGGGGGGTACTTTTGGGGCAGTTTTGTTTCACCCAAGTGTCCCATTTCCACCCCTCTCAAACTAATGCATGGATGCATATAGCCAGAAACAATTCATTTGATGCATGCAAAGAAGCAACACTGTGTGTCTCAAGAAGCATTTATTCATGATTACGTAGACATGCTAAAATTTCAAGGCCACACACTACACATTACACATGACATTACACATTTCATAAAATTTACATTTGGCCATTTAGCAGACGTTTTTATCCAAAGCGACTTACAGACGAGGAAACATTGGAAGCAATTATAACAATATAGGCAACAAAATGCATAAGTTAATTAAATCCAGTCCATTAAAGCCTAGCACAGTATACAAAGCTAAGAATAGTGAGGTAAGTAAAAAAATACTTTTTTAAGAAGACAGAAAATAATAAGAGGTTAAAATCAGTCATCTACATTTTGACGGAAGATATGCATTTTCACACACTGTAGTGTTCTAGCAGTGTAAGGTTGAGAGTGAGTTTCTTCAGTAGCGGTGTGATGCAGGCCTCTTTGAAAGCAGTGGGAAATGTCCCAGTGGTGAGCAAAGAGTTGATGATGCGGGTCAGACCAGGCACAACTGCTGGAGAGATGGCATGGAGGAGATGGGTGGGGATGGGATCCATTGGGCAGGTGGTAGGGTGGTTGGAACCAATGACCTTGGAAACATCATCTTCAGACATAGGAGAAAAGGCGGGTGATGGTGGCGTAGTAAATTGGCTGTTGATGGCGGTAGTTTTCTTTACGAAGAACGATGCAAAATCATCAGCCGTTAACTCCGATGAAGGTGTGGGAGCAGGCGGACAGAGGAGAGGAGAGAAGGTTTTTAAGAGTGTGCGAGAGTCAGGAGAGTTGCTGATCTTCGAGTGGTTATAATCAGTTTTTGCAGAGGTGACGTCAACGGAGAAAGTAGAGAGAGAGAGGTCAGTATGGTCTTTTGACTTGTGCCATTTTCTCTCAGCTGACCGGAGGCTGGTGCGATGCTCACGTGGTACATCCGATAACCAGGGGGCAGACAGGGATGCACGGGCTGGTCCAGATGTAAGTGGGCATATGTTGTCCAAGCAGGATGTAAGCGTGGAGCACAGAGTGTCTGTGGCACTGTTGGTATTCAAAAGAGAGAGCTCCTCAGAGGGGGGGAGTGCAGACAAGACAGCAGAGGAAAAGCAGGAGGGAGGGACCGTAGGTAGCGCCGGAAAGTGACCAGCGGTAAGACATCTGCGTTGTCTGGAGCGGTGAGTTCGGGGGTGACAAAGAAGTGATCAGACGTGTGCAGCGGAGTGACCTGAGAGTGATGAGTGGAGCATTTCTCGAATCATCCTTGTCATTTGCAAAACAGTAAGTGCATTTCTGGTTTTGATTGTTTGATTGCAAGAGACGGCACTTGATTCACGTTAACGCTTTTACTGTTTGTACAATAATTTATTGACAGACAGTGTCATTGTGATGCAGACAGGAAAAGACAGCACTGCATAGCACAAACAAATGTAGAAATCTGAACATAAGACAATCTCCTTAGAGAAAACTGTACATGCAGTGCAGTGGAATTACAGTGCAGTCTTCCTAAACCTCCTGACAATCCTGTCTTTTGGGCAACGGATTCTCATCCACATCACAACAAATATCTTCTCTTGCGAAACAGCGTGAAAATCATCTTTCAGAGTGTCTAATCCAGCCTCTGCAGGCATCAGCTGTGATGTCATCACACGTTACATCCATGGCAGCCAGAAGGGTCATCTGTGTATGCGGCTGGCGATCATATACTTTTAATCTTCATGCTGAGAAAAATTCCTCAACGTGGTTGAGTAGGGTGAGAGGAACTCCACCAGCATCCTGTTGTGGGCCGCAAACCATTGCCTGATGATGTTGGAGCGATGGAAACTGACATTGTCCCAAACTAACACGTACTTTGGCAGGTCATCTCCAATCTGCCCCCTCTCTTGTTCAGGGATGAGATCCCTGTAGAGAGTGTCAAAAGACTGTTTAGGTGTGAAAAGGGGCCGTCTGCAACACAGTGAAGTTGTCTTGCAGTCCTATGTGGAAAGAATATAGCAATGCAAAACACTAAATTGAGTAAAATAAAATGCCACCGTTTACTTAAAGTATACTTACTGTATATTGTAAAACTAGTGCTTAAATGTCGTGGGGATTATACTATTCTACAGAGACCCATTATAATGCATTTTGATCAACATGACATAAGCAATTGATAATGTAGGAATCTGCACAGAATTTTGTCATAATCATTTGCATGGATGTACCAAAGCATTTGCAACTTGTTCAAAGAAATGAGAAAATGCTTGTTTGATGTGCACACGTGACACAAGGATGTAAGGATTGAACAAGAAGTTTTGAGAATTTCAAATCGGATCAGAGAAATGTACCAAATTGACTTAGAAAAAACTGTATTTAAAGTGGGGGGGGTACTTTTGTTTCACCCAAGTGTCCCATTTCCACCCCTCTCAAACAAATGCATGGATGCATATAGCCAGAAACAATTCATTTGATGCATGCAAAGAAGCAACACTGTGTGTCTCAAGAAGCATTTATTCATGATTACGTAGACATGCTAAAATTTCAAGGCCACACACTACACATTACACATTACACATGACATTACACATTTCATAAAATTTACATTTAGTCATTTAGCAGACGTTTTTATCCAAATCGACTTACAGACGAGGAAACATTGGAAACAATTATAACAATATAGGCAACAAAATGCATAAGTTAATTAAATCCAGTCCATTAAAGCCTAGCACAGTATTCAAAGCTAAGAATAGTGAGGTAAGTAAAAAAATATTTTTTTAAGAAGACAGAAAATAATAAGAGGTTAAAATCAGTCATCTACATTTTGACGGAAGATATGCATTTTCACACACTACACCGGCCTGTAGTGTTCTAGCAGTGTAAGGTTGAGAGTGAGTTTCTTCAGTAGCGGTGTGATGCAGGCCTCTTTGAAAGCAGTGGGAAATGTCCCAGTGGTGAGCAAAGAGTTGATGATGCGGGTCAGACCAGGCACAACTGCTGGAGAGATGGCATGGAGGAGATGGGTGGGGATGGGATCCATTGGGCAGGTGGTAGGGTGGTTGGAACCAATGACCTTGGAAACATCATCTTCAGACATAGGAGAAAAGGCGGGTGATGGTGGCGTAGAAAATTGGCTGTTGATGGCGGTAGTTTTCTTTACGAAGAACGATGCAAAATCATCAGCCGTTAACTCCGATGAAGGTGTGGGAGCAGGGGGACAGAGGAGAGCAGAGAAGGTTTTTAAGAGTGTGCGAGAGTCAGGAGAGTTGCTGATCTTCGAGTGGTTATAATAAGTTTTTGCAGAGGTGACGTCAACGGAGAAAGTAGAGAGAGAGAGGTCAGTATGGTCTTTTGACTTGTGCCATTTGCTCTCAGCTGACCGGAGGCTGGTGCGATGCTCACGTGGTACATCCGATAACCAGGGGGCAGACAGGGATGCACGGGCTGGTCCAGATGTAAGAGGGCATATGTTGTCCAAGCAGGATGTAAGCGTGGAACACAGAGTGTCTGTGGCACTGTTGGTATTCAAAAGAGAGAGCTCCTCAGAGGGGGGGAGTGCAGACAAGACAGAAGAGGAAAAGCAGGAGGGAGGGACCGTAGGTAGCGCCGGAAAGTGACCAGCGGTAAGACATCTGCGTTGTCTGGAGCGGTGAGGTCGGGGGTGACAAAGAAGTGATCAGACGTGTGCAGCGGAGTGACCTGAGAGTGATGAGTGGAGCATTTCTCGAATCATCCTTGTCATTTGCAAAACAGTAAGTGCATTTCTGGTTTTGATTGTTTGATTGCAAGAGACGGCACATGATTCACGTTAACGCTTTTACTGTTTGTACAATAATTTATTGACAGACAGTGTCATTGTGATGCAGACAGGAAAAGACAGCACTGCATAGCACAAACAAATGTAGAAATCTAAACATAAGACAATCTCCATAGGGAAAACTGTACATGCAGTGCAGTGGAATTACAGTGCAGTCTTCCTACACCTCCTGACGTTCCTGTCTTTTGGGCAACGGATTCTCATCCACATCACAACAAATATCTTCTCTTGCGATACAGCGTGAAAATCATCTTTCAGAGTGTCTAATCCAGCCTCTGCAGGCATCAGCTGTGATGTCATCACACGTTACATCCATGGCAGCCAGAAGGGTCATCTGTGTATGCGGCTGGCGATCATATACTTTTATTCTTCATGCTGAGAAAAATTCCTCAACGTGGTTGAGTAGGGTGAGAGGAACTCCACCAGCATCCTGTTGTGGGCCGCAAACCATTGCCTGATGATGTTGGAGCGATGGAAACTGACATTGTCCCAAACTAACACGTACTTTGGCAGGTCATCTCCAATCTGCCCCCTCTCTTGTTCAGGGATGAGATCCCTGTAGAGAGTGTCAAAAGACTGTTTAGGTGTGAAAAGGGGCCGTCTGCAACACAGTGAAGTTGTCTTGCAGTCCTATGTGGAAAGAATATAGCAATGCAAAACACTAAATTGAGTAAAATAAAATGCCACTGTTTACTTAAAGTATACTTACTGTATATTGTAAAACTAGTGCTTAAATGTCGTGGGGATTATACTATTCTACAGAGACCCATTATAATGCATTTTGGTCAACATGACATAAGCAATTGATAATGTAGGAATCTGCACAGAATTTTGTCATAATCATTTGCATGGATGTACCAAAGCATTTGCAACTTGTTCAAAGAAATGAGAAAATGCTTGTTTGATGTGCACACGTGACACAAGGATGTAAGGATTGAACAAGAAGTTTTGAGAATTTCAAATCGGATCAGAGAAATGTACCAAATTGACTTAGAAAAAACTGTATTTAAAGTGGGGGGGGTACTTTTGTTTCACCCAAGTGTCCCATTTCCACCCCTCTCAAACAAATGCATGGATGCATATAGCCAGAAACAATTCATTTGATGCATGCAAAGAAGCAACACTGTGTGTCTCAAGAAGCATTTATTCATGATTACGTAGACATGCTAAAATTTCAAGGCCACACACTACACATTACACATTACACATGACATTACACATTTCATAAAATTTACATTTAGTCATTTAGCAGACGTTTTTATCCAAATCGACTTACAGACGAGGAAACATTGGAAGCAATTATAACAATATAGGCAACAAAATGCATAAGTTAATTAAATCCAGTCCATTAAAGCCTAGCACAGTATTCAAAGCTAAGAATAGTGAGGTAAGTAAAAAAATATTTTTTTAAGAAGACAGAAAATAATAAGAGGTTAAAATCAGTCATCTACATTTTGACGGAAGATATGCATTTTCACACACTACACCGGCCTGTAGTGTTCTAGCAGTGTAAGGTTGAGAGTGAGTTTCTTCAGTAGCGGTGTGATGCAGGCCTCTTTGAAAGCAGTGGGAAATGTCCCAGTGGTGAGCAAAGAGTTGATGATGCGGGTCAGACCAGGCACAACTGCTGGAGAGATGGCATGGAGGAGATGGGTGGGGATGGGATCCATTGGGCAGGTGGTAGGGTGGTTGGAACCAATGACCTTGGAAACATCATCTTCAGACATAGGAGAAAAGGCGGGTGATGGTGGCGTAGAAAATTGGCTGTTGATGGCGGTAGTTTTCTTTACGAAGAACGATGCAAAATCATCAGCCGTTAACTACGATGAAGGTGTGGGAGCAGGCGGACAGAGGAGAGCAGAGAAGGTTTTTAAGAGTGTGCGAGAGTCAGGAGAGTTGCTGATCTTCGAGTGGTTATAATCAGTTTTTGCAGAGGTGACGTCAACGGAGAAAGTAGAGAGAGAGAGGTCAGTATGGTCTTTTGACTTGTGCCATTTGCTCTCAGCTGACCGGAGGCTGGTGCGATGCTCACGTGGTACATCCGATAACCAGGGGGCAGACAGGGATGCACGGGCTGGTCCAGATGTAAGAGGGCATATGTTGTCCAAGCAGGATGTAAGCGTGGAACACAGAGTGTCTGTGGCACTGTTGGTATTCAAAAGATAGAGCTCCTCAGAGGGGGGGAGTGCAGACAAGACAGCAGAGGAAAAGCAAGAGGGAGGGACCGTAGGTAGCGCCGGAAAGTGACCAGCGGTAAGACATCTGTGTTGTCTGGAGCGGTGAGGTCGGGGGTGACAAAGAAGTGATCAGACGTGTGCAGCGGAGTGAACTGAGAGTGATGAGTGGAGCATTTCTCGAATCATCCTTGTCATTTGCAAAACAGTAAGTGCATTTCTGATTTTGATTGTTTGATTGCAAGAGACGGCACATGAGTCACGTTTACGCTTTTACTGTTTTTACAATAATTTATTGACAGACAGTGTCATTGTGATGCAGACAGGAAAAGACAGCACTGCATAGCACAAACAAATGTAGAAATCTGAACATAAGACAATCTCCTTAGGGAAAACTGTACATGCAGTGCAGTGGAATTACAGTGCAGTCTTCCTACACCTCCTGACGTTCCTGTCTTTTGGGCAATGGATTCTCATCCACATCACAACAAATATCTTCTCTTGCGATACAGCGTGAAAATCATCTTTCAGAGTGTCTAATCCAGCCTCTGCAGGCATCAGCTGTGATGTCATCACACGTTACATCCATGGCAGCCAGGGTCATCTGTGTATGCGGCTGGCGATCATATCCTTTTAATCTTCATGCTGAGAAAAATTCCTCAACGTGGTTGAGTAGGGTGAGAGGAACTCCACCAGCATCCTGTTGTGGGCCGCAAACCATTGCCTGATGATGTTGGTGCGATGGAAACTGTTATTGTCCCAAACTAACACGTACTTTGGCAGGTCATCTCCAATCTGCCCCCTCTCTTGTTCAGGGATGAGATCCCTGTAGAGAGTGTCAAAAGACTGTTTAGGTGTGAAAAGGGGCCATCTGCAACAAAGTGAAGTTGTCTTGCAGTCCTATGTGGAAAGAATATAGCAATGAAAAACACTAAATTGAGTAAAATAAAATGCCACCGTTTACTTAAAGTATACTTACTGTATATTGTAAAACTAGTGCTTAAATGTCGTGGGGATTATACTATTCTACAGAGACCCATTATAATGCAATTTGATCAACATGACATAAGCAATTGATAATGTAGGAATCTGCACAGAATTTTGTCATAATCATTTGCATGGATGTACCAAAGCATTTGCAACTTGTTAAAAGAAATGAGAAAATGCTTGTTTGATGTGCACACGTGACACAAGGATGTAAGGATAGAACAAGAAGTTTTGAGAATTTCAAATCGGATCAGAGAAATGTATCAAATTGACTTAGAAAAAACTGTATTTAAAGTGGGGGGGGTACTTTTGGGGCAGTTTTGTTTCACCCAAGTGTCCCATTTCCACCCCTCTCAAACTAATGCATGGATGCATATAGCCAGAAACAATTCATTTGATGCATGCAAAGAAGCAACACTGTGTGTCTCAAGAAGCATTTATTCATGATTACGTAGACATGCTAAAATGTCAAGGCCACACACTACACATTACACATTACACATGACATTACACATTTCATAAAATTTACATTTAGTCATTTAGCAGACGTTTTTATCCAAAGGGACTTACAGACGAGGAAACATTGGAAGCAATTATAACAATATTGGCAACAAAATGCATAAGTTAATTAAATCCAGTCCATTAAAGCCTAGCACAGTATACAAAGCTAAGAATAGTGAGGTAAGTAAAAAAATAATTTTTTAAGAAGACAGAAAATAATAAGAGGTTAAAATCAGTCATCTACATTTTGACGGAAGATATGCATTTTCACACACTACACCGGCCTGTAGTGTTCTAGCAGTGTAAGGTTGAGAGTGAGTTTCTTCAGTAGAGGTGTGATGCAGGCCTCTTTGAAAGCAGTGGGAAATGTCCCAGTGGTGAGCAAAGAGTTGATGATGCGGGTCAGACCAGGCACAACTGCTGGAGAGATGGCATGGAGGAGATGGGTGGGGATGGGAACCAATGGGCAGGTGGTAGGGTGGTTGGAACCAATGACCTTGGAAACATCATCTTCAGACATAGGAGAAAAGGCGGGTGATGGTGGCGTAGAAAATTGGCTGTTGATGGCGGTAGTTTTCTTTACGAAGAACGATGCAAAATCATCAGCCGTTAACTCCGATGAAGGTGTGGGAGCAGGCGGACAGAGGAGAGCAGAGAAGGTTTTTAAGAGTGTGCGAGAGTCAGGAGAGTTGCTGATCTTCGAGTGGTTATAATAAGTTTTTGCAGAGGTGACGTCAACGGAGAAAGTAGAGAGAGAGAGGTCAGTATGGTCTTTTGACTTGTGCCATTTGCTCTCAGCTGACCGGAGGCTGGTGCGATGCTCACGTGGTACATCCGATAACCAGGGGGCAGACAGGGATGCACGGGCTGGTCCAGATGTAAGAGGGCATATGTTGTCCAAGCAGGATGTAAGCGTGGAACACAGAGTGTCTGTGGCACTGTTGGTATTCAAAAGAGAGAGCTTCTCAGAGGGGGGGAGTGCAGACAAGACAGAAGAGGAAAAGCAGGAGGGAGGGACCGTAGGTAGCGCCGGAAAGTGGCGGTAAGACATCTGCGTTGTCTGGAGCGGTGAGGTCGGGGGTGACAAAGAAGTGATCAGACGTGTGCAGCGGAGTGACCTGAGAGTGATGAGTGGAGCATTTCTCGAATCATCCTTGTCATTTGCAAAACAGTAAGTGCATTTCTGGTTTTGATTGTTTGATTGCAAGAGACGGCACATGATTCACGTTAACGCTTTTACTGTTTGTACAATAATTTATTGACAGACAGTGTCATTGTGATGCAGACAGGAAAAGACAGCACTGCATAGCACAAACAAATGTAGAAATCTGAACATAAGACAATCTCCTTAGGGAAAACTGTACATGCAGTGCAGTGGAATTACAGTGCAGTCTTCCTACACCTCCTGACGTTCCTGTCTTTTGGGCAACGGATTCTCATCCACATCACAACAAATATCTTCTCTTGCGATACAGCGTGAAAATCATCTTTCAGAGTGTCTAATCCAGCCTCTGCAGGCATCAGCTGTGATGTCATCACACGTTACATCCATGGCAGCCAGAAGGGTCATCTGTGTATGCGGCTGGCGATCATATACTTTTATTCTTCATGCTGAGAAAAATTCCTCAACGTGGTTGAGTAGGGTGAGAGGAACTCCACCAGCATCCTGTTGTGGGCCGCAAACCATTGCCTGATGATGTTGGAGCGATGGAAACTGACATTGTCCCAAACTAACACGTACTTTGGCAGGTCATCTCCAATCTGCCCCCTCTCTTGTTCAGGGATGAGATCCCTGTAGAGAGTGTCAAAAGACTGTTTAGGTGTGAAAAGGGGCCGTCTGCAACACAGTGAAGTTGTCTTGCAGTCCTATGTGGATAGAATATAGCAATGAAAAACACTAAATTGAGTAAAATAAAATGCCACCGTTTACTTAAAGTATACTTACTGTATATTGTAAAACTAGTGCTTAAATGTCGTGGGGATTATACTATTCTACAGAGACCCATTATAATGCAATTTGATCAACATGACATAAGCAATTGATAATGTAGGAATCTGCACAGAATTTTGTCATAATCATTTGCATGGATGTACCAAAGCATTTGCAACTTGTTCAAAGAAATGAGAAAATGCTTGTTTGATGTGCACACGTGACACAAGGATGTTAGGATAGAACAAGAAGTTTTGAGAATTTCAAATCGGATCAGAGAAATGTACCAAATTGACTTAGAAAAAACTGTATTTAAAGTGGGGGGGGTACTTTTGGGGCAGTTTTGTTTCACCCAAGTGTCCCATTTCCACCCCTCTCAAACTAATGCATGGATGCATATAGCCAGAAACAATTCATTTGATGCATGCAAAGAAGCAACACTGTGTGTCTCAAGAAGCATTTATTCATGATTACGTAGACATGCTAAAATTTCAAGGCCACACACTACACATTACACATTACACATGACATTACACATTTCATAAAATTTACATTTAGTCATTTAGCAGACGTTTTTATCCAAAGCGACTTACAGACGAGGAAACATTGGAAGCAATTATAACAATATAGGCAACAAAATGCATAAGTTAATTAAATCCAGTCCATTAAAGCCTAGCACAGTATACAAAGCTAAGAATAGTGAGGTAAGTAAAAAAATAATTTTTTAAGAAGACAGAAAATAATAAGAGGTTAAAATCAGTCATCTACATTTTGACGGAAGATATGCATTTTCACACACTACACCGGCCTGTAGTGTTCTAGCAGTGTAAGGTTGAGAGTGAGTTTCTTCAGTAGCGGTGTGATGCAGGCCTCTTTGAAAGCAGTGGGAAATGTCCCAGTGGTGAGCAAAGAGTTGATGATGCGGGTCAGACCAGGCACAACTGCTGGAGAGATGGCATGGAGGAGATGGGTGGGGATGGGATCCATTGGGCAGGTGGTAGGGTGGTTGGAACCAATGACCTTGGGAACATCATCTTCAGACATAGGAGAAAAGGCGGGTGATGGTGGCGTAGAAAATTGGCTGTTGATGGCGGTAGTTTTCTTTACGAAGAACGATGCAAAATCATCAGCCGTTAACTCCGATGAAGGTGTGGGAGCAGGCGGACAGAGGAGAGCAGAGAAGGTTTTTAAGAGTGTGCGAGAGTCAGGAGAGTTGCTGATCTTCGAGTGGTTATAATCAGTTTTTGCAGAGGTGACGTCAACGGAGAAAGTAAAGAGAGAGAGGTCAGTATGGTCTTTTGACTTGTGCCATTTGCTCTCAGCTGACCGGAGGCTGGTGCGATGCTCACGTGGTACATCCGATAACCAGGGGGCAGACAGGGATGCACGGGCTGGTCCAGATGTAAGAGGGCATATGTTGTCCAAGCAGGATGTAAGCGTGGAACACAGAGTGTCTGTGGCACTGTTGGTATTCAAAAGAGAGAGCTCCTCAGAGGGGGGGAGTGCAGACAAGACAGAAGAGGAAAAGCAGGAGGGAGGGACCGTAGGTAGCGCCGGAAAGTGACCAGCGGTAAGACATCTGCGTTGTCTGGAGCGGTGAGGTCGGGGGTGACAAAGAAGTGATCAGACGTGTGCAGCGGAGTGACCTGAGAGTGATGAGTGGAGCATTTCTCGAATCATCCTTGTCATTTGCAAAACAGTAAGTGCATTTCTGGTTTTGATTGTTTGATTGCAAGAGACGGCACATGATTCACGTTAACGCTTTTACTGTTTGTACAATAATTTATTGACAGACAGTGTCATTGTGATGCAGACAGGAAAAGACAGCACTGCATAGCACAAACAAATGTAGAAATCTAAACATAAGACAATCTCCATAGGGAAAACTGTACATGCAGTGCAGTGGAATTACAGTGCAGTCTTCCTACACCTCCTGACGTTCCTGTCTTTTGGGCAACGGATTCTCATCCACATCACAACAAATATCTTCTCTTGCGATACAGCGTGAAAATCATCTTTCAGAGTGTCTAATCCAGCCTCTGCAGGCATCAGCTGTGATGTCATCACACGTTACATCCATGGCAGCCAGAAGGGTCATCTGTGTATGCGGCTGGCGATCATATACTTTTAATCTTCATGCTGAGAAAAATTCCTCAACGTGGTTGAGTAGGGTGAGAGGAACTCCACCAGCATCCTGTTGTGGGCCGCAAACCATTGCCTGATGATGTTGGAGCGATGGAAACTGACATTGTCCCAAACTAACACGTACTTTGGCAGGTCATCTCCAATCTGCCCCCTCTCTTGTTCAGGGATGAGATCCCTGTAGAGAGTGTCAAAAGACTGTTTAGGTGTGAAAAGGGGCCGTCTGTAACACAGTGAAGTTGTCTTGCAGTCCTATGTGGAAAGAATATAGCAATGCAAATCACTAAATTGAGTAAAATAAAATGCCACTGTTTACTTAAAGTATACTTACTGTATATTGTAAAACTAGTGCTTAAATGTCGTGGGGATTATACTATTCTACAGAGACCCATTATAATGCATTTTGATCAACATGACATAAGCAATTGATAATGTAGGAATCTGCACAGAATTTTGTCATAATCATTTGCATGGATGTACCAAAGCATTTGCAACTTGTTCAAAGAAATGAGAAAATGCTTGTTTGATGTGCACACGTGACACAAGGATGTAAGGATTGAACAAGAAGTTTTGAGAATTTCAAATCGGATCAGAGAAATGTACCAAATTGACTTAGAAAAAACTGTATTTAAAGTGGGGGGGGGTACTTTTGGGGCAGTTTTGTTTCACCCAAGTGTCCCATTTCCACCCCTCTCAAACTAATGCATGGATGCATATAGCCAGAAACAATTCATTTGATGCATGCAAAGAAGCAACACTGTGTGTCTCAAGAAGCATTTATTCATGATTACGTAGACATGCTAAAATTTCAAGGCCACACACTACACATTACACATTACACATGACATTACACATTTCATAAAATTTACATTTAGTCATTTAGCAGACGTTTTTATCCAAAGCGACTTACAGACGAGGAAACATTGGAAGCAATTATAACAATATAGGCAACAAAATGCATAAGTTAATTAAATCCAGTCCATTAAAGCCTAGCACAGTATACAAAGCTAAGAATAGTGAGGTAAGTAAAAAAAAAAATTTAAGAAGACAGAAAATAGTAAGAGGTTCAAATCAGTCATCTACATTTTGACGGAAGATATGCATTTTCACACACTACACCGGCCTGTAGTGTTCTAGCAGTGTAAGGTTGAGAGTGAGTTTCTTCAGTAGCGGTGTGATGCAGGCCTCTTTGAAAGCAGTGGGAAATGTCCCAGTGGTGAGCAAAGAGTTGATGATGCGGGTCAGACCAGGCACAACTGCTGGAGAGATGGCATGGAGGAGATGGGTGGGGATGGGATCCAGTGGGCAGGTGGTAGGGTGGTTGGAACCAATGACCTTGGAAACATCATCTTCAGACATAGGAGAAAAGGCGGGTGATGGTGGCGTAGAAAATTGGCTGTTGATGGCGGTAGTTTTCATTACGAAGAACGATGCAAAATCATCAGCCGTTAACTCCGATGAAGGTGTGGGAGCAGGCGGACAGAGGAGAGCAGAGAAGGTTTTTAAGAGTGTGCGAGAGTCAGGAGAGTTGCTGATCTTCAAGTGGTTGTAATCAGTTTTTGCAGAGGTGACGTCAACGGAGAAAGTAGAGAGAGAGAGAGGTCAGTATAGTCTTTTGACTTGTGCCATTTTCTCTCAGCTGACCGGAGGCTGGTGCGAAGCTCACGTGGTACATCCGATAACCAGGGGGCAGACAGGGATGCACGGGCTGGTCCAGATGTAAGAGGGCATTTGTTGTCCAAGCAGGATGTAAGCGTGGAACACAGAGTGTCTGTGGCACTGTTGGTATTCAAAAGAGAGAGCTCCTCAGAGGGGGGGAGTGCAGACAAGACAGCAGAGGAAAAGCAGGAGGGAGGGACCGTAGGTAGCGCCGGAAAGTGACCAGCGGTAAGACATCTGCGTTGTCTGGAGCGGTGAGGTCGGGGGTGACAAAGAAGTGATCAGACGTGTGCAGCGGAGTGACCTGAGAGTGATGAGTGGAGCATTTCTCGAATCATCCTTGTCATTTGCAAAACAGTAAGTGCATTTCTGGTTTTGATTGTTTGATTGCAAGAGACGGCACATGATTCACGTTAACGCTTTTACTGTTTGTACAATAATTTATTGACAGACAGTGTCATTGTGATGCAGACAGGAAAAGACAGCACTGCATAGCACAAACAAATGTAGAAATCTGAACATAAGACAATCTCCTTTTGGGAAAACTGTACATGCAGTGCAGTGGAATTACAGTGCAGTCTTCCTACACCTCCTGACGTTCCTGTCTTTTGGGCAACGGATTCTCATCCACATCACAACAAATATCTTCTCTTGCGATACAGCGTGAAAATCATCTTTCAGAGTGTCTACTCCAGCCTCTGCAGGCATCAGCTGTGATGTCATCACACGTTACATCCATGGCAGCCAGAAGGGTCATCTGTGTATGCGGCTGGCCATCATATACTTTTAATCTTCATGCTGAGAAAAATTCCTCAACGGGGTTGAGTAGGGTGAGAGGAACTCCACCAGCATCCTGTTGTGGGCCGCAAACCATTGCCTGATGATGTTGGAGCAATGGAAACTGACATTGTCCCAAACTAACACGTACTTTGGCAGGTCATCTCCAATCTGCCCCCTCTCTTGTTCAGGGATGAGATCCCTGTAGAGAGTGTCAAAAGACTGTTTAGGTGTGAAAAGGGGCCGTCTGCAACACAGTGAAGTTGTCTTGCAGTCCTATGTGGAAAGAATATAGCAATGCAAAACACTAAATTGAGTAAAATAAAATGCCACTGTTTACTTAAGGTATACTTACTGTATATTGTAAAACTAGTGCTTAAATGTCGTGGGGATTATACTATTCTACAGAGACCCATTATAATGCATTTTGATCAACATGACATAAGCAATTGATAATGTAGGAATCTGCACAGAATTTTGTCATAATCATTTGCATGGATGTACCAAAGCATTTGCAACTTGTTCAAAGAAATGAGAAAATGCTTGTTTGATGTGCACACGTGACACAAGGATGTAAGGATTGAACAAGAAGTTTTGAGAATTTCAAATCGGATCAGAGAAATGTACCAAATTGACTTAGAAAAAACTGTATTTAAAGTGGGGGGGGGTACTTTTGGGGCAGTTTTGTTTCACCCAAGTGTCCCATTTCCACCCCTCTCAAACTAATGCATGGATGCATATAGCCAGAAACAATTCATTTGATGCATGCAAAGAAGCAACACTGTGTGTCTCAAGAAGCATTTATTCATGATTACGTAGACATGCTAAAATTTCAAGGCCACACACTACACATTACACATTACACATGACATTACACATTTCATAAAATTTACATTTAGTCATTTAGCAGACGTTTTTATCCAAAGCGACTTACAGACGAGGAAACATTGGAAGCAATTATAACAATATAGGCAACAAAATGCATAAGTTAATTAAATCCAGTCCATTAAAGCCTAGCACAGTATACAAAGCTAAGAATAGTGAGGTAAGTAAAAAAAAAAATTTAAGAAGACAGAAAATAGTAAGAGGTTCAAATCAGTCATCTACATTTTGACGGAAGATATGCATTTTCACACACTACACCGGCCTGTAGTGTTCTAGCAGTGTAAGGTTGAGAGTGAGTTTCTTCAGTAGCGGTGTGATGCAGGCCTCTTTGAAAGCAGTGGGAAATGTCCCAGTGGTGAGCAAAGAGTTGATGATGCGGGTCAGACCAGGCACAACTGCTGGAGAGATGGCATGGAGGAGATGGGTGGGGATGGGATCCAGTGGGCAGGTGGTAGGGTGGTTGGAACCAATGACCTTGGAAACATCATCTTCAGACATAGGAGAAAAGGCGGGTGATGGTGGCGTAGAAAATTGGCTGTTGATGGCGGTAGTTTTCATTACGAAGAACGATGCAAAATCATCAGCCGTTAACTCCGATGAAGGTGTGGGAGCAGGCGGACAGAGGAGAGCAGAGAAGGTTTTTAAGAGTGTGCGAGAGTCAGGAGAGTTGCTGATCTTCAAGTGGTTGTAATCAGTTTTTGCAGAGGTGACGTCAACGGAGAAAGTAGAGAGAGAGAGAGGTCAGTATAGTCTTTTGACTTGTGCCATTTTCTCTCAGCTGACCGGAGGCTGGTGCGAAGCTCACGTGGTACATCCGATAACCAGGGGGCAGACAGGGATGCACGGGCTGGTCCAGATGTAAGAGGGCATTTGTTGTCCAAGCAGGATGTAAGCGTGGAACACAGAGTGTCTGTGGCACTGTTGGTATTCAAAAGAGAGAGCTCCTCAGAGGGGGGGAGTGCAGACAAGACAGCAGAGGAAAAGCAGGAGGGAGGGACCGTAGGTAGCGCCGGAAAGTGACCAGCGGTAAGACATCTGCGTTGTCTGGAGCGGTGAGGTCGGGGGTGACAAAGAAGTGATCAGACGTGTGCAGCGGAGTGACCTGAGAGTGATGAGTGGAGCATTTCTCGAATCATCCTTGTCATTTGCAAAACAGTAAGTGCATTTCTGGTTTTGATTGTTTGATTGCAAGAGACGGCACATGATTCACGTTAACGCTTTTACTGTTTGTACAATAATTTATTGACAGACAGTGTCATTGTGATGCAGACAGGAAAAGACAGCACTGCATAGCACAAACAAATGTAGAAATCTGAACATAAGACAATCTCCTTTTGGGAAAACTGTACATGCAGTGCAGTGGAATTACAGTGCAGTCTTCCTACACCTCCTGACGTTCCTGTCTTTTGGGCAACGGATTCTCATCCACATCACAACAAATATCTTCTCTTGCGATACAGCGTGAAAATCATCTTTCAGAGTGTCTACTCCAGCCTCTGCAGGCATCAGCTGTGATGTCATCACACGTTACATCCATGGCAGCCAGAAGGGTCATCTGTGTATGCGGCTGGCCATCATATACTTTTAATCTTCATGCTGAGAAAAATTCCTCAACGGGGTTGAGTAGGGTGAGAGGAACTCCACCAGCATCCTGTTGTGGGCCGCAAACCATTGCCTGATGATGTTGGAGCAATGGAAACTGACATTGTCCCAAACTAACACGTACTTTGGCAGGTCATCTCCAATCTGCCCCCTCTCTTGTTCAGGGATGAGATCCCTGTAGAGAGTGTCAAAAGACTGTTTAGGTGTGAAAAGGGGCCGTCTGCAACACAGTGAAGTTGTCTTGCAGTCCTATGTGGAAAGAATATAGCAATGCAAAACACTAAATTGAGTAAAATAAAATGCCACTGTTTACTTAAGGTATACTTACTGTATATTGTAAAACTAGTGCTTAAATGTCGTGGGGATTATACTATTCTACAGAGACCCATTATAATGCATTTTGATCAACATGACATAAGCAATTGATAATGTAGGAATCTGCACAGAATTTTGTCATAATCATTTGCATGGATGTACCAAAGCATTTGCAACTTGTTCAAAGAAATGAGAAAACGCTTGTTTGATGTGCACACGTGACACAAGGATGTAAGGATTGAACAAGAAGTTTTGAGAATTTCAAATTGGATCAGAGAAATGTACCAAATTGACTTAGAAAAAACTGTATTTAAAGTGGGGGGGGGTACTTTTGGGGCAGTTTTGTTTCACCCAAGTGTCCCATTTCCACCCCTCTCAAACTAATGCATGGATGCATATAGCCAGAAACAATTCATTTGATGCATGCAAAGAAGCAACACTGTGTGTCTCAAGAAGCATTTATTCATGATTACGTAGACATGCTAAAATTTCAAGGCCACACACTACACATTACACATGACATTACACATGTCATAAAATTTACATTTAGTCATTTAGCAGACGTTTTTATCCAAAAGGACTTACAGACGAGGAAACATTGGAAGCAATTATAACAATATTGGCAACAAAATGCATAAGTTAATTAAATCCAGTCCATTAAAGCCTAGCACAGTATACAAAGCTAAGAATAGTGAGGTAAGTAAAAAAATACTTTTTTAAGAAGACAGAAAATAATAAGAGGTTAAAATCAGTCATCTACATTTTGACGGAAGATATGCATTTTCACACACTGTAGTGTTCTAGCAGTGTAAGGTTGAGAGTGAGTTTCTTCAGTAGCGGTGTGATGCAGGCCTCTTTGAAAGCAGTGGGAAATGTCCCAGTGGTGAGCAAAGAGTTGATGATGCGGGTCAGACCAGGCACAACTGCTGGAGAGATGGCATGGAGGAGATGGGTGGGGATGGGATCCAGTGGGCAGGTGGTAGGGTGGTTGGAACCAATGACCTTGGAAACATCATCTTCAGACATAGGAGAAAAGGCGGGTGATGGTGGCGTAGAAAATTGGCTGTTGATGGCGGTAGTTTTCTTTACGAAGAACGATGCAAAATCATCAGCCGTTAACTCCGATGAAGGTGTGGGAGCAGGCGGACAGAGGAGAGGAGAGAAGGTTTTTAAGAGTGTGCGAGAGTCAGGAGAGTTGCTGATCTTCGAGTGGTTATAATCAGTTTTTGCAGAGGTGACGTCAACGGAGAAAGTAGAGAGAGAGAGGTCAGTATGGTCTTTTGACTTGTGCCATTTTCTCTCAGCTGACCGGAGGCTGGTGCGATGCTCACGTGGTACATCCGATAACCAGGGGGCAGACAGGGATGCACGGGCTGGTCCAGATGTAAGTGGGCATATGTTGTCCAAGCAGGATGTAAGCGTGGAGCACAGAGTGTCTGTGGCACTGTTGGTATTCAAAAGAGAGAGCTCCTCAGAGGGGGGGAGTGCAGACAAGACAGCAGAGGAAAAGCAGGAGGGAGGGACCGTAGGTAGCGCCGGAAAGTGACCAGCGGTAAGACATCTGCGTTGTCTGGAGCGGTGAGTTCGGGGGTGACAAAGAAGTGATCAGACGTGTGCAGCGGAGTGACCTGAGAGTGATGAGTGGAGCATTTCTCGAATCATCCTTGTCATTTGCAAAACAGTAAGTGCATTTCTGGTTTTGATTGTTTGATTGCAAGAGACGGCACATGATTCACGTTAACGCTTTTACTGTTTGTACAATAATTTATTGACAGACAGTGTCATTGTGATGCAGACAGGAAAAGACAGCACTGCATAGCACAAACAAATGTAGAAATCTGAACATAAGACAATCTCCTTAGAGAAAACTGTACATGCAGTGCAGTGGAATTACAGTGCAGTCTTCCTACACCTCCTGACGTTCCTGTCTTTTGGGCAACGGATTCTCATCCACATCACAACAAATATCTTCTCTTGCGAAACAGCGTGAAAATCATCTTTCAGAGTGTCTAATCCAGCCTCTGCAGGCATCAGCTGTGATGTCATCACACGTTACATCCATGGCAGCCAGAAGGGTCATCTGTGTATGCGGCTGGCGATCATATACTTTTAATCTTCATGCTGAGAAAAATTCCTCAACGTGGTTGAGTAGGGTGAGAGGAACTCCACCAGCATCCTGTTGTGGGCCGCAAACCATTGCCTGATGATGTTGGAGCGATGGAAACTGACATTGTCCCAAACTAACACGTACTTTGGCAGGTCATCTCCAATCTGCCCCCTCTCTTGTTCAGGGATGAGATCCCTGTAGAGAGTGTCAAAAGACTGTTTAGGTGTGAAAAGGGGCCGTCTGCAACACAGTGAAGTTGTCTTGCAGTCCTATGTGGAAAGAATATAGCAATGCAAAACACTAAATTGAGTAAAATAAAATGCCACCGTTTACTTAAAGTATACTTACTGTATATTGTAAAACTAGTGCTTAAATGTCGTGGGGGATTATACTATTCAACAGAGACCCATTATAATGCATTTTGATCAACATGACGTAAGCAATTGATAATGTTGGAATCTGCACAGAATTGTGTCATAATCATTTGCATGGATGTACCAAAGCATTTGCAACTTGTTCAAAGAAATGAGAAAATGCTTGTTTGATGTGCACAAGTGACACAAGGATGTAAGGATTGAACAAGAAGTTTTGAGAATTTCAAATCGAATCTGAGAAATGTACCAAATTGACTTAGAAAAAACTGTATTTAAAGTGGGGGGGGGGTACTTTTGGGGCAGTTTTGTTTCACCCAAGTGTCCCATTTCCACCCCTCTCAAACTAATGCATGGATGCATATAGCCAGAAACAATTCATTTGATGCATGCAAAGAAGCAACACTGTGTGTCTCAAGAAGCATTTATTCATGATTACGTAGACATGCTAAAATTTCAAGGCCACACATTACACATTACACATTACACATGACATTACACATTTCATAAAATTTACATTTAGTCATTTAGCAGACGTTTTTATCCAAAGCGACTTACAGACGAGGAAACATTGGAAGCAATTATAACAATATAGGCAACAAAATGCATAAGTTAATTAAATCCAGTCCATTAAAGCCTAGCACAGTGTACAAAGCTATGAATAGTGAGGTAAGTAAAAAAATACTTTTTTAAGAAGACAGAAAATAATAAGAGGTTAAAATCAGTCATCTACATTTTGACGGAAGATATATATTCTCACACACTACACCGGCCTGTAGTGTTCTAGCAGTGTAAGGTTGAGAGTGAGTTTCTTCAGTAGCGGTGTGATGCAGGCCTCTTTGAAAGCAGTGGGAAATGTCCCAGTTGTGAGCAAAGAGTTGATGATGCGGGTCAGACCAGGCACAACTGCTGGAGAGATGGCATGGAGGAGACGGGTGGGAATGGGATCCAGTGGGCAGGTGGTAGGGTGGTTGGAACCAATGACCTTGGAAACATCATCTTCAGACATAGGAGAAAAGGCGGGTGATGGTGGCGTAGAAAATTGGCTGTTGATGGCGGTAGTTATCTTTACGAAGAACGATGCAAAATCATCAGCCGTTAACTCCGATGAAGGTGTGGGAGCAGGCGGACAGAGGAGAGCAGAGAAGGTTTTTAAGAGTGTGCGAGAGTCAGTTGAGTTGCTGATCTTCGAGTGGTTATAATCAGTTTTTGCAGAGGTGACGTCAACGGAGAAAGTAGAGAGAGAGAGGTCAGTATGGTCTTTTGACTTGTGCCATTTTCTCTCAGCTGACCGGAGGCTGGTGCGATGCTCACGTGGTACATCCGATAACCAGGGGGCAGACAGGGATGCACGGGCTGGTCCAGATGTAAGAGGGCATATGTTGTCCAAGCAGGATGTAAGCGTGGAACACAGAGTGTCTGTGGCACTGTTGGTATTCAAAAGAGAGAGCTCCTCAGAGGGGGGGAGTGCAGACAAGACAGCAGAGGAAAAGCAGGAGGGAGGGACCGTAGGTAGCGCCGGAAAGTGACCAGCGGTAAGACATCTGCGTTGTCTGGAGCGGTGAGGTCGGGGGTGACAAAGAAGTGATCAGACGTGTGCAGCGGAGTGACCTGAGAGTGATGAGTGGAGCATTTCTCGAATCATCCTTGTCATTTGCAAAACAGTAAGTGCATTTCTGGTTTTGATTGTTTGATTGCAAGACAAGCACATGATTCACGTTAACGCTTTTACTGTTTGTACAATAATTTATTGACAGACACTGTCATTGTGATGCAGACAGGAAAAGACAGCACTGCATAGCACAAACAAATGTAGAAATCTGAACATAAGACAATCTCCTTAGGGAAAACTGTACATGCAGTGCAGTGGAATTACAGTGCAGTTTTCCTACACCTCCTGACGTTCCTGTCTTTTGGGCAACGGATTCTCATCCACATCACAACAAATATCTTCTCTTGCGATACAGCGTGAAAATCATCTTTCAGAGTGTCTAATCCAGCCTCTGCAGGCATCAGCTGTGATGTCATCACACGTTACATCCATGGCAGCCAGAAGGGTCATCTGTGTATGCGGCTGACGATCATATACTTTTAATCTTCATGCTGAGAAAAATTCCTCAACGTGGTTGAGTAGGGTGAGAGGAACTCCACCAGCAACCTGTTGTGGGCCGCAAACCATTGCCTGATGATGTTGGAGCGATGGAAACTGACATTGTCCCAAACTAACACGTACTTTGGCAGGTCATTTCCAATCTGCCCCCTCTCTTGTTCAGGGATGAGATCCCTGTAGAGAGTGTGAAAAGACTGTTTAGGTGTGAAAAGGGGCCGTCTGCAACACAGTGAAGTTGTCTTGCAGTCCTATGTGGAAAGAATATAGCAATGCAAAACACTAAATTGAGTAAAATAAAATGCCACTGTTTACTTAAAGTATACTTACTGTATATTGTAAAACTAGTGCTTAAATGTCGTGGGGATTATACTATTCTACAGAGACCCATTATAATGCATTTTGATCAACATGACATAAGCAATTGATAATGTAGGAATCTGCACAGAATTTTGTCATAATCATTTGCATGGATGTACCAAAGCATTTGCAACTTGTTCAAAGAAATGAGAAAATGCTTGTTTGATGTGCACACGTGACACAAGGATGTAAGGATTGAACAAGAAGTTTTGAGAATTTCAAATCGGATCAGAGAAATGTACCAAATTGACTTAGAAAAAACTCTATTTAAAGTGGGGGGGGTACTTTTGGGGCAGTTTTGTTTCACCCAAGTGTTCCAACCCTCTCAAACTAATGCATGGATGCATATAGCCAGAAACAATTCATTTGATGCATGCAAAGAAGCAACACTGTGTGTCTCAAGAAGCATTTATTCATGATTATGTAGACATGCTAAAATTTCAAGGCCACACACTACACATTACACATTACACATGACATTACACATTTCATAAAATTTACATTTAGTCATTTAGCAGACGTTTTTATCCAAAGCGACTTACAGACGAGGAAACATTGGAAGCAATTATAACAATATAGGCAACAAAATGCATAATTTAATTAAATCCAGTCCATTAAAGCCTAGCACAGTATACAAAGCTAAGAATAGTGAGGTAAGTAAAAAAATACTTTTTTAAGAAGACAGAAAATAATAAGAGGTTAAAATCAGTCATCTACATTTTGACGGAAGATATGCATTTTCACACACTAGACCGGCCTGTAGTGTTCTAGCAGTGTAAGGTTGAGAGTGAGTTTCTTCACTAGCGGTGTGATGCAGGCCTCTTTGAAAGCAGTGGGAAATGTCCCAGTGGTGAGCAAAGAGTTGATGATGCGGGTCAGACCAGGCACAACTGCTGGAGAGATGGCATGGAGGAGATGGGTGGGGATGGGATCCAGTGGGCAGGTGGTAGGGTGGTTGGAACCAATGACCTTGGAAACATCATCTTCAGACATAGGAGAAAAGGCGGGTGATGGTGGCGTAGAAAATTGGCTGTTGATGGCGGTAGTTTTCTTTACGAAGAACGATGCAAAATCATCAGCCGTTAACTCCGATGAAGGTGTGGGAGCAGGCGGACAGAGGAGAGCAGAGAAGGTTTTTAAGAGTGTGCGAGAGTCAGGAGAGTTGCTGATCTTCGAGTGGTTATAATCAGTTTTTGCAGAGGTGACGTCAACAGAGAAAGTAGAGAGAGAGAAGTCAGTATGGTCTTTTGACTTGTGCCATTTTGTCTCAGCTGACCGGAGGCTGGTGCGATGCTCACGTGGTATATCCGATAACCAGGGGGCAGACAGGGATGCATGGGCTGGTCCAGATGTAAGAGGGCATATGTTGTCCAAGCAGGATGTAAGCGTGGAACACAGAGTGTCTGTGGCACTGTTGGTAGTCAAAAGAGAGAGCTCCTCAGAGGGGGGGAGTGCAGACAAGACAGCAGAGGAAAAGCAGGAGGGAGGGACCGTAGGTAGCGCCGGAAAGTGACCAGAGGTAAGACATCTGCGTTGTCTGGAGCGGTGAGGTCGGGGGTGACAAAGAAGTGATCAGACGTGTGCAGCGGAGTGACCTGAGAGTGAGGAGTGGAGCATTTCTCGAATCATCCTTGTCATTTGCAAAACAGTAAGTGCATTTCTGGTTTTGATTGTTTAATTGCAAGAGACGGCACATGATTCACGTTAACGCTTTTACTGTTTGTACAATAATTTATTGACAGACAGTGTCATTGTGATGCAGACAGGAAAAGACAGCACTGCATAGCACAAACAAATGTAGAAATCTGAACATAAGACAATCTCCTTAGGGAAAACTGTACATGCAGTGCAGTGGAATTACAGTGCAGTCTTCCTACACCTCCTGACGTTCCTGTCTTTTGGGCAACGGATTCTCATCCACATCACAACAAATATCTTCTCTTGCGATACAGCGTGAAAATCATCTTTCAGAGTGTCTAATCCAGCCTCTGCAGGCATCAGCTGTGATGTCATCACACGTTACATCCATGGCAGCCAGAAGGGTCATCTGTGTATGCGGCTGGCGATCATATACTTTTAATCTTCATGCTGAGAAAAATTCCTCAACGTGGTTGAGTAGGGTGAGAGGAACTCCACCAGCATCCTGTTGTGGGCCGCAAACCATTGCCTGATGATGTTGGAGCGATGGAAACTGACATTGTCCCAAACTAACACGTACTTTGGCAGGTCATCTCCAATCTGCCCCCTCTCTTGTTCAGGGATGAGATCCCTGTAGAGAGTGTCAAAAGACTGTTTAGGTGTGAAAAGGGGCCGTCTGTAACACAGTGAAGTTGTCTTGCAGTCCTATGTGGAAAGAATATAGCAATGCAAATCACTAAATTGAGTAAATTAAATGCCACTGTTTACTTAAAGTATACTTACTGTATATTGTAAAACTAGTGCTTAAATGTCGTGGGGATTATACTATTCTACAGAGACCCATTATAATGCATTTTGATCAACATGACATAAGCAATTGATAATGTAGGAATCTGCACAGAATTTTGTCATAATCATTTGCATGGATGTACCAAAGCATTTGCAACTTGTTCAAAGAAATGAGAAAATGCTTGTTTGATGTGCACACGTGACACAAGGATGTAAGGATTGAACAAGAAGTTTTGAGAATTTCAAATCGGATCAGAGAAATGTACCAAATTGACTTAGAAAAAACTGTATTTAAAGTGGGGGGGGGTACTTTTGGGGCAGTTTTGTTTCACCCAAGTGTCCCATTTCCACCCCTCTCAAACTAATGCATGGATGCATATAGCCAGAAACAATTCATTTGATGCATGCAAAGAAGCAACACTGTGTGTCTCAAGAAGCATTTATTCATGATTACGTAGACATGCTAAAATTTCAAGGCCACACACTACACATTACACATTACACATGACATTACACATTTCATAAAATTTACATTTAGTCATTTAGCAGACGTTTTTATCCAAAGCGACTTACAGACGAGGAAACATTGGAAGCAATTATAACAATATAGGCAACAAAATGCATAAGTTAATTAAATCCAGTCCATTAAAGCCTAGCACAGTATACAAAGCTAAGAATAGTGAGGTAAGTAAAAAAAAAAATTTAAGAAGACAGAAAATAGTAAGAGGTTCAAATCAGTCATCTACATTTTGACGGAAGATATGCATTTTCACACACTACACCGGCCTGTAGTGTTCTAGCAGTGTAAGGTTGAGAGTGAGTTTCTTCAGTAGCGGTGTGATGCAGGCCTCTTTGAAAGCAGTGGGAAATGTCCCAGTGGTGAGCAAAGAGTTGATGATGCGGGTCAGACCAGGCACAACTGCTGGAGAGATGGCATGGAGGAGATGGGTGGGGATGGGATCCAGTGGGCAGGTGGTAGGGTGGTTGGAACCAATGACCTTGGAAACATCATCTTCAGACATAGGAGAAAAGGTGGGTGATGGTGGCGTAGAAAATTGGCTGTTGATGGCGGTAGTTTTCATTACGAAGAACGATGCAAAATCATCAGCCGTTAACTCCGATGAAGGTGTGGGAGCAGGCGGACAGAGGAGAGCAGAGAAGGTTTTTAAGAGTGTGCGAGAGTCAGGAGAGTTGCTGATCTTCAAGTGGTTATAATCAGTTTTTGCAGAGGTGACGTCAACGGAGAAAGTAGAGAGAGAGAGAGGTCAGTATAGTCTTTTGACTTGTGCCATTTTCTCTCAGCTGACCGGAGGCTGGTGCGAAGCTCACGTGGTACATCCGATAACCAGGGGGCAGACAGGGATGCACGGGCTGGTCCAGATGTAAGAGGGCATTTGTTGTCCAAGCAGGATGTAAGCGTGGAACACAGAGTGTCTGTGGCACTGTTGGTATTCAAAAGAGAGAGCTCCTCAGAGGGGGGGAGTGCAGACAAGACAGCAGAGGAAAAGCAGGAGGGAGGGACCGTAGGTAGCGCCGGAAAGTGACCAGCGGTAAGACATCTGCGTTGTCTGGAGCGGTGAGGTCGGGGGTGACAAAGAAGTGATCAGACGTGTGCAGCGGAGTGACCTGAGAGTGATGAGTGGAGCATTTCTCGAATCATCCTTGTCATTTGCAAAACAGTAAGTGCATTTCTGGTTTTGATTGTTTGATTGCAAGAGACGGCACATGATTCACGTTAACGCTTTTACTGTTTGTACAATAATTTATTGACAGACAGTGTCATTGTGATGCAGACAGGAAAAGACAGCACTGCATAGCACAAACAAATGTAGAAATCTGAACATAAGACAATCTCCTTTTGGGAAAACTGTACATGCAGTGCAGTGGAATTACAGTGCAGTCTTCCTACACCTCCTGACGTTCCTGTCTTTTGGGCAACGGATTCTCATCCACATCACAACAAATATCTTCTCTTGCGATACAGCGTGAAAATCATCTTTCAGAGTGTCTACTCCAGCCTCTGCAGGCATCAGCTGTGATGTCATCACACGTTACATCCATGGCAGCCAGAAGGGTCATCTGTGTATGCGGCTGGCCATCATATACTTTTAATCTTCATGCTGAGAAAAATTCCTCAACGGGGTTGAGTAGGGTGAGAGGAACTCCACCAGCATCCTGTTGTGGGCCGCAAACCATTGCCTGATGATGTTGGAGCAATGGAAACTGACATTGTCCCAAACTAACACGTACTTTGGCAGGTCATCTCCAATCTGCCCCCTCTCTTGTTCAGGGATGAGATCCCTGTAGAGAGTGTCAAAAGACTGTTTAGGTGTGAAAAGGGGCCGTCTGCAACACAGTGAAGTTGTCTTGCAGTCCTATGTGGAAAGAATATAGCAATGCAAAACACTAAATTGAGTAAAATAAAATGCCACTGTTTACTTAAGGTATACTTACTGTATATTGTAAAACTAGTGCTTAAATGTCGTGGGGATTATACTATTCTACAGAGACCCATTATAATGCATTTTGATCAACATGACATAAGCAATTGATAATGTAGGAATCTGCACAGAATTTTGTCATAATCATTTGCATGGATGTACCAAAGCATTTGCAACTTGTTCAAAGAAATGAGAAAACGCTTGTTTGATGTGCACACGTGACACAAGGATGTAAGGATTGAACAAGAAGTTTTGAGAATTTCAAATCGGATCAGAGAAATGTACCAAATTGACTTAGAAAAAACTGTATTTAAAGTGGGGGGGGGTACTTTTGGGGCAGTTTTGTTTCACCCAAGTGTCCCATTTCCACCCCTCTCAAACTAATGCATGGATGCATATAGCCAGAAACAATTCATTTGATGCATGCAAAGAAGCAACACTGTGTGTCTCAAGAAGCATTTATTCATGATTACGTAGACATGCTAAAATTTCAAGGCCACACACTTCACATTACACATGACATTACACATTTCATAAAATTTACATTTGGTCATTTAGCAGACGTTTTTATCCAAAGCGACTTACAGACGAGGAAACATTGGAAGCAATTATAACAATATAGGCAACAAAATGCATAAGTTAATTAAATCCAGTCCATTAAAGCCTAGCACAGTATACAAAGCTAAGAATAGTGAGGTAAGTAAAAAAATACTTTTTTAAGAAGACAGAAAATAATAAGAGGTTAAAATCAGTCATCTACATTTTGACGGAAGATATGCATTTTCACACACCGTAGTGTTCTAGCAGTGTAAGGTTGAGAGTGAGTTTCTTCAGTAGCGGTGTGATGCAGGCCTCTTTGAAAGCAGTGGGAAATGTCCCAGTGGTGAGCAAAGAGTTGATGATGCGGGTCAGACCAGGCACAACTGCTGGAGAGATGGCATGGAGGAGATGGGTGGGGATGGGATCCAGTGGGCAGGTGGTAGGGTGGTTGGAACCAATGACCTTGGAAACATCATCTTCAGACATAGGAGAAAAGGCGGGTGATGGTGGCGTAGAAAATTGGCTGTTGATGGCGGTAGTTTTCTTTACGAAGAACGATGCAAAATCATCAGCCGTTAACTCCGATGAAGGTGTGGGAGCAGGCGGACAGAGGAGAGGAGAGAAGGTTTTTAAGAGTGTGCGAGAGTCAGGAGAGTTGCTGATCTTCGAGTGGTTATAATCAGTTTTTGCAGAGGTGACGTCAACGGAGAAAGTAGAGAGAGAGAGGTCAGTATGGTCTTTTGACTTGTGCCATTTTCTCTCAGCTGACCGGAGGCTGGTGCGATGCTCACGTGGTACATCCGATAACCAGGGGGCAGACAGGGATGCACGGGCTGGTCCAGATGTAAGTGGGCATATGTTGTCTAAGCAGGATGTAAGCGTGGAGCACAGAGTGTCTGTGGCACTGTTGGTATTCAAAAGAGAGAGCTCCTCAGAGGGGGGGAGTGCAGACAAGACAGCAGAGGAAAAGCAGGAGGGAGGGACCGTAGGTAGCGCCGGAAAGTGACCAGCGGTAAGACATCTGCGTTGTCTGGAGCGGTGAGTTCGGGGGTGACAAAGAAGTGATCAGACGTGTGCAGCGGAGTGACCTGAGAGTGATGAGTGGAGCATTTCTCGAATCATCCTTGTCATTTGCAAAACAGTAAGTGCATTTCTGGTTTTGATTGTTTGATTGCAAGAGACGGCACATGATTCACGTTAACGCTTTTACTGTTTGTACAATAATTTATTGACAGACAGTGTCATTGTGATGCAGACAGGAAAAGACAGCACTGCATAGCACAAACAAATGTAGAAATCTGAACATAAGACAATCTCCTTAGAGAAAACTGTACATGCAGTGCAGTGGAATTACAGTGCAGTCTTCCTACACCTCCTGACGTTCCTGTCTTTTGGGCAACGGATTCTCATCCACATCACAACAAATATCTTCTCTTGCGAAACAGCGTGAAAATCATCTTTCAGAGTGTCTAATCCAGCCTCTGCAGGCATCAGCTGTGATGTCATCACACGTTACATCCATGGCAGCCAGAAGGGTCATCTGTGTATGCGGCTGGCGATCATATACTTTTAATCTTCATGCTGAGAAAAATTCCTCAACGTGGTTGAGTAGGGTGAGAGGAACTCCACCAGCAACCTGTTGTGGGCCGCAAACCATTGCCTGATGATGTTGGAGCGATGGAAACTGACATTGTCCCAAACTAACACGTACTTTGGCAGGTCATTTCCAATCTGCCCCCTCTCTTGTTCAGGGATGAGATCCCTGTAGAGAGTGTGAAAAGACTGTTTAGGTGTGAAAAGGGGCCGTCTGCAACACAGTGAAGTTGTCTTGCAGTCCTATGTGGAAAGAATATAGCAATGCAAAACACTAAATTGAGTAAAATAAAATGCCACTGTTTACTTAAAGTATACTTACTGTATATTGTAAAACTAGTGCTTAAATGTCGTGGGGATTATACTATTCTACAGAGACCCATTATAATGCATTTTGATCAACATGACATAAGCAATTGATAATGTAGGAATCTGCACAGAATTTTGTCATAATCATTTGCATGGATGTACCAAAGCATTTGCAACTTGTTCAAAGAAATGAGAAAATGCTTGTTTGATGTGCACACGTGACACAAGGATGTAAGGATTGAACAAGAAGTTTTGAGAATTTCAAATCGGATCAGAGAAATGTACCAAATTGACTTAGAAAAAACTCTATTTAAAGTGGGGGGGGTACTTTTGGGGCAGTTTTGTTTCACCCAAGTGTTCCAACCCTCTCAAACTAATGCATGGATGCATATAGCCAGAAACAATTCATTTGATGCATGCAAAGAAGCAACACTGTGTGTCTCAAGAAGCATTTATTCATGATTATGTAGACATGCTAAAATTTCAAGGCCACACACTACACATTACACATTACACATGACATTACACATTTCATAAAATTTACATTTAGTCATTTAGCAGACGTTTTTATCCAAAGCGACTTACAGACGAGGAAACATTGGAAGCAATTATAACAATATTGGCAACAAAATGCATAAGTTAATTAAATCCAGTCCATTAAAGCCTAGCACAGTATACAAAGCTAAGAATAGTGAGGTAAGTAAAAAAATAATTTTTTAAGAAGACAGAAAATAATAAGAGGTTAAAACCAGTCATCTACATTTTGACGGAAGATATGCATTTTCACAAACTACACCGGCCTGTAGTGTTCTAGCAGTGTAAGGTTGAGAGTGAGTTTCTTCAGTAGCGGTGTGATGCAGGCCTCTTTGAAAGCAGTGGGAAATGTCCCAGTGGTGAGCAAAGAGTTGATGATGCGGGTCAGACCAGGCACAACTGCTGGAGAGATGGCATGGAGGAGATGGGTGGGGATGGGATCCAGTGGGCAGGTGGTAGGGTGGTTGGAACCAATGACCTTGGAAACATCATCTTCAGACATAGGAGAAAAGGCGGGTGATGGTGGCGTAGAAAATTGGCTGTTGATGGCGGTAGTTTTCTTTACGAAGAACGATGCAAAATCATCAGCCGTTAACTCCGATGAAGGTGTGGGAGCAGGCGGACAGAGGAGAGCAGAGAAGGTTTTTAAGAGTGTGCGAGAGTCAGGAGAGTTGCTGATCTTCGAGTGGTTATAATCAGTTTTTGCAGAGGTGACGTCAACGGAGAAAGTAGAGAGAGAGAGGTCAGTATGGTCTTTTGACTTGTGCCATTATCTCTCAGCTGACCGGAGGCTGGTGCGATGCTCACGTGGTACATCCGATAACCAGGGGGCAGACAGGGATGCACGGGCTGGTCCAGATGTAAGAGGGCATATGTTGTCCAAGCAGGATGTAAGCGTGGAACACAGAGTGTCTGTGGCACTGTTGGTATTCAAAAGAGAGAGCTCCTCAGAGGGGGGGAGTGCAGACAAGACAGCAGAGGAAAAGCAGGAGGGAGGGACCGTAGGTAGCGCCGGAAAGTGACCAGCGGTAAGACATCTGCGTTGTCTGGAGCGGTGAGGTCGGGGGTGACAAAGAAGTGATCAGACGTGTGCAGCGGAGTGACCTGAGAGTGATGAGTGGAGCATTTCTCGAATCATCCTTGTCATTTGCAAAACAGTAAGTGCATTTCTGGTTTTGATTGTTTGATTGCAAGAGACGGCACATGATTCACGTTAACGCTTTTACTGTTTGTACAATAATTTATTGACAGACAGTGTCATTGTGATGCAGACAGGAAAAGACAGCACTGCATAGCACAAACAAATGTAGAAATCTGAATATAAGACAATATCTTTAGGGAAAACTGTACATGCAGTGCAGTGGAATTACAGTGCAGTCTTCCTACACCTCCTGACGTTCCTGTCTTTTGGGCAACGGATTCTCATCCACATCACAACAAATATCTTCTCTTGCGATACAGCGTGAAAATCATCTTTCAGAGTGTCTAATCCAGCCTCTGCAGGCATCAGCTGTGATGTCATCACACGTTACATCCATGGCAGCCAGAAGGGTCATCTGTGTATGCGGCTGGCCATCATATACTTTTAATCTTCATGCTGAGAAAAATTCCTCAACGGGGTTGAGTAGGGTGAGAGGAACTCCACCAGCATCCTGTTGTGGGCCGCAAACCATTGCCTGATGATGTTGGAGCGATGGAAACTGACATTGTCCCAAACTAACACGTACTTTGGCAGGTCATCTCCAATCTGCCCCCTCTCTTGTTCAGGGATGAGATCCCTGTAGAGAGTGTCAAAAGACTGTTTAGGTGTGAAAAGGGGCCGTCTGCAACACAGTGAAGTTGTCTTGCAGTCCTATGTGGAAAGAATATAGCAATGCAAAACACTAAATTGAGTAAAATAAAATGCCACCGTTTACTTAAAGTATACTTACTGTATATTGTAAAACTAGTGCTTAAATGTCGTGGGGATTATACTATTCTACAGAGACCCATTATAATGCATTTTGATCAACATGACATAAGCAATTGATAATGTAGGAATCTGCACAGAATTTTGTCATAATCATTTGCATGGATGTACCAAAGCATTTGCAACTTGTTCAAAGAAATTAGATAATGCTTGTTTGATGTGCACACGTGACACAAGGATGTAAGGATTGAACAAGAAGTTTTGAGAATTTCAAATCGGATCAGAGAAATGTACCAAATTGACTCAGAAAAAACTGTATTTAAAGTGGGGGGGGGTACTTTTGGGGCAGTTTTGTTTCACCCAAGTGTCCCATTTCCACCCCTCTCAAACTAATGCATGGATGCATATAGCCAGAAACAATTCATTTGATGCATGCAAAGAAGCAACACTGTGTGTCTCAAGAAGCATTTATTCATGATTACGTAGACATGCTAAAATGTCAAGGCCACACACTACACATTACACATTACACATGACATTACACATTTCATAAAATTTACATTTAGTCATTTAGCAGACGTTTTTATCCAAAGCGACTTACAGACGAGGAAACATTGGAAGCAATTATAACAATATTGGCAACAAAATGCATAAGTTAATTAAATCCAGTCCATTAAAGCCTAGCACAGTATACAAAGCTAAGAATAGTGAGGTAAGTAAAAAAATAATTTTTTAAGAAGACAGAAAATAATAAGAGGTTAAAATCAGTCATCTACATTTGACGGAAGATATGCATTTTCACACACTACACCGGCCTGTAGTGTTCTAGCAGTGTAAGGTTGAGAGTGAGTTTCTTCAGTAGCGGTGTGATGCAGGCCTCTTTGAAAGCAGTGGGAAATGTCCCAGTGGTGAGCAAAGAGTTGATGATGCGGGTCAGACCAGGCACAACTGCTGGAGAGATGGCATGGAGGAGATGGGTGGGGATGGGATCCAGTGGGCAGGTGGTAGGGTGGTTGGAACCAATGACCTTGGAAACATCATGTTCAGACATAGGAGAAAAGGCGGGTGATGGTGGCGTAGAAAATTGGCTGTTGATGGCGGTAGTTTTCTTTACGAAGAACGATGCAAAATCATCAGCCGTTAACTCCGATGAAGGTGTGGGAGCAGGCGGACAGAGGAGAGCAGAGAAGGTTTTTAAGAGTGTGCGAGAGTCAGGAGAGTTGCTGATCTTCGAGTGGTTATAATCAGTTTTTGCAGAGGTGACGTCAACGGAGAAAGTAGAGAGAGAGAGGTCAGTATGGTCTTTTGACTTGTGCCATTTTCTCTCAGCTGACCGGAGGCTGGTGCGATGCTCACGTGGTACATCCGATAACCAGGTGGCAGACAGGGATGCACGGGCTGGTCCAGATGTAAGAGGGCATATGTTGTCCAAGCAGGATGTAAGCTTGGAACACAGAGTTTCTGTGGCACTGTTGGTATTCAAAAGAGAGAGCTCCTCAGAGGGGGGGAG
The DNA here is from genome assembly GCF_947034865.1 of Barbatula barbatula. Classification (NCBI taxonomy): domain Eukaryota; kingdom Metazoa; phylum Chordata; class Actinopteri; order Cypriniformes; family Nemacheilidae; genus Barbatula; species Barbatula barbatula. Next base: position 6,888,827 of record NC_136782.1, read on the forward strand.
TGCAGACAAGACAGCAGAGGAAAAGCAGGAGGGAGGGACCGTAGATAGCGCCGGAAAGTGACCAGCGTTAAGACATCTGCGTTGTCTGGAGCGGTGAGGTCGGGGGTGACAAAGAAGTGATCAGACGTGTGCAGCGGAGTGACCTGAGAGTGATGAGTGGAGCATTTCTCGAATCATCCTTGTCATTTGCAAAACAGTAAGTGCATTTCTGGTTTTGATTGTTTGATTGCAAGAGACGGCACATGAGTCACGTTTACGCTTTTACTGTTTTTACAATAATTTATTGACAGACAGTGTCATTGTGATGCAGACAGGAAAAGACAGCACTGCATAGCACAAACAAATGTAGAAATCTGAACATAAGACAATCTCCTTAGGGAAAACTGTACATGCAGTCCAGTGGAATTACAGTGCAGTCTTCCTACACCTCCTGACGTTCCTGTCTTTTGGGCAACGGATTCTCATCCACATCACAACAAATATCTTCTCTTGCGATACAGCGTGAAAATCATCTTTCAGAGTGTCTAATCCAGCCTCTGCAGGCATCAGCTGTGATGTCATCACACGTTACATCCATGGCAGCCAGAAGGGTCATCTGTGTATGCGGCTGGCGATCATATACTTTTAATCTTCATGCTGAGAAAAATTCCTCAACGTGGTTGAGTAGGGTGAGAGGAACTCCACCAGCATCCTGTTGTGGGCCGCAAACCATTGCCTGATGATGTTGGAGCGATGGAAACTGACATTGTCCCAAACTAACACGTACTTTGGCAGGTCATCTCCAATCTGCCCCCTCTCTTGTTCAGGGATGAGATCCCTGTAGAGAGTGTCAAAAGACTGTTTAGGTGTGAAAAGGGGCCGTCTGCAACACAGTGAAGTTGTCTTGCAGTCCTATGTGGAAAGAATATAGCAATGCAAAACACTAAATTGAGTAAAATAAAATGCCACCGTTTTCTTAAAGTATACTTACTGTATATTGTAAAACTAGTGCTTAAATGTCGTGGGGATTATACTATTCTACAGAGACCCATTATAATGCATTTTGATCAACATGACATAAGCAATTGATAATGTAGGAATCTGCACAGAATTTTGTCATAATCATTTGCATGGATGTACCAAAGCATTTTCAACTTGTTCAAAGAAATGAGAAATTGCTTGTTTGATGTGCACACGTGACACAAGGATGTAAGGATTGAACAAGAAGTTTTGAGAATTTCAAATCGGATCAGAGAAATGTACCAAATTGACTTAGAAAAAACTCTATTTAAAGTGGGGGGGGGTACTTTTGGGGCAGTTTTGTTTCACCCAAGTGTCCCATTTCCACCCCTCTCAAACTAATGCATGGATGCATATAGCCAGAAACAATTCATTTGATGCATGCAAAGAAGCAACACTGTGTGTCTCAAGAAGCATTTATTCATGATTACGTAGACATGCTAAAATTTCAAGGCAACACACTACACATTACACATGACATTACACATTTCATAAAATTTACATTTAGTCATTTAGCAGACGTTTTTATCCAAAGCGACTTACAGACGAGGAAACATTGGAAGCAATTATAACAATATAGGCAACAAAATGCATAAGTTAATTAAATCCAGTCCATTAAAGCCTAGCACAGTATACAAAGCTAAGAATAGTGAGGTAAGTAAAAAAAATTTTTTTAAAGAAGACAGAAAATAATAAGAGGTTAAAATCAGTCATCTACATTTTGACGGAAGATATGCATTTTCACACACTACACCGGCCTGTAGTGTTCTAGCAGTGTGAGGTTGAGAGTGAGTTTCTTCAGTAGCGGTGTGATGCAGGCCTCTTTGAAAGCAGTGGGAAATGTCCCAGTGGTGAGCAAAGAGTTGATGATGCGGGTCAGACCAGGCACAACTGCTGGAGAGATGGCATGGAGGAGATGGGTGGGGATGGGATCCAGTGGGCAAGTGGTAGGGTGGTTGGAACCAATGACCTTGGAAACATCATCTTCAGACATAGGAGAAAAGGCGGGTGATGGTGGCGTAGAAAATTGGCTGTTGATGGCGGTAGTTTTCTTTACGAAGAACGATGCAAAATCATCAGCCGTTAACTCCGATGAAGGTGTGGGAGCAGGCGGACAGAGGAGAGCAGAGAAGGTTTTTAAGAGTGTGCGAGAGTCAGGAGAGTTGCTGATCTTCGAGTGGTTATAATCAGTTTTTGCAGAGGTGACGTCAACGGAGAAAGTAGAGAGAGAGAGGTCAGTATGGTCTTTTGACTTGTGCCATTTTCTCTCAGCTGACCGGAGGCTGGTGCGATGCTCACGTGGTACATCCGATAACCAGGTGGCAGACAGGGATGCACGGGCTGGTCCAGATGTAAGAGGGCATATGTTGTCCAAGCAGGATGTAAGCTTGGAACACAGAGTTTCTGTGGCACTGTTGGTATTCAAAAGAGAGAGCTCCTCAGAGGGGGGGAGTGCAGACAAGACAGCAGAGGAAAAGCAGGAGGGAGGGACCGTAGATAGCGCCGGAAAGTGACCAGCGTTAAGACATCTGCGTTGTCTGGAGCGGTGAGGTCGGGGGTGACAAAGAAGTGATCAGACGTGTGCAGCGGAGTGACCTGAGAGTGATGAGTGGAGCATTTCTCGAATCATCCTTGTCATTTGCAAAACAGTAAGTGCATTTCTGGTTTTGATTGTTTGATTGCAAGAGACGGCACATGAGTCACGTTTACGCTTTTACTGTTTTTACAATAATTTATTGACAGACAGTGTCATTGTGATGCAGACAGGAAAAGACAGCACTGCATAGCACAAACAAATGTAGAAATCTGAACATAAGACAATCTCCTTAGGGAAAACTGTACATGCAGTCCAGTGGAATTACAGTGCAGTCTTCCTACACCTCCTGACGTTCCTGTCTTTTGGGCAACGGATTCTCATCCACATCACAACAAATATCTTCTCTTGCGATACAGCGTGAAAATCATCTTTCAGAGTGTCTAATCCAGCCTCTGCAGGCATCAGCTGTGATGTCATCACACGTTACATCCATGGCAGCCAGAAGGGTCATCTGTGTATGCGGCTGGCGATCATATACTTTTAATCTTCATGCTGAGAAAAATTCCTCAACGTGGTTGAGTAGGGTGAGAGGAACTCCACCAGCATCCTGTTGTGGGCCGCAAACCATTGCCTGATGATGTTGGAGCGATGGAAACTGACATTGTCCCAAACTAACACGTACTTTGGCAGGTCATCTCCAATCTGCCCCCTCTCTTGTTCAGGGATGAGATCCCTGTAGAGAGTGTCAAAAGACTGTTTAGGTGTGAAAAGGGGCCGTCTGCAACACAGTGAAGTTGTCTTGCAGTCCTATGTGGAAAGAATATAGCAATGCAAAACACTAAATTGAGTAAAATAAAATGCCACCGTTTTCTTAAAGTATACTTACTGTATATTGTAAAACTAGTGCTTAAATGTCGTGGGGATTATACTATTCTACAGAGACCCATTATAATGCATTTTGATCAACATGACATAAGCAATTGATAATGTAGGAATCTGCACAGAATTTTGTCATAATCATTTGCATGGATGTACCAAAGCATTTTCAACTTGTTCAAAGAAATGAGAAATTGCTTGTTTGATGTGCACACGTGACACAAGGATGTAAGGATTGAACAAGAAGTTTTGAGAATTTCAAATCGGATCAGAGAAATGTACCAAATTGACTTAGAAAAAACTCTATTTAAAGTGGGGGGGGGTACTTTTGGGGCAGTTTTGTTTCACCCAAGTGTCCCATTTCCACCCCTCTCAAACTAATGCATGGATGCATATAGCCAGAAACAATTCATTTGATGCATGCAAAGAAGCAACACTGTGTGTCTCAAGAAGCATTTATTCATGATTACGTAGACATGCTAAAATTTCAAGGCAACACACTACACATTACACATGACATTACACATTTCATAAAATTTACATTTAGTCATTTAGCAGACGTTTTTATCCAAAGCGACTTACAGACGAGGAAACATTGGAAGCAATTATAACAATATAGGCAACAAAATGCATAAGTTAATTAAATCCAGTCCATTAAAGCCTAGCACAGTATACAAAGCTAAGAATAGTGAGGTAAGTAAAAAAAATTTTTTTAAAGAAGACAGAAAATAATAAGAGGTTAAAATCAGTCATCTACATTTTGACGGAAGATATGCATTTTCACACACTACACCGGCCTGTAGTGTTCTAGCAGTGTGAGGTTGAGAGTGAGTTTCTTCAGTAGCGGTGTGATGCAGGCCTCTTTGAAAGCAGTGGGAAATGTCCCAGTGGTGAGCAAAGAGTTGATGATGCGGGTCAGACCAGGCACAACTGCTGGAGAGATGGCATGGAGGAGATGGGTGGGGATGGGATCCAGTGGGCAAGTGGTAGGGTGGTTGGAACCAATGACCTTGGAAACATCATCTTCAGACATAGGAGAAAAGGCGGGTGATGGTGGCGTAGAAAATTGGCTGTTGATGGCGGTAGTTTTCTTTACGAAGAACGATGCAAAATCATCAGCCGTTAACTCCGATGAAGGTGTGGGAGCAGGCGGACAGAGGAGAGCAGAGAAGGTTTTTAAGAGTGTGCGAGAGTCAGGAGAGTTGCTGATCTTCGAGTGGTTATAATCAGTTTTTGCAGAGGTGACGTCAACGGAGAAAGTAGAGAGAAGAGACTGGTAGAGAGAGAGAGGTCAGTATGGTCTTTTGACTTGTGCCATTTTCTCTCAGCTGACCGGAGGCTGGTGCGATGCTCACGTGGTACATCTGATAACCAGGGGGCAGACAGGGATGCACGGGCTGGTCCAGATGTAAGAGGGCATATGTTGTCCAAGCAGGATGTAAGCGTGGAACACAGAGTGTCTGTGGCACTGTTAGTATTCAAAAGAGAGAGCTCCTCAGAGGGGGGGAGTGCAGACAAGACAGCAGAGGAAAAGCAGGAGGGAGAGACCGTAGGTAGCGCCGGAAAGTGACCAGCGGTAAGACATCTGCGTTGTCTGGAGCGGTGAGGTCGGGGGTGACAAAGAAGTGATCAGACGTGTGCAGCGGAGTGAACTGAGAGTGATGAGTGGAGCATTTCTCGAATCATCCTTGTCATTTGCAAAACAGTAAGTGCATTTCTGGTTTTGATTGTTTGATTACAAGAGATGGCACATGAGTCACGTTTACGCTTTTACTGTTTTTACAATAATTTATTGACAGACAGTGTCATTGTGATGCAGACAGGAAAAGACAGCACTGCATAGCACAAACAAATGTAGAAATCTGAACATAAGACAATCTCCTTAGGGAAAACTGTACATTTAGTGCACTGGAATTACAGTGCAGTCTTCCTACACCTCCTGACGTTCCTGTCTTTTGGGCAACGGATTCTCATCCACATCACAACAAATATCTTCTCTTGCGATACAGCGTGAAAATCATCTTTCAGAGTGTCTAATCCAGCCTCTGCAGGCATCAGCTGTGATGTCATCACACGTTACATCCATGGCAGCCAGGGTCATCTGTGTATGCGGCTGGCGATCATATGCTTTTAATCTTCATGCTGAGAAAAATTCCTCAACGTGGTTGAGTAGGGTGAGAGGAACTCCACCAGCATCCTGTTGTGGGCCGCAAACCATTGCCTGATGATGTTGGTGCGATGGAAACTGTTATTGTCCCAAACTAACACGTACTTTGGCAGGTCATCTCCAATCTGCCCCCTCTCTTGTTCAGGGATGAGATCCCTGTAGAGAGTGTCAAAAGACTGTTTAGGTGTGAAAAGGGGCCATCTGCAACAAAGTGAAGTTGTCTTGCAGTCCTATGTGGAAAGAATATAGCAATGAAAAACACTAAATTGAGTAAAATAAAATGCCACCGTTTACTTAAAGTATACTTACTGTATATTGTAAAACTAGTGCTTAAATGTCGTGGGGATTATACTATTCTACAGAGACCCATTATAATGCAATTTGATCAACATGACATAAGCAATTGATAATGTAGGAATCTGCACAGAATTTTGTCATAATCATTTGCATGGATGTACCAAAGCATTTGCAACTTGTTAAAAGAAATGAGAAAATGCTTGTTTGATGTGCACACGTGACACAAGGATGTAAGGATAGAACAAGAAGTTTTGAGAATTTCAAATCGGATCAGAGAAATGTATCAAATTGACTTAGAAAAAACTGTATTTAAAGTGGGGGGGTACTTTTGGGGCAGTTTTGTTTCACCCAAGTGTCCCATTTCCACCCCTCTCAAACTAATGCATGGATGCATATAGCCAGAAACAATTCATTTGATGCATGCAAAGAAGCAACACTGTGTGTCTCAAGAAGCATTTATTCATGATTACGTAGACATGCTAAAATGTCAAGGCCACACACTACACATTACACATTACACATGACATTACACATTTCATAAAATTTACATTTAGTCATTTAGCAGACGTTTTTATCCAAAGCGACTTACAGACGAGGAAACATTGGAAGCAATTATAACAATATTGGCAACAAAATGCATAAGTTAATTAAATCCAGTCCATTAAAGCCTAGCACAGTATACAAAGCTAAGAATAGTGAGGTAAGTAAAAAAATAATTTTTTAAGAAGACAGAAAATAATAAGAGGTTAAAATCAGTCATCTACATTTTGACGGAAGATATGCATTTTCACACACTACACCGGCCTGTAGTGTTCTAGCAGTGTAAGGTTGAGAGTGAGTTTCTTCAGTAGAGGTGTGATGCAGGCCTCTTTGAAAGCAGTGGGAAATGTCCCAGTGGTGAGCAAAGAGTTGATGATGCGGGTCAGACCAGGCACAACTGCTGGAGAGATGGCATGGAGGAGATGGGTGGGGATGGGAACCAATGGGCAGGTGGTAGGGTGGTTGGAACCAATGACCTTGGAAACATCATCTTCAGACATAGGAGAAAAGGCGGGTGATGGTGGCGTAGAAAATTGGCTGTTGATGGCGGTAGTTTTCTTTACGAAGAACGATGCAAAATCATCAGCCGTTAACTCCGATGAAGGTGTGGGAGCAGGCGGACAGAGGAGAGCAGAGAAGGTTTTTAAGAGTGTGCGAGAGTCAGGAGAGTTGCTGATCTTCGAGTGGTTATAATAAGTTTTTGCAGAGGTGACGTCAACGGAGAAAGTAGAGAGAGAGAGGTCAGTATGGTCTTTTGACTTGTGCCATTTGCTCTCAGCTGACCGGAGGCTGGTGCGATGCTCACGTGGTACATCCGATAACCAGGGGGCAGACAGGGATGCACGGGCTGGTCCAGATGTAAGAGGGCATATGTTGTCCAAGCAGGATGTAAGCGTGGAACACAGAGTGTCTGTGGCACTGTTGGTATTCAAAAGAGAGAGCTCCTCAGAGGGGGGGAGTGCAGACAAGACAGAAGAGGAAAAGCAGGAGGGAGGGACCGTAGGTAGCGCCGGAAAGTGGCGGTAAGACATCTGCGTTGTCTGGAGCGGTGAGGTCGGGGGTGACAAAGAAGTGATCAGACGTGTGCAGCGGAGTGACCTGAGAGTGATGAGTGGAGCATTTCTCGAATCATCCTTGTCATTTGCAAAACAGTAAGTGCATTTCTGGTTTTGATTGTTTGATTGCAAGAGACGGCACATGATTCACGTTAACGCTTTTACTGTTTGTACAATAATTTATTGACAGACAGTGTCATTGTGATGCAGACAGGAAAAGACAGCACTGCATAGCACAAACAAATGTAGAAATCTAAACATAAGACAATCTCCATAGGGAAAACTGTACATGCAGTGCAGTGGAATTACAGTGCAGTCTTCCTACACCTCCTGACGTTCCTGTCTTTTGGGCAACGGATTCTCATCCACATCACAACAAATATCTTCTCTTGCGATACAGCGTGAAAATCATCTTTCAGAGTGTCTAATCCAGCCTCTGCAGGCATCAGCTGTGATGTCATCACACGTTACATCCATGGCAGCCAGAAGGGTCATCTGTGTATGCGGCTGGCGATCATATACTTTTATTCTTCATGCTGAGAAAAATTCCTCAACGTGGTTGAGTAGGGTGAGAGGAACTCCACCAGCATCCTGTTGTGGGCCGCAAACCATTGCCTGATGATGTTGGAGCGATGGAAATTGACATTGTCCCAAACTAACACGTACTTTGGCAGGTCATCTCCAATCTGCCCCCTCTCTTGTTCAGGGATGAGATCCCTGTAGAGAGTGTCAAAAGACTGTTTAGGTGTGAAAAGGGGCCGTCTGTACCACAGTGAAGTTGTCTTGCAGTCCTATGTGGAAAGAATATAGCAATGCAAAACACTAAATTGAGTAAAATAAAATGCCACTGTTTACTTAAAGTATACTTACTGTATATTGTAAAACTAGTGCTTAAATGTCGTGGGGATTATACTATTCTACAGAGACCCATTATAATGCATTTTGATAAACATGACATAAGCAATTGATAATGTAGGAATCTGCACAGAATTTTGTCATAATCATTTGCATGGATGTACCAAAGCATTTGCAACTTGTTCAAAGAAATGAGATAATGCTTGTTTGATGTGCACACGTGACACAAGGATGTAAGGATTGAACAAGAAGTTTTGAGAATTTCAAATCGGATCAGAGAAATGTACCAAATTGACTTAGAGAAAACTGTATTTAAAGTGGGGGGGGGTACTTTTGGGGCAGTTTTGTTTCACCAAAGTGTCCCATTTCCACCCCTCTCAAACTACTGCATGGATGCATATAGCCGGAAAACAATTCATTTGATGCATGCAAAGAAGCAACACTGTGTGTCTCAAGAAGCATTTATTCATGACTACGTAGACATGCTAAAATGTCAAGGCCACACACTACACATTACACATTACACATGACATTACACATTTCATAAAATTTACATTTAGTCATTTAGCAGACGTTTTTATCCAAAAGGACTTACAGACGAGGAAACATTGGAAGCAATTATAACAATATTGGCAACAAAATGCATAAGTTAATTAAATCCAGTCCATTAAAGCCTAGCACAGTATACAAAGCTAAGAATAGTGAGGTAAGTAAAAAAATAATTTTTTAAGAAGACAGAAAATAATAAGAGGTTAAAATCAGTCATCTACATTTTGACGGAAGATATGCATTTTCACACACTACACCGGCCTGTAGTGTTCTAGCAGTGTAAGGTTGAGAGTGAGTTTCTTCAGTAGCGGTGTGATGCAGGCCTCTTTGAAAGCAGTGGGAAATGTCCCAGTGGTGAGCAAAGAGTTGATGATGCGGGTCAGACCAGGCACAACTGCTGGAGAGATGGCATGGAGGAGATGGGTGGGGATGGGATCCATTGGGCAGGTGGTAGGGTGGTTGGAACCAATGACCTTGGAAACATCATCTTCAGACATAGGAGAAAAGGCGGGTGATGGTGGCGTAGAAAATTGGCTGTTGATGGCGGTAGTTTTCTTTACGAAGAACGATGCAAAATCATCAGCCGTTAACTACGATGAAGGTGTGGGAGCAGGCGGACAGAGGAGAGCAGAGAAGGTTTTTAAGAGTGTGCGAGAGTCAGGAGAGTTGCTGATCTTCGAGTGGTTATAATCAGTTTTTGCAGAGGTGACGTCAACGGAGAAAGTAGAGAGAGAGAGGTCAGTATGGTCTTTTGACTTGTGCCATTTGCTCTCAGCTGACCGGAGGCTGGTGCGATGCTCACGTGGTACATCCGATAACCAGGGGGCAGACAGGGATGCACGGGCTGGTCCAGATGTAAGAGGGCATATGTTGTCCAAGCAGGATGTAAGCGTGGAACACAGAGTGTCTGTGGCACTGTTGGTATTCAAAAGATAGAGCTCCTCAGAGGGGGGGAGTGCAGACAAGACAGCAGAGGAAAAGCAAGAGGGAGGGACCGTAGGTAGCGCCGGAAAGTGACCAGCGGTAAGACATCTGTGTTGTCTGGAGCGGTGAGGTCGGGGGTGACAAAGAAGTGATCAGACGTGTGCAGCGGAGTGAACTGAGAGTGATGAGTGGAGCATTTCTCGAATCATCCTTGTCATTTGCAAAACAGTAAGTGCATTTCTGGTTTTGATTGTTTGATTGCAAGAGACGGCACATGAGTCACGTTTACGCTTTTACTGTTTTTACAATAATTTATTGACAGACAGTGTCATTGTGATGCAGACAGGAAAAGACAGCACTGCATAGCACAAACAAATGTAGAAATCTGAACATAAGACAATCTCCTTAGGGAAAACTGTACATGCAGTGCAGTGGAATTACAGTGCAGTCTTCCTACACCTCCTGACGTTCCTGTCTTTTGGGCAATGGATTCTCATCCACATCACAACAAATATCTTCTCTTGCGATACAGCGTGAAAATCATCTTTCAGAGTGTCTAATCCAGCCTCTGCAGGCATCAGCTGTGATGTCATCACACGTTACATCCATGGCAGCCAGGGTCATCTGTGTATGCGGCTGGCGATCATATGCTTTTAATCTTCATGCTGAGAAAAATTCCTCAACGTGGTTGAGTAGGGTGAGAGGAACTCCACCAGCATCCTGTTGTGGGCCGCAAACCATTGCCTGATGATGTTGGTGCGATGGAAACTGACATTGTCCCAAACTAACACGTACTTTGGCAGGTCATCTCCAATCTGCCCCCTCTCTTGTTCAGGGATGAGATCCCTGTAGAGAGTGTCAAAAGACTGTTTAGGTGTGAAAAGGGGCCGTCTGCAACAAAGTGAAGTTGTCTTGCAGTCCTATGTGGAAAGAATATAGCAATGAAAAACACTAAATTGAGTAAAATAAAATGCCACCGTTTACTTAAAGTATACTTACTGTATATTGTAAAACTAGTGCTTAAATGTCGTGGGGATTATACTATTCTACAGAGACCCATTATAATGCAATTTGATCAACATGACATAAGCAATTGATAATGTAGGAATCTGCACAGAATTTTGTCATAATCATTTGCATGGATGTACCAAAGCATTTGCAACTTGTTAAAAGAAATGAGAAAATGCTTGTTTGATGTGCACACGTGACACAAGGATGTAAGGATAGAACAAGAAGTTTTGAGAATTTCAAATCGGATCAGAGAAATGTATCAAATTGACTTAGAAAAAACTGTATTTAAAGTGGGGGGGGTACTTTTGGGGCAGTTTTGTTTCACCCAAGTGTCCCATTTCCACCCCTCTCAAACTAATGCATGGATGCATATAGCCAGAAACAATTCATTTGATGCATGCAAAGAAGCAACACTGTGTGTCTCAAGAAGCATTTATTCATGATTACGTAGACATGCTAAAATGTCAAGGCCACACACTACACATTACACATTACACATGACATTACACATTTCATAAAATTTACATTTAGTCATTTAGCAGACGTTTTTATCCAAAGCGACTTACAGACGAGGAAACATTGGAAGCAATTATAACAATATTGGCAACAAAATGCATAAGTTAATTAAATCCAGTCCATTAAAGCCTAGCACAGTATACAAAGCTAAGAATAGTGAGGTAAGTAAAAAAATAATTTTTTAAGAAGACAGAAAATAATAAGAGGTTAAAATCAGTCATCTACATTTTGACGGAAGATATGCATTTTCACACACTACACCGGCCTGTAGTGTTCTAGCAGTGTAAGGTTGAGAGTGAGTTTCTTCAGTAGAGGTGTGATGCAGGCCTCTTTGAAAGCAGTGGGAAATGTCCCAGTGGTGAGCAAAGAGTTGATGATGCGGGTCAGACCAGGCACAACTGCTGGAGAGATGGCATGGAGGAGATGGGTGGGGATGGGAACCAATGGGCAGGTGGTAGGGTGGTTGGAACCAATGACCTTGGAAACATCATCTTCAGACATAGGAGGAAAGGCGGGTGATGGTGGCGTAGAAAATTGGCTGTTGATGGCGGTAGTTTTCTTTACGAAGAACGATGCAAAATCATCAGCCGTTAACTCCGATGAAGGTGTGGGAGCAGGCGGACAGAGGAGAGCAGAGAAGGTTTTTAAGAGTGTGCGAGAGTCAGGAGAGTTGCTGATCTTCGAGTGGTTATAATCAGTTTTTGCAAAGGTGACGTCAACGGAGAAAGTAGAGAGAGAGAGGTCAGTATGGTCTTTTGACTTGTGCCATTTTCTCTCAGCTGACCGGAGGCTGGTGCGATGCTCACGTGGTACATCCGATAACCAGGGGGCAGACAGGGATGCACGGGCTGGTCCAGATGTAAGAGGGCATATGTTGTCCAAGCAGGATGTAAGCGTGGAACACAGAGTGTCTGTGGCACTGTTGGTATTCAAAAGATAGAGCTCCTCAGAGGGGGGGAGTGCAGACAAGACAGCAGAGGAAAAGCAAGAGGGAGGGACTGTAGGTAGCGCCGGAAAGTGACCAGCGGTAAGACATCTGCGTTGTCTGGAGCGGTGAGGTCGGGGGTGACAAAGAAGTGATCAGACGTGTGCAGCGGAGTGAACTGAGAGTGATGAGTGGAGCATTTCTCGAATCATCCTTGTCATTTGCAAAACAGTAAGTGCATTTCTGGTTTTGATTGTTTGATTGCAAGAGACGGCTCATGAGTCACGTTTACGCTTTTACTGTTTTTACAATAATTTATTGACAGACAGTGTCATTGTGATGCAGACAGGAAAAGACAGCACTGCATAGCACAAACAAATGTAGAAATCTGAACATAAGACAATCTCCTTAGGGAAAACTGTACATGCAGTGCAGTGGAATTACAGTGCAGTCTTCCTACACCTCCTGACGTTCCTGTCTTTTGGGCAACGGATTCTCATCCACATCACAACAAATATCTTCTCTTGCGATACAGCGTGAAAATCATCTTTCAGAGTGTCTAATCCAGCCTCTGCAGGCATCAGCTGTGATGTCATCACACGTTACATCCATGGCAGCCAGAAGGGTCATCTGTGTATGCGGCTGGCGATCATATACTTTTATTCTTCATGCTGAGAAAAATTCCTCAACGTGGTTGAGTAGGGTGAGAGGAACTCCACCAGCATCCTGTTGTGGGCCGCAAACCATTGCCTGATGATGTTGGAGCGATGGAAACTGACATTGTCCCAAACTAACACGTACTTTGGCAGGTCATCTCCAATCTGCCCCCTCTCTTGTTCAGGGATGAGATCCCTGTAGAGAGTGTCAAAAGACTGTTTAGGTGTGAAAAGGGGCCGTCTGCAACACAGTGAAGTTGTCTTGCAGTCCTATGTGGATAGAATATAGCAATGAAAAACACTAAATTGAGTAAAATAAAATGCCACCGTTTACTTAAAGTATACTTACTGTATATTGTAAAACTAGTGCTTAAATGTCGTGGGGATTATACTATTCTACAGAGACCCATTATAATGCAATTTGATCAACATGACATAAGCAATTGATAATGTAGGAATCTGCACAGAATTTTGTCATAATCATTTGCATGGATGTACCAAAGCATTTGCAACTTGTTCAAAGAAATGAGAAAATGCTTGTTTGATGTGCACACGTGACACAAGGATGTAAGGATTGAACAAGAAGTTTTGAGAATTTCAAATCGGATCAGAGAAATGTACCAAATTGACTTAGAGAAAACTGTATTTAAAGTGGGGGGGGGTACTTTTGGGGCAGTTTTGTTTCACCAAAGTGTCCCATTTCCACCCCTCTCAAACTACTGCATGGATGCATATAGCCGGAAAACAATTCATTTGATGCATGCAAAGAAGCAACACTGTGTGTCTCAAGAAGCATTTATTCATGACTACGTAGACATGCTAAAATGTCAAGGCCACACACTACACATTACACATTACACATGACATTACACATTTCATAAAATTTACATTTAGTCATTTAGCAGACGTTTTTATCCAAAAGGACTTACAGACGAGGAAACATTGGAAGCAATTATAACAATATTGGCAACAAAATGCATAAGTTAATTAAATCCAGTCCATTAAAGCCTAGCACAGTATACAAAGCTAAGAATAGTGAGGTAAGTAAAAAAATAATTTTTTAAGAAGACAGAAAATAATAAGAGGTTAAAATCAGTCATCTACATTTTGACGGAAGATATGCATTTTCACACACTACACCGGCCTGTAGTGTTCTAGCAGTGTAAGGTTGAGAGTGAGTTTCTTCAGTAGCGGTGTGATGCAGGCCTCTTTGAAAGCAGTGGGAAATGTCCCAGTGGTGAGCAAAGAGTTGATGATGCGGGTCAGACCAGGCACAACTGCTGGAGAGATGGCATGGAGGAGATGGGTGGGGATGGGATCCATTGGGCAGGTGGTAGGGTGGTTGGAACCAATGACCTTGGAAACATCATCTTCAGACATAGGAGAAAAGGCGGGTGATGGTGGCGTAGAAAATTGGCTGTTGATGGCGGTAGTTTTCTTTACGAAGAACGATGCAAAATCATCAGCCGTTAACTACGATGAAGGTGTGGGAGCAGGCGGACAGAGGAGAGCAGAGAAGGTTTTTAAGAGTGTGCGAGAGTCAGGAGAGTTGCTGATCTTCGAGTGGTTATAATCAGTTTTTGCAGAGGTGACGTCAACGGAGAAAGTAGAGAGAGAGAGGTCAGTATGGTCTTTTGACTTGTGCCATTTGCTCTCAGCTGACCGGAGGCTGGTGCGATGCTCACGTGGTACATCCGATAACCAGGGGGCAGACAGGGATGCACGGGCTGGTCCAGATGTAAGAGGGCATATGTTGTCCAAGCAGGATGTAAGCGTGGAACACAGTGTCTGTGGCACTGTTGGTATTCAAAAGATAGAGCTCCTCAGAGGGGGGGAGTGCAGACAAGACAGCAGAGGAAAAGCAAGAGGGAGGGACCGTAGGTAGCGCCGGAAAGTGACCAGCGGTAAGACATCTGTGTTGTCTGGAGCGGTGAGGTCGGGGGTGACAAAGAAGTGATCAGACGTGTGCAGCGGAGTGAACTGAGAGTGATGAGTGGAGCATTTCTCGAATCATCCTTGTCATTTGCAAAACAGTAAGTGCATTTCTGGTTTTGATTGTTTGATTGCAAGAGACGGCACATGAGTCACGTTTACGCTTTTACTGTTTTTACAATAATTTATTGACAGACAGTGTCATTGTGATGCAGACAGGAAAAGACAGCACTGCATAGCACAAACAAATGTAGAAATCTGAACATAAGACAATCTCCTTAGGGAAAACTGTACATGCAGTGCAGTGGAATTACAGTGCAGTCTTCCTACACCTCCTGACGTTCCTGTCTTTTGGGCAATGGATTCTCATCCACATCACAACAAATATCTTCTCTTGCGATACAGCGTGAAAATCATCTTTCAGAGTGTCTAATCCAGCCTCTGCAGGCATCAGCTGTGATGTCATCACACGTTACATCCATGGCAGCCAGGGTCATCTGTGTATGCGGCTGGCGATCATATGCTTTTAATCTTCATGCTGAGAAAAATTCCTCAACGTGGTTGAGTAGGGTGAGAGGAACTCCACCAGCATCCTGTTGTGGGCCGCAAACCATTGCCTGATGATGTTGGTGCGATGGAAACTGACATTGTCCCAAACTAACACGTACTTTGGCAGGTCATCTCCAATCTGCCCCCTCTCTTGTTCAGGGATGAGATCCCTGTAGAGAGTGTCAAAAGACTGTTTAGGTGTGAAAAGGGGCCGTCTGCAACAAAGTGAAGTTGTCTTGCAGTCCTATGTGGAAAGAATATAGCAATGAAAAACACTAAATTGAGTAAAATAAAATGCCACCGTTTACTTAAAGTATACTTACTGTATATTGTAAAACTAGTGCTTAAATGTCGTGGGGATTATACTATTCTACAGAGACCCATTATAATGCAATTTGATCAACATGACATAAGCAATTGATAATGTAGGAATCTGCACAGAATTTTGTCATAATCATTTGCATGGATGTACCAAAGCATTTGCAACTTGTTAAAAGAAATGAGAAAATGCTTGTTTGATGTGCACACGTGACACAAGGATGTAAGGATAGAACAAGAAGTTTTGAGAATTTCAAATCGGATCAGAGAAATGTATCAAATTGACTTAGAAAAAACTGTATTTAAAGTGGGGGGGGTACTTTTGGGGCAGTTTTGTTTCACCCAAGTGTCCCATTTCCACCCCTCTCAAACTAATGCATGGATGCATATAGCCAGAAACAATTCATTTGATGCATGCAAAGAAGCAACACTGTGTGTCTCAAGAAGCATTTATTCATGATTACGTAGACATGCTAAAATGTCAAGGCCACACACTACACATTACACATTACACATGACATTACACATTTCATAAAATTTACATTTAGTCATTTAGCAGACGTTTTTATCCAAAGCGACTTACAGACGAGGAAACATTGGAAGCAATTATAACAATATTGGCAACAAAATGCATAAGTTAATTAAATCCAGTCCATTAAAGCCTAGCACAGTATACAAAGCTAAGAATAGTGAGGTAAGTAAAAAAATAATTTTTTAAGAAGACAGAAAATAATAAGAGGTTAAAATCAGTCATCTACATTTTGACGGAAGATATGCATTTTCACACACTACACCGGCCTGTAGTGTTCTAGCAGTGTAAGGTTGAGAGTGAGTTTCTTCAGTAGAGGTGTGATGCAGGCCTCTTTGAAAGCAGTGGGAAATGTCCCAGTGGTGAGCAAAGAGTTGATGATGCGGGTCAGACCAGGCACAACTGCTGGAGAGATGGCATGGAGGAGATGGGTGGGGATGGGAACCAATGGGCAGGTGGTAGGGTGGTTGGAACCAATGACCTTGGAAACATCATCTTCAGACATAGGAGGAAAGGCGGGTGATGGTGGCGTAGAAAATTGGCTGTTGATGGCGGTAGTTTTCTTTACGAAGAACGATGCAAAATCATCAGCCGTTAACTCCGATGAAGGTGTGGGAGCAGGCGGACAGAGGAGAGCAGAGAAGGTTTTTAAGAGTGTGCGAGAGTCAGGAGAGTTGCTGATCTTCGAGTGGTTATAATCAGTTTTTGCAAAGGTGACGTCAACGGAGAAAGTAGAGAGAGAGAGGTCAGTATGGTCTTTTGACTTGTGCCATTTTCTCTCAGCTGACCGGAGGCTGGTGCGATGCTCACGTGGTACATCCGATAACCAGGGGGCAGACAGGGATGCACGGGCTGGTCCAGATGTAAGAGGGCATATGTTGTCCAAGCAGGATGTAAGCGTGGAACACAGAGTGTCTGTGGCACTGTTGGTATTCAAAAGAGAGAGCTCCTCAGAGGGGGGGAGTGCAGACAAGACAGAAGAGGAAAAGCAGGAGGGAGGGACCGTAGGTAGCGCCGGAAAGTGACCAGCGGTAAGACATCTGCGTTGTCTGGAGCGGTGAGGTCGGGGGTGACAAAGAAGTGATCAGACGTGTGCAGCGGAGTGACCTGAGAGTGATGAGTGGAGCATTTCTCGAATCATCCTTGTCATTTGCAAAACAGTAAGTGCATTTCTGGTTTTGATTGTTTGATTGCAAGAGACGGCACATGATTCACGTTAACGCTTTTACTGTTTGTACAATAATTTATTGACAGACAGTGTCATTGTGATGCAGACAGGAAAAGACAGCACTGCATAGCACAAACAAATGTAGAAATCTAAACATAAGACAATCTCCATAGGGAAAACTGTACATGCAGTGCAGTGGAATTACAGTGCAGTCTTCCTACACCTCCTGACGTTCCTGTCTTTTGGGCAACGGATTCTCATCCACATCACAACAAATATCTTCTCTTGCGATACAGCGTGAAAATCATCTTTCAGAGTGTCTAATCCAGCCTCTGCAGGCATCAGCTGTGATGTCATCACACGTTACATCCATGGCAGCCAGAAGGGTCATCTGTGTATGCGGCTGGCGATCATATACTTTTAATCTTCATGCTGAGAAAAATTCCTCAACGTGGTTGAGTAGGGTGAGAGGAACTCCACCAGCATCCTGTTGTGGGCCGCAAACCATTGCCTGATGATGTTGGAGCGATGGAAACTGACATTGTCCCAAACTAACACGTACTTTGGCAGGTCATCTCCAATCTGCCCCCTCTCTTGTTCAGGGATGAGATCCCTGTAGAGAGTGTCAAAAGACTGTTTAGGTGTGAAAAG
Source organism: Barbatula barbatula (assembly GCF_947034865.1). Classification (NCBI taxonomy): domain Eukaryota; kingdom Metazoa; phylum Chordata; class Actinopteri; order Cypriniformes; family Nemacheilidae; genus Barbatula; species Barbatula barbatula. The sequence goes on from NC_136782.1 coordinate 6,906,881, forward strand.
GGGCCGTCTGCAACACAGTGAAGTTGTCTTGCAGTCCTATGTGGAAAGAATATAGCAATGCAAAACACTAAATTGAGTAAAATAAAATGCCACTGTTTACTTAAAGTATACTTACTGTATATTGTAAAACTAGTGCTTAAATGTCGTGGGGATTATACTATTCTACAGAGACCCATTATAATGCATTTTGATCAACATGACATAAGCAATTGATAATGTAGGAATCTGCACAGAATTTTGTCATAATCATTTGCATGGATGTACCAAAGCATTTGCAACTTGTTCAAAGAAATGAGAAAATGCTTGTTTGATGTGCACACGTGACACAAGGATGTAAGGATTGAACAAGAAGTTTTGAGAATTTCAAATCGGATCAGAGAAATGTACCAAATTGACTTAGAAAAAACTGTATTTAAAGTGGGGGGGGGTACTTTTGGGGCAGTTTTGTTTCACCCAAGTGTCCCATTTCCACCCCTCTCAAACTAATGCATGGATGCATATAGCCAGAAACAATTCATTTGATGCATGCAAAGAAGCAACACTGTGTGTCTCAAGAAGCATTTATTCATGATTACGTAGACATGCTAAAATTTCAAGGCCACACACTACACATTACACATTACACATGACATTACACATTTCATAAAATTTACATTTAGTCATTTAGCAGACGTTTTTATCCAAAGCGACTTACAGACGAGGAAACATTGGAAGCAATTATAACAATATAGGCAACAAAATGCATAAGTTAATTAAATCCAGTCCATTAAAGCCTAGCACAGTATACAAAGCTAAGAATAGTGAGGTAAGTAAAAAAAAAAATTTAAGAAGACAGAAAATAGTAAGAGGTTCAAATCAGTCATCTACATTTTGACGGAAGATATGCATTTTCACACACTACACCGGCCTGTAGTGTTCTAGCAGTGTAAGGTTGAGAGTGAGTTTCTTCAGTAGCGGTGTGATGCAGGCCTCTTTGAAAGCAGTGGGAAATGTCCCAGTGGTGAGCAAAGAGTTGATGATGCGGGTCAGACCAGGCACAACTGCTGGAGAGATGGCATGGAGGAGATGGGTGGGGATGGGATCCAGTGGGCAGGTGGTAGGGTGGTTGGAACCAATGACCTTGGAAACATCATCTTCAGACATAGGAGAAAAGGCGGGTGATGGTGGCGTAGAAAATTGGCTGTTGATGGCGGTAGTTTTCATTACGAAGAACGATGCAAAATCATCAGCCGTTAACTCCGATGAAGGTGTGGGAGCAGGCGGACAGAGGAGAGCAGAGAAGGTTTTTAAGAGTGTGCGAGAGTCAGGAGAGTTGCTGATCTTCAAGTGGTTATAATCAGTTTTTGCAGAGGTGACGTCAACGGAGAAAGTAGAGAGAGAGAGAGGTCAGTATAGTCTTTTGACTTGTGCCATTTTCTCTCAGCTGACCGGAGGCTGGTGCGAAGCTCACGTGGTACATCCGATAACCAGGGGGCAGACAGGGATGCACGGGCTGGTCCAGATGTAAGAGGGCATTTGTTGTCCAAGCAGGATGTAAGCGTGGAACACAGAGTGTCTGTGGCACTGTTGGTATTCAAAAGAGAGAGCTCCTCAGAGGGGGGGAGTGCAGACAAGACAGCAGAGGAAAAGCAGGAGGGAGGGACCGTAGGTAGCGCCGGAAAGTGACCAGCGGTAAGACATCTGCGTTGTCTGGAGCGGTGAGGTCGGGGGTGACAAAGAAGTGATCAGACGTGTGCAGCGGAGTGACCTGAGAGTGATGAGTGGAGCATTTCTCGAATCATCCTTGTCATTTGCAAAACAGTAAGTGCATTTCTGGTTTTGATTGTTTGATTGCAAGAGACGGCACATGATTCACGTTAACGCTTTTACTGTTTGTACAATAATTTATTGACAGACAGTGTCATTGTGATGCAGACAGGAAAAGACAGCACTGCATAGCACAAACAAATGTAGAAATCTGAACATAAGACAATCTCCTTTTGGGAAAACTGTACATGCAGTGCAGTGGAATTACAGTGCAGTCTTCCTACACCTCCTGACGTTCCTGTCTTTTGGGCAACGGATTCTCATCCACATCACAACAAATATCTTCTCTTGCGATACAGCGTGAAAATCATCTTTCAGAGTGTCTACTCCAGCCTCTGCAGGCATCAGCTGTGATGTCATCACACGTTACATCCATGGCAGCCAGAAGGGTCATCTGTGTATGCGGCTGGCCATCATATACTTTTAATCTTCATGCTGAGAAAAATTCCTCAACGGGGTTGAGTAGGGTGAGAGGAACTCCACCAGCATCCTGTTGTGGGCCGCAAACCATTGCCTGATGATGTTGGAGCAATGGAAACTGACATTGTCCCAAACTAACACGTACTTTGGCAGGTCATCTCCAATCTGCCCCCTCTCTTGTTCAGGGATGAGATCCCTGTAGAGAGTGTCAAAAGACTGTTTAGGTGTGAAAAGGGGCCGTCTGCAACACAGTGAAGTTGTCTTGCAGTCCTATGTGGAAAGAATATAGCAATGCAAAACACTAAATTGAGTAAAATAAAATGCCACTGTTTACTTAAGGTATACTTACTGTATATTGTAAAACTAGTGCTTAAATGTCGTGGGGATTATACTATTCTACAGAGACCCATTATAATGCATTTTGATCAACATGACATAAGCAATTGATAATGTAGGAATCTGCACAGAATTTTGTCATAATCATTTGCATGGATGTACCAAAGCATTTGCAACTTGTTCAAAGAAATGAGAAAACGCTTGTTTGATGTGCACACGTGACACAAGGATGTAAGGATTGAACAAGAAGTTTTGAGAATTTCAAATCGGATCAGAGAAATGTACCAAATTGACTTAGAAAAAACTGTATTTAAAGTGGGGGGGGGGTACTTTTGGGGCAGTTTTGTTTCACCCAAGTGTCCCATTTCCACCCCTCTCAAACTAATGCATGGATGCATATAGCCAGAAACAATTCATTTGATGCATGCAAAGAAGCAACACTGTGTGTCTCAAGAAGCATTTATTCATGATTACGTAGACATGCTAAAATTTCAAGGCCACACACTACACATTACACATGACATTACACATGTCATAAAATTTACATTTAGTCATTTAGCAGACGTTTTTATCCAAAAGGACTTACAGACGAGGAAACATTGGAAGCAATTATAACAATATTGGCAACAAAATGCATAAGTTAATTAAATCCAGTCCATTAAAGCCTAGCACAGTATACAAAGCTAAGAATAGTGAGGTAAGTAAAAAAATACTTTTTTAAGAAGACAGAAAATAATAAGAGGTTAAAATCAGTCATCTACATTTTGACGGAAGATATGCATTTTCACACACTGTAGTGTTCTAGCAGTGTAAGGTTGAGAGTGAGTTTCTTCAGTAGCGGTGTGATGCAGGCCTCTTTGAAAGCAGTGGGAAATGTCCCAGTGGTGAGCAAAGAGTTGATGATGCGGGTCAGACCAGGCACAACTGCTGGAGAGATGGCATGGAGGAGATGGGTGGGGATGGGATCCAGTGGGCAGGTGGTAGGGTGGTTGGAACCAATGACCTTGGAAACATCATCTTCAGACATAGGAGAAAAGGCGGGTGATGGTGGCGTAGAAAATTGGCTGTTGATGGCGGTAGTTTTCTTTACGAAGAACGATGCAAAATCATCAGCCGTTAACTCCGATGAAGGTGTGGGAGCAGGCGGACAGAGGAGAGGAGAGAAGGTTTTTAAGAGTGTGCGAGAGTCAGGAGAGTTGCTGATCTTCGAGTGGTTATAATCAGTTTTTGCAGAGGTGACGTCAACGGAGAAAGTAGAGAGAGAGAGGTCAGTATGGTCTTTTGACTTGTGCCATTTTCTCTCAGCTGACCGGAGGCTGGTGCGATGCTCACGTGGTACATCCGATAACCAGGGGGCAGACAGGGATGCACGGGCTGGTCCAGATGTAAGTGGGCATATGTTGTCCAAGCAGGATGTAAGCGTGGAGCACAGAGTGTCTGTGGCACTGTTGGTATTCAAAAGAGAGAGCTCCTCAGAGGGGGGGAGTGCAGACAAGACAGCAGAGGAAAAGCAGGAGGGAGGGACCGTAGGTAGCGCCGGAAAGTGACCAGCGGTAAGACATCTGCGTTGTCTGGAGCGGTGAGTTCGGGGGTGACAAAGAAGTGATCAGACGTGTGCAGCGGAGTGACCTGAGAGTGATGAGTGGAGCATTTCTCGAATCATCCTTGTCATTTGCAAAACAGTAAGTGCATTTCTGGTTTTGATTGTTTGATTGCAAGAGACGGCACATGATTCACGTTAACGCTTTTACTGTTTGTACAATAATTTATTGACAGACAGTGTCATTGTGATGCAGACAGGAAAAGACAGCACTGCATAGCACAAACAAATGTAGAAATCTGAACATAAGACAATCTCCTTAGAGAAAACTGTACATGCAGTGCAGTGGAATTACAGTGCAGTCTTCCTACACCTCCTGACGTTCCTGTCTTTTGGGCAACGGATTCTCATCCACATCACAACAAATATCTTCTCTTGCGAAACAGCGTGAAAATCATCTTTCAGAGTGTCTAATCCAGCCTCTGCAGGCATCAGCTGTGATGTCATCACACGTTACATCCATGGCAGCCAGAAGGGTCATCTGTGTATGCGGCTGACGATCATATACTTTTAATCTTCATGCTGAGAAAAATTCCTCAACGTGGTTGAGTAGGGTGAGAGGAACTCCACCAGCATCCTGTTGTGGGCCGCAAACCATTGCCTGATGATGTTGGAGCGATGGAAACTGACATTGTCCCAAACTAACACGTACTTTGGCAGGTCATTTCCAATCTGCCCCCTCTCTTGTTCAGGGATGAGATCCCTGTAGAGAGTGTGAAAAGACTGTTTAGGTGTGAAAAGGGGCCGTCTGCAACACAGTGAAGTTGTCTTGCAGTCCTATGTGGAAAGAATATAGCAATGCAAAACACTAAATTGAGTAAAATAAAATGCCACCGTTTACTTAAAGTATACTTACTGTATATTGTAAAACTAGTGCTTAAATGTCGTGGGGATTATACTATTCTACAGAGACCCATTATAATGCATTTTGATCAACATGACATAAGCAATTGATAATGTAGGAATCTGCACAGAATTTTGTCATAATCATTTGCATGGATGTACCAAAGCATTTGCAACTTGTTCAAAGAAATGAGAAAATGCTTGTTTGATGTGCACACGTGACACAAGGATGTAAGGATTGAACAAGAAGTTTTGAGAATTTCAAATCGGATCAGAGAAATGTACCAAATTGACTTAGAAAAAACTCTATTTAAAGTGGGGGGGGTACTTTTGGGGCAGTTTTGTTTCACCCAAGTGTTCCAACCCTCTCAAACTAATGCATGGATGCATATAGCCAGAAACAATTCATTTGATGCATGCAAAGAAGCAACACTGTGTGTCTCAAGAAGCATTTATTCATGATTATGTAGACATGCTAAAATTTCAAGGCCACACACTACACATTACACATTACACATGACATTACACATTTCATAAAATTTACATTTAGTCATTTAGCAGACGTTTTTATCCAAAGCGACTTAAAGACGAGGAAACATTGGAAGCAATTATAACAATATTGGCAACAAAATGCATAAGTTAATTAAATCCAGTCCATTAAAGCCTAGCACAGTATACAAAGCTAAGAATAGTGAGGTAAGTAAAAAAATAATTTTTTAAGAAGACAGAAAATAATAAGAGGTTAAAACCAGTCATCTACATTTTGACGGAAGATATGCATTTTCACAAACTACACCGGCCTGTAGTGTTCTAGCAGTGTAAGGTTGAGAGTGAGTTTCTTCAGTAGCGGTGTGATGCAGGCCTCTTTGAAAGCAGTGGGAAATGTCCCAGTGGTGAGCAAAGAGTTGATGATGCGGGTCAGACCAGGCACAACTGCTGGAGAGATGGCATGGAGGAGATGGGTGGGGATGGGATCCAGTGGGCAGGTGGTAGGGTGGTTGGAACCAATGACCTTGGAAACATCATCTTCAGACATAGGAGAAAAGGCGGGTGATGGTGGCGTAGAAAATTGGCTGTTGATGGCGGTTGTTTTCTTTACGAAGAACGATGCAAAATCATCAGCCGTTAACTCCGATGAAGGTGTGGGAGCAGGCGGACAGAGGAGAGCAGAGAAGGTTTTTAAGAGTGTGCGAGAGTCAGGAGAGTTGCTGATCTTCGAGTGGTTATAATCAGTTTTTGCAGAGGTGACGTCAACGGAGAAAGTAGAGAGAGAGAGGTCAGTATGGTCTTTTGACTTGTGCCATTATCTCTCAGCTGACCGGAGGCTGGTGCGATGCTCACGTGGTACATCCGATAACCAGGGGGCAGACAGGGATGCACGGGCTGGTCCAGATGTAAGAGGGCATATGTTGTCCAAGCAGGATGTAAGCGTGGAACACAGAGTGTCTGTGGCACTGTTGGTATTCAAAAGAGAGAGCTCCTCAGAGGGGGGGAGTGCAGACAAGACAGCAGAGGAAAAGCAGGAGGGAGGGACCGTAGGTAGCGCCGGAAAGTGACCAGCGGTAAGACATCTGCGTTGTCTGGAGCGGTGAGGTCGGGGGTGACAAAGAAGTGATCAGACGTGTGCAGCGGAGTGACCTGAGAGTGATGAGTGGAGCATTTCTCGAATCATCCTTGTCATTTGCAAAACAGTAAGTGCATTTCTGGTTTTGATTGTTTGATTGCAAGAGACGGCACATGATTCACGTTAACGCTTTTACTGTTTGTACAATAATTTATTGACAGACAGTGTCATTGTGATGCAGACAGGAAAAGACAGCACTGCATAGCACAAACAAATGTAGAAATCTGAATATAAGACAATATCTTTAGGGAAAACTGTACATGCAGTGCAGTGGAATTACAGTGCAGTCTTACTACACCTCCTGACGTTCCTGTCTTTTGGGCAACGGATTCTCATCCACATCACAACAAATATCTTCTCTTGCGATACAGCGTGAAAATCATCTTTCAGAGTGTCTAATCCAGCCTCTGCAGGCATCAGCTGTGATGTCATCACACGTTACATCCATGGCAGCCAGAAGGGTCATCTGTGTATGCGGCTGGCGATCATATACTTTTAATCTTCATGCTGAGAAAAATTCCTCAACGTGGTTGAGTAGGGTGAGAGGAACTCCACCAGCATCCTGTTGTGGGCCGCAAACCATTGCCTGATGATGTTGGAGCGATGGAAACTGACATTGTCCCAAACTAACACGTACTTTGGCAGGTCATCTCCAATCTGCCCCCTCTCTTGTTCAGGGATGAGATCCCTGTAGAGAGTGTCAAAAGACTGTTTAGGTGTGAAAAGGGGCCGTCTGCAACACAGTGAAGTTGTCTTGCAGTCCTATGTGGAAAGAATATAGCAATGCAAAACACTAAATTGAGTAAAATAAAATGCCACCGTTTACTTAAAGTATACTTACTGTATATTGTAAAACTAGTGCTTAAATGTCGTGGGGATTATACTATTCTACAGAGACCCATTATAATGCATTTTGATCAACATGACATAAGCAATTGATAATGTAGGAATCTGCACAGAATTTTGTCATAATCATTTGCATGGATGTACCAAAGCATTTGCAACTTGTTCAAAGAAATGAGATAATGCTTGTTTGATGTGCACACGTGACACAAGGATGTAAGGATTGAACAAGAAGTTTTGAGAATTTCAAATCGGATCAGAGAAATGTACCAAATTGACTTAGAAAAAACTGTATTTAAAGTGGGGGGGGGTACTTTTGGGGCAGTTTTGTTTCACCCAAGTGTCCCATTTCCACCCCTCTCAAACTAATGCATGGATGCATATAGCCAGAAACAATTCATTTGATGCATGCAAAGAAGCAACACTGTGTGTCTCAAGAAGCATTTATTCATGATTACGTAGACATGCTAAAATGTCAAGGCCACACACTACACATTACACATTACACATGACATTACACATTTCATAAAATTTACATTTAGTCATTTAGCAGACGTTTTTATCCAAAGCGACTTACAGACGAGGAAACATTGGAAGCAATTATAACAATATTGGCAACAAAATGCATAAGTTAATTAAATCCAGTCCATTAAAGCCTAGCACAGTATACAAAGCTAAGAATAGTGAGGTAAGTAAAAAAATAATTTTTTAAGAAGACAGAAAATAATAAGAGGTTAAAATCAGTCATCTACATTTTGACGGAAGATATGCATTTTCACACACTACACCGGCCTGTAGTGTTCTAGCAGTGTAAGGTTGAGAGTGAGTTTCTTCAGTAGCGGTGTGATGCAGGCCTCTTTGAAAGCAGTGGGAAATGTCCCAGTGGTGAGCAAAGAGTTGATGATGCGGGTCAGACCAGCCACAACTGCTGGAGAGATGGCATGGAGGAGATGGGTGGGGATGGGATCCATTGGGCAGGTGGTAGGGTGGTTGGAACCAATGACCTTGGGAACATCATCTTCAGACATAGGAGAAAAGGCGGGTGATGGTGGCGTAGAAAATTGGCTGTTGATGGCGGTAGTTTTCTTTACGAAGAACGATGCAAAATCATCAGCCGTTAACTCCGATGAAGGTGTGGGAGCAGGCGGACAGAGGAGAGCAGAGAAGGTTTTTAAGAGTGTGCGAGAGTCAGGAGAGTTGCTGATCTTCGAGTGGTTATAATCAGTTTTTGCAGAGGTGACGTCAACGGAGAAAGTAAAGAGAGAGAGGTCAGTATGGTCTTTTGACTTGTGCCATTTGCTCTCAGCTGACCGGAGGCTGGTGCGATGCTCACGTGGTACATCCGATAACCAGGGGGCAGACAGGGATGCACGGGCTGGTCCAGATGTAAGAGGGCATATGTTGTCCAAGCAGGATGTAAGCGTGGAACACAGAGTGTCTGTGGCACTGTTGGTATTCAAAAGAGAGAGCTCCTCAGAGGGGGGGAGTGCAGACAAGACAGAAGAGGAAAAGCAGGAGGGAGGGACCGTAGGTAGCGCCGGAAAGTGACCAGCGGTAAGACATCTGCGTTGTCTGGAGCGGTGAGGTCGGGGGTGACAAAGAAGTGATCAGACGTGTGCAGCGGAGTGACCTGAGAGTGATGAGTGGAGCATTTCTCGAATCATCCTTGTCATTTGCAAAACAGTAAGTGCATTTCTGGTTTTGATTGTTTGATTGCAAGAGACGGCACATGATTCACGTTAACGCTTTTACTGTTTGTACAATAATTTATTGACAGACAGTGTCATTGTGATGCAGACAGGAAAAGACAGCACTGCATAGCACAAACAAATGTAGAAATCTAAACATAAGACAATCTCCATAGGGAAAACTGTACATGCAGTGCAGTGGAATTACAGTGCAGTCTTCCTACACCTCCTGACGTTCCTGTCTTTTGGGCAACGGATTCTCATCCACATCACAACAAATATCTTCTCTTGCGATACAGCGTGAAAATCATCTTTCAGAGTGTCTAATCCAGCCTCTGCAGGCATCAGCTGTGATGTCATCACACGTTACATCCATGGCAGCCAGAAGGGTCATCTGTGTATGCGGCTGGCGATCATATACTTTTAATCTTCATGCTGAGAAAAATTCCTCAACGTGGTTGAGTAGGGTGAGAGGAACTCCACCAGCATCCTGTTGTGGGCCGCAAACCATTGCCTGATGATGTTGGAGCGATGGAAACTGACATTGTCCCAAACTAACACGCACTTTGGCAGGTCATCTCCAATCTGCCCCCTCTCTTGTTCAGGGATGAGATCCCTGTAGAGAGTGTCAAAAGACTGTTTAGGTGTGAAAAGGGGCCGTCTGCAACACAGTGAAGTTGTCTTGCAGTCCTATGTGGAAAGAATATAGCAATGCAAAACACTAAATTGAGTAAAATAAAATGCCACTGTTTACTTAAAGTATACTTACTGTATATTGTAAAACTAGTGCTTAAATGTCGTGGGGATTATACTATTCTACAGAGACCCATTATAATGCATTTTGATCAACATGACATAAGCAATTGATAATGTAGGAATCTGCACAGAATTTTGTCATAATCATTTGCATGGATGTACCAAAGCATTTGCAACTTGTTCAAAGAAATGAGAAAATGCTTGTTTGATGTGCACACGTGACACAAGGATGTAAGGATTGAACAAGAAGTTTTGAGAATTTCAAATCGGATCAGAGAAATGTACCAAATTGACTTAGAAAAAACTGTATTTAAAGTGGGGGGGGGTACTTTTGGGGCAGTTTTGTTTCACCCAAGTGTCCCATTTCCACCCCTCTCAAACTAATGCATGGATGCATATAGCCAGAAACAATTCATTTGATGCATGCAAAGAAGCAACACTGTGTGTCTCAAGAAGCATTTATTCATGATTACGTAGACATGCTAAAATTTCAAGGCCACACACTACACATTACACATAACATTAGACATTTCATAAAATTTACATTTAGTCATTTAGCAGACGTTTTTATCCAAAGCGACTTACAGACGAGGAAACATTGGAAGCAATTATAACAATATAGGCAACAAAATGCATAATTTAATTAAATCCAGTCCATTAAAGCCTAGCACAGTATACAAAGCTAAGAATAGTGAGGTAAGTAAAAAAATACTTTTTTAAGAAGACAGAAAATAATAAGAGGTTAAAATCAGTCATCTACATTTTGACGGAAGATATGCATTTTCACACACTAGACCGGCCTGTAGTGTTCTAGCAGTGTAAGGTTGAGAGTGAGTTTCTTCACTAGCGGTGTGATGCAGGCCTCTTTGAAAGCAGTGGGAAATGTCCCAGTGGTGAGCAAAGAGTTAATGATGCGGGTCAGACCAGGCACAACTGCTGGAGAGATGGCATGGAGGAGATGGGTGGGGATGGGATCCAGTGGGCAGGTGGTAGGGTGGTTGGAACCAATGACCTTGGAAACATCATCTTCAGACATAGGAGAAAAGGCGGGTGATGGTGGCGTAGAAAATTGGCTGTTGATGGCGGTAGTTTTCTTTACGAAGAACGATGCAAAATCATCAGCCGTTAACTCCGATGAAGGTGTGGGAGCAGGCGGACAGAGGAGAGCAGAGAAGGTTTTTAAGAGTGTGCGAGAGTCAGGAGAGTTGCTGATCTTCGAGTGGTTATAATCAGTTTTTGCAGAGGTGACGTCAACAGAGAAAGTAGAGAGAGAGAAGTCAGTATGGTCTTTTGACTTGTGCCATTTTGTCTCAGCTGACCGGAGGCTGGTGCGATGCTCACGTGGTATATCCGATAACCAGGGGGCAGACAGGGATGCATGGGCTGGTCCAGATGTAAGAGGGCATATGTTGTCCAAGCAGGATGTAAGCGTGGAACACAGAGTGTCTGTGGCACTGTTGGTAGTCAAAAGAGAGAGCTCCTCAGAGGGGGGGAGTGCAGACAAGACAGCAGAGGAAAAGCAGGAGGGAGGGACCGTAGGTAGCGCCGGAAAGTGACCAGAGGTAAGACATCTGCGTTGTCTGGAGCGGTGAGGTCGGGGGTGACAAAGAAGTGATCAGACGTGTGCAGCGGAGTGACCTGAGAGTGAGGAGTGGAGCATTTCTCGAATCATCCTTGTCATTTGCAAAACAGTAAGTGCATTTCTGGTTTTGATTGTTTAATTGCAAGAGACGGCACATGATTCACGTTAACGCTTTTACTGTTTGTACAATAATTTATTGACAGACAGTGTCATTGTGATGCAGACAGGAAAAGACAGCACTGCATAGCACAAACAAATGTAGAAATCTGAACATAAGACAATCTCCTTAGGGAAAACTGTACATGCAGTGCAGTGGAATTACAGTGCAGTCTTCCTACACCTCCTGACGTTCCTGTCTTTTGGGCAACGGATTCTCATCCACATCACAACAAATATCTTCTCTTGCGATACAGCGTGAAAATCATCTTTCAGAGTGTCTAATCCAGCCTCTGCAGGCATCAGCTGTGATGTCATCACACGTTACATCCATGGCAGCCAGAAGGGTCATCTGTGTATGCGGCTGGCGATCATATACTTTTAATCTTAATGCTGAGAAAAATTCCTCAACGTGGTTGAGTAGGGTGAGAGGAACTCCACCAGCATCCTGTTGTGGGCCGCAAACCATTGCCTGATGATGTTGGAGCGATGGAAACTGACATTGTCCCAAACTAACACGTACTTTGGCAGGTCATCTCCAATCTGCCCCCTCTCTTGTTCAGGGATGAGATCCCTGTAGAGAGTGTCAAAAGACTGTTTAGGTGTGAAAAGGGGCCGTCTGTAACACAGTGAAGTTGTCTTGCAGTCCTATGTGGAAAGAATATAGCAATGCAAATCACTAAATTGAGTAAATTAAATGCCACTGTTTACTTAAAGTATACTTACTGTATATTGTAAAACTAGTGCTTAAATGTCGTGGGGATTATACTATTCTACAGAGACCCATTATAATGCATTTTGATCAACATGACATAAGCAATTGATAATGTAGGAATCTGCACAGAATTTTGTCATAATCATTTGCATGGATGTACCAAAGCATTTGCAACTTGTTCAAAGAAATGAGAAAATGCTTGTTTGATGTGCACACGTGACACAAGGATGTAAGGATTGAACAAGAAGTTTTGAGAATTTCAAATCGGATCAGAGAAATGTACCAAATTGACTTAGAAAAAACTGTATTTAAAGTGGGGGGGGGTACTTTTGGGGCAGTTTTGTTTCACCCAAGTGTCCCATTTCCACCCCTCTCAAACTAATGCATGGATGCATATAGCCAGAAACAATTCATTTGATGCATGCAAAGAAGCAACACTGTGTGTCTCAAGAAGCATTTATTCATGATTACGTAGACATGCTAAAATTTCAAGGCCACACACTACACATTACACATTACACATGACATTACACATTTCATAAAATTTACATTTAGTCATTTAGCAGACGTTTTTATCCAAAGCGACTTACAGACGAGGAAACATTGGAAGCAATTATAACAATATAGGCAACAAAATGCATAAGTTAATTAAATCCAGTCCATTAAAGCCTAGCACAGTATACAAAGCTTAGAATAGTGAGGTAAGTAAAAAAAAAAATTTAAGAAGACAGAAAATAGTAAGAGGTTCAAATCAGTCATCTACATTTTGACGGAAGATATGCATTTTCACACACTACACCGGCCTGTAGTGTTCTAGCAGTGTAAGGTTGAGAGTGAGTTTCTTCAGTAGCGGTGTGATGCAGGCCTCTTTGAAAGCAGTGGGAAATGTCCCAGTGGTGAGCAAAGAGTTGATGATGCGGGTCAGACCAGGCACAACTGCTGGAGAGATGGCATGGAGGAGATGGGTGGGGATGGGATCCAGTGGGCAGGTGGTAGGGTGGTTGGAACCAATGACCTTGGAAACATCATCTTCAGACATAGGAGAAAAGGCGGGTGATGGTGGCGTAGAAAATTGGCTGTTGATGGCGGTAGTTTTCATTACGAAGAACGATGCAAAATCATCAGCCGTTAACTCCGATGAAGGTGTGGGAGCAGGCGGACAGAGGAGAGCAGAGAAGGTTTTTAAGAGTGTGCGAGAGTCAGGAGAGTTGCTGATCTTCAAGTGGTTATAATCAGTTTTTGCAGAGGTGACGTCAACGGAGAAAGTAGAGAGAGAGAGAGGTCAGTATAGTCTTTTGACTTGTGCCATTTTCTCTCAGCTGACCGGAGGCTGGTGCGAAGCTCACGTGGTACATCCGATAACCAGGGGGCAGACAGGGATGCACGGGCTGGTCCAGATGTAAGAGGGCATTTGTTGTCCAAGCAGGATGTAAGCGTGGAACACAGAGTGTCTGTGGCACTGTTGGTATTCAAAAGAGAGAGCTCCTCAGAGGGGGGGAGTGCAGACAAGACAGCAGAGGAAAAGCAGGAGGGAGGGACCGTAGGTAGCGCCGGAAAGTGACCAGCGGTAAGACATCTGCGTTGTCTGGAGCGGTGAGGTCGGGGGTGACAAAGAAGTGATCAGACGTGTGCAGCGGAGTGACCTGAGAGTGATGAGTGGAGCATTTCTCGAATCATCCTTGTCATTTGCAAAACAGTAAGTGCATTTCTGGTTTTGATTGTTTGATTGCAAGAGACGGCACATGATTCACGTTAACGCTTTTACTGTTTGTACAATAATTTATTGACAGACAGTGTCATTGTGATGCAGACAGGAAAAGACAGCACTGCATAGCACAAACAAATGTAGAAATCTGAACATAAGACAATCTCCTTTTGGGAAAACTGTACATGCAGTGCAGTGGAATTACAGTGCAGTCTTCCTACACCTCCTGACGTTCCTGTCTTTTGGGCAACGGATTCTCATCCACATCACAACAAATATCTTCTCTTGCGATACAGCGTGAAAATCATCTTTCAGAGTGTCTACTCCAGCCTCTGCAGGCATCAGCTGTGATGTCATCACACGTTACATCCATGGCAGCCAGAAGGGTCATCTGTGTATGTGGCTGGCCATCATATACTTTTAATCTTCATGCTGAGAAAAATTCCTCAACGGGGTTGAGTAGGGTGAGAGGAACTCCACCAGCATCCTGTTGTGGGCCGCAAACCATTGCCTGATGATGTTGGAGCAATGGAAACTGACATTGTCCCAAACTAACACGTACTTTGGCAGGTCATCTCCAATCTGCCCCCTCTCTTGTTCAGGGATGAGATCCCTGTAGAGAGTGTCAAAAGACTGTTTAGGTGTGAAAAGGGGCCGTCTGCAACACAGTGAAGTTGTCTTGCAGTCCTATGTGGAAAGAATATAGCAATGCAAAACACTAAATTGAGTAAAATAAAATGCCACTGTTTACTTAAGGTATACTTACTGTATATTGTAAAACTAGTGCTTAAATGTCGTGGGGATTATACTATTCTACAGAGACCCATTATAATGCATTTTGATCAACATGACATAAGCAATTGATAATGTAGGAATCTGCACAGAATTTTGTCATAATCATTTGCATGGATGTACCAAAGCATTTGCAACTTGTTCAAAGAAATGAGAAAACGCTTGTTTGATGTGCACACGTGACACAAGGATGTAAGGATTGAACAAGAAGTTTTGAGAATTTCAAACCGGATCAGAGAAATGTACCAAATTGACTTAGAAAAAACTGTATTTAAAGTGGGGGGGGGTACTTTTGGGGCAGTTTTGTTTCACCCAAGTGTCCCATTTCCACCCCTCTCAAACTAATGCATGGATGCATATAGCCAGAAACAATTCATTTGATGCATGCAAAGAAGCAACACTGTGTGTCTCAAGAAGCATTTATTCATGATTACGTAGACATGCTAAAATTTCAAGGCCACACACTACACATTACACATGACATTACACATTTCATAAAATTTACATTTGGTCATTTAGCAGACGTTTTTATCCAAAGCGACTTACAGACGAGGAAACATTGGAAGCAATTATAACAATATAGGCAACAAAATGCATAAGTTAATTAAATCCAGTCCATTAAAGCCTAGCACAGTATACAAAGCTAAGAATAGTGAGGTAAGTAACAAAAATAATTTTTTAAGAAGACAGAAAATAATAAGAGGTTAAAATCAGTCATCTACATTTTGACGGAAGATATGCATTTTCACACACTGTAGTGTTCTAGCAGTGTAAGGTTGAGAGTGAGTTTCTTCAGTAGCGGTGTGATGCAGGCCTCTTTGAAAGCAGTGGGAAATGTCCCAGTGGTGAGCAAAGAGTTGATGATGCGGGTCAGACCAGGCACAACTGCTGGAGAGATGGCATGGAGGAGATGGGTGGGGATGGGATCCAGTGGGCAGGTGGTAGGGTGGTTGGAACCAATGACCTTGGAAACATCATCTTCAGACATAGGAGAAAAGGCGGGTGATGGTGGCGTAGAAAATTGGCTGTTGATGGCGGTAGTTTTCTTTACGAAGAACGATGCAAAATCATCAGCCGTTAACTCCGATGAAGGTGTGGGAGCAGGCGGACAGAGGAGAGGAGAGAAGGTTTTTAAGAGTGTGCGAGAGTCAGGAGAGTTGCTGATCTTCGAGTGGTTATAATCAGTTTTTGCAGAGGTGACGTCAACGGAGAAAGTAGAGAGAGAGAGGTCAGTATGGTCTTTTGACTTGTGCCATTTTCTCTCAGCTGACCGGAGGCTGGTGCGATGCTCACGTGGTACATCCGATAACCAGGGGGCAGACAGGGATGCACGGGCTGGTCCAGATGTAAGTGGGCATATGTTGTCTAAGCAGGATGTAAGCGTGGAGCACAGAGTGTCTGTGGCACTGTTGGTATTCAAAAGAGAGAGCTCCTCAGAGGGGGAGAGTGCAGACAAGACAGCAGAGGAAAAGCAGGAGGGAGGGACCGTAGGTAGCGCCGGAAAGTGACCAGCGGTAAGACATCTGCGTTGTCTGGAGCGGTGAGTTCGGGGGTGACAAAGAAGTGATCAGACGTGTGCAGCGGAGTGACCTGAGAGTGATGAGTGGAGCATTTCTCGAATCATCCTTGTCATTTGCAAAACAGTAAGTGCATTTCTGGTTTTGATTGTTTGATTGCAAGAGACGGCACATGATTCACGTTAACGCTTTTACTGTTTGTACAATAATTTATTGACAGACAGTGTCATTGTGATGCAGACAGGAAAAGACAGCACTGCATAGCACAAACAAATGTAGAAATCTGAACATAAGACAATCTCCTTAGAGAAAACTGTACATGCAGTGCAGTGGAATTACAGTGCAGTCTTCCTACACCTCCTGACGTTCCTGTCTTTTGGGCAACGGATTCTCATCCACATCACAACAAATATCTTCTCTTGCGAAACAGCGTGAAAATCATCTTTCAGAGTGTCTAATCCAGCCTCTGCAGGCATCAGCTGTGATGTCATCACACGTTACATCCATGGCAGCCAGAAGGGTCATCTGTGTATGCGGCTGGCGATCATATACTTTTAATCTTCATGCTGAGAAAAATTCCTCAACGTGGTTGAGTAGGGTGAGAGGAACTCCACCAGCAACCTGTTGTGGGCCGCAAACCATTGCCTGATGATGTTGGAGCGATGGAAACTGACATTGTCCCAAACTAACACGTACTTTGGCAGGTCATTTCCAATCTGCCCCCTCTCTTGTTCAGGGATGAGATCCCTGTAGAGAGTGTGAAAAGACTGTTTAGGTGTGAAAAGGGGCCGTCTGCAACACAGTGAAGTTGTCTTGCAGTCCTATGTGGAAAGAATATAGCAATGCAAAACACTAAATTGAGTAAAATAAAATGCCACTGTTTACTTAAAGTATACTTACTGTATATTGTAAAACTAGTGCTTAAATGTCGTGGGGATTATACTATTCTACAGAGACCCATTATAATGCATTTTGATCAACATGACATAAGCAATTGATAATGTAGGAATCTGCACAGAATTTTGTCATAATCATTTGCATGGATGTACCAAAGCATTTGCAACTTGTTCAAAGAAATGAGAAAATGCTTGTTTGATGTGCACACGTGACACAAGGATGTAAGGATTGAACAAGAAGTTTTGAGAATTTCAAATCGGATCAGAGAAATGTACCAAATTGACTTAGAAAAAAACTCTATTTAAAGTGGGGGGGGTACTTTTGGGGCAGTTTTGTTTCACCCAAGTGTTCCAACCCTCTCAAACTAATGCATGGATGCATATAGCCAGAAACAATTCATTTGATGCATGCAAAGAAGCAACACTGTGTGTCTCAAGAAGCATTTATTCATGATTACGTAGACATGCTAAAATGTCAAGGCCACACACTACACATTACACATTACACATGACATTACACATTTCATAAAATTTACATTTAGTCATTTAGCAGACGTTTTTATCCAAAGCGACTTACAGACGAGGAAACATTGGAAGCAATTATAACAATATTGGCAACAAAATGCATAAGTTAATTAAATCCAGTCCATTAAAGCCTAGCACAGTATACAAAGCTAAGAATAGTGAGGTAAGTAAAAAAATAATTTTTTAAGAAGACAGAAAATAATAAGAGGTTAAAATCAGTCATCTACATTTGACGGAAGATATGCATTTTCACACACTTCACCGGCCTGTAGTGTTCTAGCAGTGTAAGGTTGAGAGTGAGTTTCTTCAGTAGCGGTGTGATGCAGGCCTCTTTGAAAGCAGTGGGAAATGTCCCAGTGGTGAGCAAAGAGTTGATGATGCGGGTCAGACCAGGCACAACTGCTGGAGAGATGGCATGGAGGAGATGGGTGGGGATGGGATCCAGTGGGCAGGTGATAGGGTGGTTGGAACCAATGACCTTGGAAACATCATGTTCAGACATAGGAGAAAAGGCGGGTGATGGTGGCGTAGAAAATTGGCTGTTGATGGCGGTAGTTTTCTTTACGAAGAACGATGCAAAATCATCAGCCGTTAACTCCGATGAAGGTGTGGGAGCAGGCGGACAGAGGAGAGCAGAGAAGGTTTTTAAGAGTGTGCGAGAGTCAGGAGAGTTGCTGATCTTCGAGTGGTTATAATCAGTTTTTGCAGAGGTGACGTCAACGGAGAAAGTAGAGAGAGAGAGGTCAGTATGGTCTTTTGACTTGTGCCATTTTCTCTCAGCTGACCGGAGGCTGGTGCGATGCTCACGTGGTACATCCGATAACCAGGTGGCAGACAGGGATGCACGGGCTGGTCCAGATGTAAGAGGGCATATGTTGTCCAAGCAGGATGTAAGCTTGGAACACAGAGTTTCTGTGGCACTGTTGGTATTCAAAAGAGAGAGCTCCTCAGAGGGGGGGAGTGCAGACAAGACAGCAGAGGAAAAGCAGGAGGGAGGGACCGTAGATAGCGCCGGAAAGTGACCAGCGTTAAGACATCTGCGTTGTCTGGAGCGGTGAGGTCGGGGGTGACAAAGAAGTGATCAGACGTGTGCAGCGGAGTGACCTGAGAGTGATGAGTGGAGCATTTCTCGAATCATCCTTGTCATTTGCAAAACAGTAAGTGCATTTCTGGTTTTGATTGTTTGATTGCAAGAGACGGCACATGATTCACGTTAACGCTTTTACTGTTTGTACAATAATTTATTGACAGACAGTGTCATTGTGATGCAGACAGGAAAAGACAGCACTGCATAGCACAAACAAATGTAGAAATCTGAACATAAGACAATCTCCTTAGGGAAAACTGTACATGCAGTGCAGTGGAATTACAGTGCAGTCTTACTACACCTCCTGACGTTCCTGTCTTTTGGGCAACGGATTCTCATCCACATCACAACAAATATCTTCTCTTGCGATACAGCGTGAAAATCATCTTTCAGAGTGTCTAATCCAGCCTCTGCAGGCATCAGCTGTGATGTCATCACACGTTACATCCATGGCAGCCAGAAGGGTCATCTGTGTATGCGGCTGGCCATCATATACTTTTAATCTTCATGCTGAGAAAAATTCCTCAACGGGGTTGAGTAGGGTGAGAGGAACTCCACCAGCATCCTGTTGTGGGCCGCAAACCATTGCCTGATGATGTTGGAGCGATGGAAACTGACATTGTCCCAAACTACACGTACTTTGGCAGGTCATCTCCAATCTGCCCCCTCTCTTGTTCAGGGATGAGATCCCTGTAGAGAGTGTCAAAAGACTGTTTAGGTGTGAAAAGGGGCCGTCTGCAACACAGTGAAGTTGTCTTGCAGTCCTATGTGGAAAGAATATAGCAATGCAAAACACTAAATTGAGTAAAATAAAATGCCACCGTTTACTTAAAGTATACTTACTGTATATTGTAAAATAGTGCTTAAATGTCGTGGGGATTATACTATTCTACAGAGACCCATTATAATGCATTTTGATCAACATGACATAAGCAATTGATAATGTAGGAATCTGCACAGAATTTTGTCATAATCATTTGCATGGATGTACCAAAGCATTTGCAACTTGTTCAAAGAAATGAGAAAATGCTTGTTTGATGTGCATACGTGACACAAGGATGTAAGGATTGAACAAGAAGTTTTGAGAATTTCAAATCGGATCAGAGAAATGTACCAAATTGACTTAGAAAAAACTGTATTTAAAGTGGGGGGGGTACTTTTGGGGCAGTTTTGTTTCACCCAAGTGTCCCATTTCCACCCCTCTCAAACTAATGCATGGATGCATATAGCCAGAAACAATTCATTTGATGCATGCAAAGAAGCAACATGTGTGTTATTGGACTTTTGAAACTCGAGTCCTGCGTGTTCAAAAATTCGAAGCAAAGCCAAAGAGATCGTTTTCCAATAAGTTTAAATAGAATTTATTATCAGATGTAAAAGCTTCTTCCAGCTGGGGTTGTCACTCAAACATATATAATGAGCCGAACAACTGAATACACACTTCTGGGTTACAAGTATTTATAAAATATGTGACGTCGATTCTCTCTTCGGGCTCCTCCCCTTCATCGGGCGGGCGTTCAATCCTCCGGAACCAATCAACTCGGGACATGTAAATCTGACTCCATTCTCCCCCAACCATTGGTTCCTGCAAAACATTTGAAAATAGCCGGTCCTGCCGAGAGATGCGATTGACGCACACACACACATACACTCACACACTTGTTATCTGAGACTCTGCTTCTGCATTCCTCAGAGCTCCTGTTTCACACTTCTGCCAACTAGTTTTCAAGACAAAAAACCCAGCACAGCATGGACATATCTTTGACAGTAAACATGAATTTATAATACATAAAACATCATAATCCCAATAGTGTCTCAAGAAGCATTTATTCATGATTACGTAGACATGCTAAAATTTCAAGGCCACACACTACACATTACACATTACACATGACATTACACATTTCATAAAATTTACATTTAGTCATTAAGCAGACGTTTTTATCCAAAAGCGACTTACAGACGAGGAAACATTGGAAGCAATTATAACAATATAGGCAACAAAATGCATAAGTTAATTAAATCCAGTCCATTAAAGCCTAGCACAGTATACAAAGCTAAGAATAGTGAGGTGAGTAACAAAAATAATTTTTTAAGAAGACAGAAAATAATAAGAGGTTAAAATCAGTCATCTACATTTTGACGGAAGATATGCATTTTCACACACTACACCGGCCTGTAGTGTTCTAGCAGTGTAAGGTTGAGAGTGAGTTTCTTCAGTAGCGGTGTGATGCAGGCCTCTTTGAAAGCAGTGGGAAATGTCCCAGTGGTGAGCAAAGAGTTGATGATGCGGGTCAGACCAGGCACAACTGCTGGAGAGATGGCATGGAGGAGATGGGTGGGGATGGGATCCAGTGGGCAGGTGGTAGGGTGGTTGGAACCAATGACCTTGGAAACATCATCTTCAGACATAGGAGAAAAGGCGGGAGATGGTGGCGTAGAAAATTGGCTGTTGATGGCGGTAGTTTTCTTTACGAAGAACGATGCAAAATCATCAGCCGTTAACTCCGATGAAGGTGTGGGAGCAGGCGGACAGAGGAGAGCAGAGAAGGTTTTTAAGAGTGTGCGAGAGTCAGGAGAGTTGCTGATCTTCGAGTGGTTATAATCAGTTTTTGCAGAGGTGACGTCAACGGAGAAAGTAGAGAGAGAGAGGTCAGTATGGTCTTTTGACTTGTGCCATTTTCTCTCAGCTGACCGGAGGCTGGTGCGATGCTCACGTGGTACATCCGATAACCAGGGGGCAGACAGGGATGCACGGGCTGGTCCAGATGTAAGAGGGCATATGTTGTCCAAGCAGGATGTAAGCGTGGAACACAGATTGTCTGTGGCACTGTTGGTATTCAAAAGATAGAACTCCTCAGAGGGGGGGAGTGCAGACAAGACAGCAGGGGAAAAGCAAGAGGGAGGGACTGTAGGTAGCGCCGGAAAGTGACCAGCGGTAAGACATCTGCGTTGTCTGGAGCGGTGAGGTCGGGGGTGACAAAGAAGTGATCAGACGTGTGCAGCGGAGTGAACTGAGAGTGATGAGTGGAGCATTTCTCGAATCATCCTTGTCATTTGCAAAACAGTAAGTGCATTTCTGGTTTTGATTGTTTGATTACAAGAGACGGCACATGAGTCACGTTTACGCTTTTACTGTTTTTACAATAATTTATTGACAGACAGTGTCATTGTGATGCAGACAGGAAAAGACAGCACTGCATAGCACAAACAAATGTAGAAATCTGAACATAAGACAATCTCCTTAGGGAAAACTGTACATGCAGTGCAGTGGAATTACAGTGCAGTCTTCCTACACCTCCTGACGTTCCTGTCTTTTGGGCAACGGATTCTCATCCACATCACAACAAATATCTTCTCTTGCGATACAGCGTGAAAATCATCTTTCAGAGTGTCTAATCCAGCCTCTGCAGGCATCAGCTGTGATGTCATCACACGTTACATCCATGGCAGCCAGAAGGGTCATCTGTGTATGCGGCTGGCGATCATATACTTTTAATCTTCATGCTGAGAAAAATTCCTCAACGTGGTTGAGTAGGGTGAGAGGAACTCCACCAGCATCCTGTTGTGGGCCGCAAACCATTGCCTGATGATGTTGGAACGATGGAAACTGACATTGTCCCAAACTAACACGTACTTTGGCAGGTCATCTCCAATCTGCCCCCTCTCTTGTTCAGGGATGAGATCCCTGTAGAGAGTGTCAAAAGACTGTTTAGGTGTGAAAAGGGGCCGTCTGCAACACAGTGAAGTTGTCTTGCAGTCCTATGTGGAAAGAATATAGCAATGCAAAACACTAAATTGAGTAAAATAAAATGCCACCGTTTTCTTAAAGTATACTTACTGTATATTGTAAAACTAGTGCTTAAATGTCGTGGGGATTATACTATTCTACAGAGACCCATTATAATGCATTTTGATCAACATGACATAAGCAATTGATAATGTAGGAATCTGCACAGAATTTTGTCATAATCATTTGCATGGATGTACCAAAGCATTTGCAACTTGTTCAAAGAAATGAGAAATTGCTTGTTTGATGTGCACACGTGACACAAGGATGTAAGGATTGAACAAGAAGTTTTGAGAATTTCAAATCGGATCAGAGAAATGTACCAAATTGACTTAGAAAAAACTCTATTTAAAGTGGGGGGGGGTACTTTTGGGGCAGTTTTGTTTCACCCAAGTGTCCCATTTCCACCCCTCTCAAACTAATGCATGGATGCATATAGCCAGAAACAATTCATTTGATGCATGCAAAGAAGCAACACTGTGTGTCTCAAGAAGCATTTATTCATGATTACGTAGACATGCTAAAATTTCAAGGCAACACACTACACATTACACATGACATTACACATTTCATAAAATTTACATTTAGTCATTTAGCAGACGTTTTTATCCAAAGCGACTTACAGACGAGGAAACATTGGAAGCAATTATAACAATATAGGCAACAAAATGCATAAGTTAATTAAATCCAGTCCATTAAAGCCTAGCACAGTATACAAAGCTAAGAATAGTGAGGTAAGTAAAAAATTTTTTTTTAAAGAAGACAGAAAATAATAAGAGGTTAAAATCAGTCATCTACATTTTGACGGAAGATATGCATTTTCACACACTACACCGGCCTGTAGTGTTCTAGCAGTGTGAGGTTGAGAGTGAGTTTCTTCAGTAGCGGTGTGATGCAGGCCTCTTTGAAAGCAGTGGGAAATGTCCCAGTGGTGAGCAAAGAGTTGATGATGCGGGTCAGACCAGGCACAACTGCTGGAGAGATGGCATGGAGGAGATGGGTGGGGATGGGATCCAGTGGGCAAGTGGTAGGGTGGTTGGAACCA